>NC_133508.1:118038977-118347954 GCF_049354715.1 Callithrix jacchus
TTGGGTGGCTGAAGTAGGTGGATCACTAGGTTAGGAATTCAAGACCAGCCTGGCCAAAATAGTGAAACCCCGTCTCTACTAAAAATACAGAAATTAGCCAGGAATGGTGGTGGGCACCTGTAGTCCCAGCTACTTAGGAGACTGAGGCAGGAGAATGGCTTGAACCTGGGAGATGGAGGTTGCAGTGAGCTGAGATCAGGCCACTACATTTCAGCCTGGGTGACACAGTGAGACTCTGTCTCTAACAAAAAAAAGAAGAAAGAAAGAAAAAAGAAAAATTATTATTCCTGGGTGTGTCTGTGATGGTGTCACTAAAAGGAGATTAACATTTGAGTCAGTGGACTGGAGCACACAGACCCACCCTCCATCTGGGTAGGCATACCAGCTGCCAGTGTGGCTAGGATAAAAGCAGGTAGAAGAACCAGACTGGCTAAATCTTCTGGCCTCCATCTTTCTTCCATGCTAGATGTTTCCTGCTCTTGAACATCGGACTCAAAGTTCTTCAGCTTTTAGACTCTTGGACTTACACCAGTGATTTGACAGGGGCTCTCAGGCCTGTGGCCACAGAATGAAGGCTGCACTGCCAGCTTCCTAGAGTAGGACCAGCTTCCTTGCTCCTCAGCTTGTAGACAGCCTATTGTGGGGTTTCACCTTGCGATCCTATGAGTCAATGCTCCTTAATGAATCCCCTTTCATATATCCATCTATCCTATTAGTCCCGTCCCTCTAGAGAACCCTAATACACAACTCTACCACAGTCTACCTTCTTTGACACAATTACTCACTTAATGCGCACAAAATACATACCTGTCTTCCAGAGATACCCCAGGCGTCTATACAATTATCCAACTGGCTCAAAATTGAAAACCGCATGATTAAAAAAAAAAAAAGCCAGGTCTAAATATGACTCTTCTTGATTCAGAGATGTACTAATATCTAAATATGACTCCTCTTGATTCAGAGAAGTACTAATATCTAAATATGACTCCTCTTGATTCAGGAAAGTACTAATATCTAAATGTGACTCCTCTTGATTCAGAGAAGTACAAATATAAAGAGCAGACAAGAAATCTTTCATTATTCAATGATGAAGCAAGTATTGGATAACAATTTTTTTTTTTAATTAAGCAGTTGAGGAGAATGGGAAGAATATAAAAGGAACTGGTTTATAACAATTCAGATCTCTTCTTGGGCAAATATTAGCAGATCCTCCCACTCTGGAATAGGCCTAGTTTTGCCTCCTAGGTGTAAGTACCCATTCTAATGTTCTCTTTGCAACCATCATCATCATCATACCTACTTAGCCACATCCGATAAGGGCAAGGGAAAATATATTTTCTCTGGCAACAGTAGAGTTTTTCTAGTCTGCTTTCTGTCTGGTCAAAGTTGCCGGCCAGATGTCATTTTCAGTCTTCACAGTCACAATTTCTTTTTAATCCAGAATGGTAGTAGAGCTCTTAAAAAATTGTATTTTCATATTTTAAAACAAAATTTAATTCTAATCAATTTTTTTATGCCAAAATCACAACCACAGTTATTTTTGAGACACCTTTTCAAATGCAGCTCATAACAACCAACTCATGCTATCAATATTCCATGTCATCTTTTTGTCTAACTTCATTAGGCTCATTTTCTGCCTTCCATGTTATCATTGTGATAGGTTTACCAGATTATGAACAATTCTGTACCAAAATTTACCATTTCTTCATCTTCCTATGATAGTTTCATTGTTCTCTTATTCAAAGACATTGCCATGTACGTTTAGTGTTTTTAATATTAGCACAATGGTCTGGCTATGGTTTGTTTGGCTCTGCCAAGCCTCATGTTGAAATTTGATTCTCAGTGTTGAAGGTGGGGCCAGCTGCGAGTCATCTACATCATGGGGCTGCATCCCTCGTGGCTCGGTGTTATTCTTGTGGAAGTGAGTACTCATTCTTAGTTCCACAAGAACTAGTTGTTGAAAAGAGCCTAGCACCTCCTCCCCCTCTCTCACTTCTTGTTCTCGCCACATGGTGGACTTCCCTTCACCTCTTCCATGAACAGAGGCAGCTTGAGGCCCTCACCAGATACAGATGCTGGCATCATGCTTCTTGTATAGCTTGAAGAACTATGAGCCAAATAAACCTTTTTCTTCATAAATTCTCTCAGATACTTTTTTTTTTTTTTTTTGAGACAGATTCTCACTTTCACCCAGGCTGGAGTACAATGGTGCTATCTTGGCTCACTGCAACCTCCATCTCCCATGTTCAAGTGATTCTTGTGCCTCAGCCGCACCACCACATCTGGCTAATTTTTATGTTTTCAGTAGAGATGGGGTTTCGCCATGTTTGTCCTAGTTTTGAACTCCTTACCTCAAGTGAGCCACCCACCTCAGCCTCCCACCTCGGCCTCCCAAAGCACTGGGATTACAAGTATGAGCCACCACACCTGCCCAGATGTTTCTTTATAGCAACACAAACAGATAAATCAGTAGCCCCACCCAGAAACCTATTTCTATTTTAATCATGTTTCTGCTGCAATAATACAAAATAAAACCACCAAAATATCAGGGGCTTACAACAATTATCTTTTGTTTTTTGATGTTAGGTCTGATAGTTATCTGGAACATGATATTGCAGGCAGAGAACAGATGCACAAGATCTTAAGCCAATCATACAAGTATATTTACTTCCCTTATTTGTGCCCATTCTCTAGTAGTTCATTGCAAAAGCAAGTCACAGGGCCAGGGATATATATTGCACTTACTTTGAGTAAGTGCAAGACCATATGAGAAAGAGTATAAACGTGTTAACCTTTTATAAGGAGGAAGCGAAGAATTGCAATAAAAATATAAATTTTAGAAAGAATTGACAAATCCAATATCATGGTAGAAGACTAACAAATATTTGGTCAGAATAAAAAATTAGGTTGAAAGATGTAAGAATACTGAGAATATATAAGGTATGATTAACTCAGTTTATTTTATATAGCTAAGATAGTACATATTTTTCCAAACAAAAATTATAAAAATAAATTTAACTGTATTGTAAGAAAAAAAAGTATCCATACCTTCAAAAGTCTAGAAATCACAGAAGCCATGTTCTTTGAATATGAATATACTAAATTTGACCAAAAGGGAAAGCGAGTAAGTAGACAATTTAATACATTTGGAAACCAACAAATAACACCCTAAGTAACTATTAGACCAAAGAAAAAATGTAAATGGAAATTATACTGTATTCAGAAATGACCCACAGTGAGAAGACTCATATCAAAACCAATTATTGGAGTGAGAACATCTCTCAGTGGCAACTGTGTAATCATAAATGCATTGTTTAGAAAACAAGGTAGGCTGAAAAAATCAAAATAGGCTTTTAACTCAAGAAGCTATAACTAGAATAGCTAAATTAACCCAAATAAAAGAAATTAATGAGGACATAAGCTAGAACTTAATGAAACAAGGAACAAAAGTGGACTTGATCACAAAAATCAAAGATATATTATTTACTGCTTAATACATGTATATTTGAAAAATCCACATTAACTAGAAATGTAATGGGAAAATGCAAATTCACTAAAATGTGCTGAAATGTATTCAACACTCATTAAGAACATTTTTTAAAAACAGATTTCCTATTTATCCTTCAAAGATAGCATAAAATCAACATGGACAATGGATTTAAAAACTGTTATACGCAAACACATAAGCAAAAGTAGAGACCGCCTCACATTTAATCATAGGTATAAAAATTAAAAATATTGGAAAGTTAACTAAATTAGTTACTTTAACTAAATTGGTAGTATGCTTTAAAAATGACAGATTATGATCAAGTATGATTTATCTCAGAACATACAAGGATGGCTCAGCATTAAAAGCTATGATTTAAAGTTTAAGTTTGTAGCATGCATGACCATATAAATGTCAAGAATTTGATAAAATTAAAAATTATTTTAAATGGAAAACTACCCCACATCTCTTTTCATATGCATAGAAGCATGTGCATACACACACACAACAAGACAATAGAAAAAAACTTACTTTTAAAGGGCATTTGGTAGAATATGCAATAACAACAATTAAAAATAAAACACTGAAAGCATTTCATAAATGAGATAAGCATGCCTCTGTTATAGCTACAGTCCAAAAGTAACAAAAATGATTTTCTTTAAAATATAAATGAAAATATCAACACCTAGAATTTAATCTAATAAATTGTACAAAACTAAATGAAAAATCTATAAAGTCTAAATAAAAAGAGGACCATATTCTTAGAGGACACAATTCTAGAAATACATCAAAGTAATCTACTAATTCAGTGCAATTCCAAACAAGTCTAAAATAATACTTTCCATGTTTGATAAGCTGATAATAAAATTGTCTGATATATAAAATGCTAATAATACTCAAAAAATTTTTTAAGAAAAACAATGTGAAGTTCTCATTGAATCTGTTAGGAAATCATGCCAAAAAAATCATTGTAGTTCTGTTGAATAGAATAGATTCAGATTCAGATTTTTAGATAGAATACAATAGAGGAAGAATTTCCAATGAATTTATAAAAAGATGAAATTGGCATTTCAAAAACCATTTTAAGGGAGTCAACCTCTTTTGTGACATTATCCATATGTAAAATTCATGCAAAATATACAGAAAATTTTCCTCAGATGTATTTGAACAAAATGTATAAAAGTAAATACTTAATACTTAATAAAAATTGAATATATTTATAATTTTTGAATAGAGACTATCTAAATGGATTTAAAACAAAAAGATATAAATATATAAGAAAAAAATTTTATAGATATTGCTACTGAATATTTTAATATGCTGTATCACCAAGACATATTGTTAAAAAGTTAAAAAAAAAAAAGTGAGAGAATATAAGCATTTTCTACATGTATATCCACCTCTTAATTAAGAGAAAAACAAATTCAAACAACTTTTTATCAGATTTATAAGATTTTAAAATTTTTCTAATATCTAGTGTTGGCAATGGTGTGGAAAAATGAATCCTGCCTTGTAGTTTTGACTTACGGTCTTTCTCCTGACAATAATGTTTTGCAATTGCTAGATGCAAAAATTCCTCTTTTAGACTCTATTATAGAAAAACAATCACATTTTAAGCAAAGAGACACATAAAAATGTGTTCATTGTAATACAGATTGCCTTGACAAAGAATGTGAAACAAGACAAATGCCTATCACTTGGGGAATGGTTAAAGTATATCAATAAATAAATAGCATGTGGTCATTAAAATTAATGACATAGATCTATAAATACTAACCTTGAAACATGTCCTTGATATATGCTAACTGTAAAAAGCAAGTTGTAGACAAATATGTATATATGTATAGCATGACCCATTTCTTCTTCTTTTTTTTTTGAGACGGAGTTTCACTCTTGTTACCCAGGCTGGAGTGCAATGGCGCGATCTCGGCTCACCGCAACCTCCGCCCCCTAGGTTCAGGCAATTCTCCTGCCTCAGCCTCCTGAGTAGCTGGGATTATAGGCACGTGCCACCGTGCCAGCTAATTTTTTGTAATTTGTAGTAGAGATGGGGTTTCACCATGTTGACCAGGATGGTCTCGATCTGTTGACCTCGTGATCCACCCGCCTCGGCCTCCCAAAGTGCTGGGATTATAGGCTTGAGCCACGGCGCCCGGCCCAGCATGACCTATTTCTTAATGATATACAGAGGCATACAGGTATTGTGTGTGTGTGTGTGTGTGTGTGTGTGTGTGTGTGTGTGTGTGTGTTCATAAGGGTGCATATATTCTTCCTACAGTGACATTAGAGTAGCAAAGTTTCATTTATTTAGCATACATTGTTTCATTCATTTACATAACAAACATTAAGTTTGCTAAGTACACTATAAATTTAACTATTGTTAAAAATGTTTAACGAACGATTTAGATTTCCATTTTTTATGTTGATAAGTTTTATCCCCTTTTATCAATTAAAACAAAGCCTATAATTTCTATTGTGGCAAAAGCAGAAGGCAGGAGTTTCTACCTTCTTTAGAAGTCTTCAATTTCATTTTAAGAAGAATATGGTGGTTTCATTTAAAATCTGATAAACAATATTGGTCTCACTAATAACCTATGAGACTGAGACACCAATTGAATAAATATGTTCATTTAGAGTCTTTTTAAGAAATGGTCATTGCAGGATATTTACCAGATCATTCAATTAATAGGAAAATATGTATTATTCAGGGAGGTTTTTTTTTTTCTGCAATATAATCATGCCTATCTCAAAGTCAGAGCCTCAAAATTTAAAACATTGATCACTGTGTATAATTGCTTTTTGTTAAATTATAAAAACTAGTGCTCTTCATATGACTTCCTTTTTAGTCTTAAAATACCATTCCTTGAAGTGGATGCTAGTTTCATGAACAAAAGCCTTTAGGATGTTTCTGTGTAACCTTCTGTGTTTGTGTTTTCTGTCACATTAAAAGTCTACTTTAGAACTTAAGAAAGGGTTAAAATTGCCACATTTTCCAAAAGAGAAAATTTACGATATGCTGAGAAGGCTAAATGGACTAGAGAGTTTTGCTAATATTCTGCTATTATCCCCATAGAACTAATTGAGGAAACCAAGTTGGATGTTATCACAGAAGCTGCTGTGGTTAACACACTGCAGATGAAGCCCGACATTTTATTTCATGCGGGACTAACCAAAACATGCAGTGTTGCAACTATCTTCTCCCCATCGTCACCTTCCTCCCCTTAGGGCCCAGATCCTATGCCAATGGCAGGTATCTCCAGGAAATCACAATTCTCTATTCTTCTTGGCTCGAAATCAATCTCAGAACCCTTCTTACCACAATGTTTCAGGCAGTTATCAATGATTATTTGGAGTTTACATACAAGGGTGAACTGCAATTGCCATTTCTGTCCTAAACACTTATTTTTAACTGCTTTTCTGATCTTCTTCTTTGAGCAAAATCAGACATAGTCCTTCTGGCTTTGCTCCCATTTTTTGCATTGTGTCCACACAAATCCTCATCCTCTTTCAAAGCCAATTTCATGTCTCACTTCCTCCAGGAAGCCTCTCAGACAAGGGCCACTGTGACCTCCAACTCCTCTGAAGGCTTCCTTCATGTTTCTCATGTGTAATAGAGACTTCCCATCATCAAGAACTTAGATAATTCTCTAACTTATAAATGTATGTACCATTATTACATAGAATACACTCTAAATAACAAAAATTTAGTAACAATAAATGGTGACACCATTAGATTTCTAATGATTCTTAAGTACATGTTAAAGATAATACTGAAGCTAATTATTTTTTCCAACTAAGACTAAATGCTTTTAAATCTTTCTCTAAGGAAGACGATGCTGGAACAAGAATTTAAAAACCATCAGAAATACAAAAGCACAAATAATATTTCAGAACTTTTAGACAGAGAAAAACACATGCTATCTATTCCAATCAGATTTAATATTCAAATCTAATTAGAAAATTGTTACTGTATATATTTTATCACAAAATGACTTCAGCTGATTGCCTTTGAGAAACACCCTTTTAATCCTCCTGGCATAGACCATGAAAGCTAAAAATTTACTTCCATTGGTGAAGATCTGTTAAGTCTAAACAAATTCTACCTATGAAATTCATTATCATGAATATTGCAAAGCCATAATAGTGCCATCTAGTCCAATGAAGAACAGAAAAAAACTTTATTTCAAGAAGACTGTCAAAACTTAGGAGTGATGGAGATTTCAATGGTAAGAATTTGCATAATTCACATATTTTGACATCTCAATGAATTTAAGTGCTATTTAATAAACTGCTAGTAATTAACTATTTTAAAATTAAGAATTGATACTATAATGTATTACATATATTATTATGTTTCACAATAATATAGACAATCACATATCACAGATGTTCTTTTTTATAAATAACTTTATGTAAAAGCCACAATTTTCAAAAAGTTTAAAACGTGACTCTCATACAAATGGAGAATTAACACACACCAAAGACATATTCACTCATTAATGAGGAAACAGTAAAGCCAATTCCAAGAGTATTTGTGAAACAGAAATGTACATAGTTAATGAGGAAAGTGATACTGAAGTAAGTTTGTTAAGTTATAAACAAAAAACTGGATAATGTCCTACAGGGCAATAAAGCAGTAAAAACTAATATCAATTTCTATACAAGACAGAAATGATTTGAAATTCTACTGAACAAAATAAAATACACCAGTATAAAATTTCACAAAATCTAGCTCTTAATCAATAGAACATCAAACCAAGGCACAGAGGCATGTCTCCTAAGGGATAATCCTTAGAAAGGCCTATAGGAAAATGCTCTAGTATGCTACTGAAAGATATACAGCCATGCTTATAACTTATTTCCAAATTTTATATAACTTTTTAATAAAGAAACATCACTTGATGACCTCATTTTTTTCCCTTTTGCTTACTTACATCATCAGCATTTTCAAAGTGTTTTTCACATTGGGGCAATCTCAATCATTTGCCCATGCTCTCTCCCTCTCTCTCCATGCAAGCACCCTGAAATCTTTTTGTTTTTCTTTTTCATCATCTTATGAGAATTGTTCCATATGTGGAAGAGTAATCTACAAAGAAACTGTGGATATGAGAATGCTTGACTGATCTTGGCTCCTGCCACCACTTCTGAAATGTCTCAGCAAAATTATGATTTACTACATATATTGAATCTTTATTACTTCTAAGTAGTACAAAGAACATCTTATAAATTACAGGGTAAACCACAGTGCTTTATAAGGCATCATTTTTTTTCTCATCTTCAAAATAATTTATAATTTAATAAAGATGTTCATTACTAACTATGTTATGCTTGAATTTGCAGGCAACATGTCTTTCAGGACAGGAACCCAAAATGGAAGAGGCCATTGTATGCCTTTACAGTTAATATATCTATGTAAATGAATAAGTCAAATTGTCCAATTTTTTTTATTTGGTACTTTTAATCCCTATACCCCTCACTGAAAATGAGAAAATTTTTCTATAAGAAATTACCACTGGCTTCTGGCTTTAATTTTCCCACATTTGCTTGAGGGAGGCAGCTAATTCCAAAAAAAGTAGCATCAACTAAGGTTATGCAGGTTGGACTTTCTATAAGGCTGCCTTCTGGGTATTTGGGTATGGGGAGAGAATGCTGAAATCCAGCCCAAACTCTCCTCTTTAAGTCCAAGACCACTGGGGCTTCATACATCAGCAGGAGGTACCCTGTAAAAAGTTTACAAAAGGCAACTTTTGGCTGAAGGCTAAATTATGGTTGCAATTAATCTGTGATCCATTTTACAAAAAAAGCAAAAGCAGCCTCAATCTGTCTGTGAACCTGAAGGCAAAATTTGGCTGGAGAGGTTTCATATGTACAGACAGATTCATGCACATATAACTCACAGTTACCTATAGAAAGGCTAACTAGAAAAAGGACAGGGTATTGTCAGGGGACTCAGAAATAAGAAATTCACAACATTCAAGAATAATAAAAGTAATAGCTAACATTTATTAAGAGCATACTGTGTCCCAGGGACTGACATACATTTTTAAATGAATCATTTCAATATTTTGTTGAATAGATTATATATATACCATAATTGCCTTTGACTTTCTGTGACTGAATAAATCAATCAGAAATTCAAATAGTATACCATATAATAATCTGGAAGCAAACAGCAGAATCCAGATTTTAAATCTTCATTTCCCATGAAATATTATAAAAGTTTTTTTTAATTTATCCACCTTTCATTTTTGTAATTACCAACTTTCAAAAAAAGTTTTTATTTTTAATTTCAACTAAAGAATCTCTGCATGGAACTTGTTAAGAATGTATCTCAGCTGCTGCTTTTTCTTTTCAGTGTGACCCCAAACAAGGAATGTTTCACATGGTTTTAGGTTTCTGAGTGGAAGTTTAACACAGCTGTGATATCAAATGAGGTACCACCTGGTCTAATCATCATAACAATATGTCCTCTGTCCTGCACAGCTAACAGATGGATTGGGTATCAGCCTGATGTCATAATCTGTTAAGTTTGCAATATGGAGCATTACCCACCCATTTAGGATTCATCTCATCTTCTCTGATGGCATGATGTACCTTAAATAGAGAGATGACACTATCATTATATGCCACTATCACTAGTCATATGGAATCTTAGTTTGCATTACTTAAGAATAATTATATGGTGCTCTAATTCATTTGGCGAACTGTCACTCCACTACTGAAATACTTATGTGGAATTTTAATAAATACTATGACATTCATAAAGCAGATTACTAGTCTTCAACATTTATTTCATTCTTTCTTAATTCAAATTCTAAATATCGACTTTCTTAAATATGTGCTGCTGATCTTTCTCTTTGGAGCATTATATTAAATCTCAAAAAGTATAGAGTTGATGTGATTTTATACTTGCATCTAGGCTGTCATGTAAAATATGGTAATATAAAAGTTATCAGTAACGTGTATCTGTAATATATATGATAAACATTTAAAAGGACAATATGATTAGTGACAATAATTCATCAAATTTTTATTGTCTCTCAAATACAAGGCATAGTAATAATGTGAATGCAGAGATAAACATGAAACTAAACTATTCCAGCCTTCAAAAGGTGTTCAGTCTCTTCTGATTCACGTCCTCTCTCTGCTACCCTCAGAAATACTCATTTGAGTTCATGCAAACAGCAATTCCTTAAGTCTTGTAGATCCAACAGTTTACTAGGCCATTGCCCATCCCCCACTCCTTTTCTGCTGTTATAGAGGCTAGTAATAACACTGCTCATCTTGTCAGTCTCCCTGACAGCTAGGGCCAGCCAGTGAGATGTAACAGAAATCTGGTAGTAGTTATGGTTGAAGTATGTTGGGAAGCTATGAGAAAGGTACACTTTGCTGATAACAATAGAGGACATCTATTACCACCGCCATCTCCTTTCTTCCATCCTTGAATATAAACATGATGCTGAGAGTTGCAGCACCGTGAAGCATTAAGATAATTTCTAAGGTCGGCAAAGTGCAGGATAGAAAGCAAATGAGAAAATGATGATATTGTTGAACTTATCCATAGCTCTGGTGTGCCCTCATGTGACTTCTTGCTCAATAAAAATAGAGTTTTATTTGTTTAATCCATTGTTGGATAATTTGTTACCCACAACAAAAACAGTGGATATAGCAATTCGTCAAAATAAGCCTACTCTATTAATGCATAATTTTCTCATTAATATCCTATTTCTTTTTAGAATTGTATCTTTTTTCCAAACATAGAAAGGAAACTATAAAGCATTAATACTGCGGTTTAATTTTGTTTAGGATGGTTTCCATCATAGAAACATGATGCAACAGCTTCATTAAAACTATAAATTGTTACTGTGTAATAAAATATTAATACATTTCTTTTAACCATATAATGAAGTATTCATGAAAAGTATAGTACCATTTATTTTTTAATAAAAATTTGATCTTTTTCAAATTATGGAAATATTGAGAAATATTAAATCTTTATCACTGTATCTTCATTTATCTTTATCATATTAAGTTTTTTTTCCACAAAGTAGCAATTCTTTGTACTTTTATAGGATTATACTTTCATTAAACAGGCATGCCTTCCATACATCTAATTCCATTTTGAGAACAGAGAATACAGAAAATAACGAGACATGATTCAGGAAGATCAAACCTGAGTGAAGAAAATCAGTAAAGGTTTTCATTTACCAGCACACTGCCACCACACAGAAAAAGGGTAGTGGGTATTTTTATGTTCCACCAAGATACCCTCAAGTTCCACACACCCAACTGCTAGCAGTTCCCAGCTTCAGTGTGATCGCTGAAGACTTGCATAAAATGCCTCCATCACAGATAATTGCCTTGGAGGTACAGAACTGTTTCACCAAAGTTATGTAGGGATCCAAAGTCTGGCCTGCTGGTCTCCATTAGAGGAAACTTAAAATAAACTAAAAATGTGAGATTTATAAATCATCATGGGATTGGCTGAGGGCTAAGTTGCAACTCTCTTGAAAGTCAATTTCTCTTTCTGCTCAATTTTTCTTATTTCCTTTCATGTCTTTCTCATGAGAATACTCCACATAATACTTCTACATGCAATTAATTTCCAAAGAAAAAGATACCTGACCAAGATCTTGAAGATGAATGAATGACAGTCAAGAAAAGAGGAAAAAGGCAATCCTCACAAAAGAAAGAACATTTTTAAAGGCACCTAGAGAAATGCAAGGTAGCATGGATGGCATAGATTAAGAAGCTGGGAAAGGCATACAGGAAACATGCATAAAAGATTTTGCATATAAAACCAAAAAAATCTGAATTTTATTCTGAACATAATAGAAGACATATATCAATTAAAAATGGAAGGAAAAATCAAATGCCCAACTTCAATGGCTAAAATAAATACGAGTATATGATTTTTACCTGAAAACAAATCTACCAGAAGGATGACTGCCAGCATTGGTTATACAACTTATTATATGATATCATGCCCCTGCCTCCTCTTGGTTTCCCTATGGCCTTAAAAAGGTCTGTGAAGGATTCAATTACCTTATTCTGTTCAACAGCGGGAGAAACAGGAAGAAGAATAACAGCAGCAGTACTCTCCATTTTATGCCATGTCACTTCACATTTGAGAAGAAGGCAAATTTTCTCAACATCCACCCAGTAGAATTCTGCTGTAGATAACTTTTATAGTCCCTATGGTAGGAGCAAACAAGGGAAATGCAAGTAGGAACAGAGGTTAGGTAAGTCACCCTATGTTGTCCACAAAGGATTCAGAGGATATGTATGGCAGGATCATTACAAGGGGAGGAAATTCTGTAAATGGAGTAGTTTGAATTTGCTATTGAATAATGCAGATAAGATAGGATGAAAGCCTAGAATAAAGAATGATCATAATAGGTTAGTAGGAATTTAAATAAATAAAATAAGCAAGAGATATGTGGAATGATATGCCAAGGACTTGGAAACTGATTCAGTTGCTATGGAATGACACAAATTTCAAAAGATTAGAGCAAACTGACAAGTGCTTCATTGATTTGCATATGCATTTTCATTTTTATATCACTGAGATGGGACAGGCATGATTATTCCCATTTTAGAGATTCAGAAACCAATGTTCAGAGAGATCAAAAAGGATTTGCTTAAAAAAAAAAAAAACCCACAGCTAATAATTTTTAGAACTAGGGCTCAAATCCAAGGTTTCTAATGATTAAGTTAATTGTGCTTGCTCTCTGAATGTATAATTTAGTAGAGCTCTAATGAATAACTTTTTATTATCCAAATCATTAAGCACTAGAATTAGTAAGGTATTGTGCTTCTATAAAGCATTATGGCTTTGTGTAAATACAAAATCAAACCTCATAGCAACTATAAGCAGAAATAAAGAGAATGGAGAAGAAAAAAATGGTATAGAGCAGAATATATAGGATGAGTAACAGCTTATATTCATGTTCAAAGATGTTTAACATTTCAATAATTTTTATACTTTATTGATTTGATTGCATGGCCTGTATTCAAATATTCATGTTTCATTTATCTGGTAACAAATATTAGCCTCATAATATATGTCAGGAACTGACATTTAGAAAAATGAGTAAGACACAACACTTAGATCAATATTAGAATTAGAAAAATACACCCATCAAAAAAACAACCCTTCAAAGTTATAAAAGTGCTCACCAATTCAATTTCATAAGAAAATAAAGAAATGAAAAATATTAGAACTGAGGTGGCAATGTATTAATTTTCAGTAGCTAATATATAACTATTCTAAGAAAGCACATAGGTATAAATTTGAAAATGTTCAGTTAGTAAGATTAGTCAGTAAGTTATGTAGTTAAAAAAGCAAATATGCAAAATCAATAGCTATCCTTTTGATATGTTTTGGCTGTGTCCCCACCAAAATCTCATCCTGAATTCCCACATTGCAAGAGGAACCTGGTGAGAGGTGATTGAATTACGGGGGCAGGGCTTTCCCATGCTGTTGTCATGATACTGACATGAGATCTGATGTTTTTAAAATGGGAGTTACCCTGCAGAAACTCTTTGCCTGCCACCATCCACGTAAGTTGTGACTTACTCCCTCTTTCCTTCCGCCATGATTGTTAAGTCTCCCCAGCCTTGTGGGACCATAAGTCCTATTAAACTTCTTTCCTTTGTAAATCTCCCAGTCTCCAGTAAGCCTTTATCAGCAGCATGAAAATGGACTAATACACCCTTATAGAGACAATTATTACTAGCTAGAACTTACAATAGAAAATAGATCACTTTCTGTAGAAATTGCAATTATTTTACACCTAGAATTAACTCTAGTCAGAAATGTAACAACTAAATGATGAAATCTTTAAAACTTTACTGAAGACATAAAGGAAGTCTTGAACTAATGAGAATACCGATGTCTACTATGTTTTATGGAGTTACTCCGTATTTTAATTCTAAGAGATAAAAATGAAGAATAGAGGATGAGGAACTCACATCTGCTAAAGCAAATCAGGAAGAGAAGACTTCTTAAAAGAAATAAGGCTTGAATTGAGAATTGAAAAATATGAGTTTCCCAAGTATAGAAGGTAGAAAGAATATCAGAACGAAGAAACAGCTTATTTGAGGCAAAGTTACATTAAAGAGCACTATATGTTCAAGGAATAACAATTGTCTATGGATGAAACAGAATAGTTGGAAGAGAAATGTAGGAACTAAGAATCTTATTATCTTTATTGGGAAGAAAATAATACGCAAATCATAAATGCCATGAAAACACAATGTTGCTTAATTTTCCACATATTTTGGTTAATTTTTAGGTATTAGCTATTAAAGAATTGGCATATAACATGTTCTAGAATGTTGAAGTAACAAAATGTTGAATTCATTGCTAAAGTGAAAGCTTTCCTGAATTACACCTGAGAAATAAGACACTGTTAGCTTGTTAAAATAGTATTAAGTGTTAAGCCTCTCATAAAGTTAATTTAAAAATATTTGCTTTTTGTATGAAGCACAAAGGTTTACTTCCTTTATAATTAGTAACATAATAAGAGTCAATTAAAGTATTAGGTAAATAGTAAATCCCTTTAGAAAATAAATAATTCTTGGTTATTGATACTTAATATTTTTATAACCTGTGTTCTGTAGAAATTGCTTTAGAGGAGAACAGAAACTTAGTATATTAAATTGAACTTGAAATGGCTGAAAATAGGGCAAAGCAAACTTCAGTAGTAATATGTCTGCCCACATATTAATGAGAAGGGTTCACGTAAATCCATTCTATGTGTCCTTAAATTTGTTACAATAAATATAAACATATTTTTAGATTTTTATTAAATTACTATTTGTATTTCTCCTTAAGTCCAAAAAAGCAAGTGTCACATAAAAAAGGTTAACACCGACAAAGACTTATAATCAAATATGCATGCAGATTTGTACAAAGATTTAATGTATTTCTTTTTAAAACGAAAATTTCTATAATTTCACTAGAACCCTTTGTTGGCTTCCATCCCAGTTGCTAGACAGCATATATTACATCATTTTCTCTGCCTTTTTCTCATCAACTTTCTATGATTTTTGGTTTACATCTACATAGAATTCAAGTATATCCAGCACTTTATGCTATGCCATGAGTCGTTTCTTTTCTTTGACTCCATCTGCCTCATGGGATACTCTAGATCTGCTCTTCCTCTTCCTGTGATATCCAATCTAAGGAAATGCAAAATCCTAGAAGTTCTAATCTACCCCTTAGGAAAGGAGATTTTCATTTAGTTTTCTGGTAATTTCATTGTAAACACAGAATAACATTTTCTTTCTTCATTTATAAAAAGCCTAATCACCACTGGAGAATGGTAATATGTATAATTTTAATTATTAATACATACTTCAACATTATATGCCATACTTCAACATTAGATGCCATACTTCAACATTATGTGCCATACTTCAACATTAGAATACATTATATGCCAATTCTTTAATAGTTAGCTAATACCTAAAACTTGACCAAAATATGTGGAAAATTAAACAATGTTGTATTTTCAGGGCATTTATGACTTACATACTCTTTTCTCTCTAATAAAGGTGAATACAAGATTCTTAGTTCCCACATTTCTCTTCCAACTACTCTGTGTTCCATCCATGGCCAATTCATTGTTATTCCTTGAACACGTAGTGCTCTTTAAGATAACTTTGCCTTATATAAGCTGCTTCGTCTAGCTGATATTCCTTCTACCTTCTATACTTGGGAAACTCATATTTTCCAATTCTCAGTTCAAGCCTTATTTCTTTTAAGAAGTCTTCTCTTCCTGATTTGCCCTAGCATATGTGATTTCTCATGCTCTATTCTTCGTTTTTCTCTCTTAGGGTTAAAATACAGAGTAATTCCTTAAAACATAGACATTGGTATCCTTGTTAGTTCAAGACTTCCTTTATGTCTTCAGTAAAGTTTTACATTTTTCATCATAGAGTTTTTAAATTTCTGACTAGAGTTAATTCCAGGTAAGATAATTGCTGTTTCTATAGAAAGTGATCTATTTTTCTATTGTAAGTTCTAGCTAGTAATAATTGTCTCTATAGGGGATAGCTATTGCTTTTGTCTATTTGCATTTTTAACTAGATAATTTATTGACTAATCTTACTAACTTAACATATTTGAAATTCATATATGCTTTATTAGGAAAATAGTTATATACTCTGTGCTAAAAATAAGTAATAAATGTACTGCCACCTCTGTTCTAATATTTTTAATTTATATTCTTATCAAATTGCATTAGTGAGCACTTTTTTTTTTTTTTTGAGACGGAGTTTCGCTCTTGTTACCCAGGCTGGAGTGCAATGGCGCGACCTCAGCTCACCGCAACTTCTGCCTCCTGGGTTCAGGCAATTCTCCTGCCTCAGCCTCCTGAGTAGCTGGGACTACAGGCACGTGCCACCATTCCCAGCCAATTTTTTGTATTTTTAGTAGAGACGGGGTTTCACCATGTTGACCAGGATGGTCTCGATCTCTTGACCTCGTGATCCACCAGCCTTGGCCTCCCAAAGTGCTGGGATTACAGGCTTGACCCACCATGCCTGGCCTTAGTGAGCACTTTTATAACAACTTTAGAGGGTTGCTTTTATGATGCCTATATTTTTCTAATTCTAATTTTGAGGTAGTATGTTTCTAAGGTTTTACCAGTGGAAAATGGTGATTTAGAATATATATTATTATATACTAAATATTACTGCATACTCTTTCTCATATTAATGTGTTTTTTTCTCTTCCAATCTATTAGTAAAGGATACTTTGTTATCTTTTTAAGTTGATGATAGTGATGTCACAGAAATTGCTTTATTTATATTCCTTAGAATAACTGAAGTAATGGAAATAACATTTTGAAAAAATTGAATTGATACATATTTTATTTCCTGAAAAAATTTTTCCTCAGTTAAGTTCTGGGGTACATGCGCAGAATGTGCAAGTTTGTTACGCAGGTAATCTTTGCCATGGTGGTTTGCTGCACCTATCAACCCATCACCTAGGTATTAAGCTCAGCATGCATTAGCTATCTTTCTTGATGCTCTCTACCTCCCCACCCTCCTCTGACAGGTTCCAGTGTATGTTGTTCCCCTCCCTGTGTCCATGCGTTCTCATTGTTCAGCTCCCACTCCCAAACACATGGTGTTTGGTTTTCTGTTCCTATGTTTGGTGAGGATGTTTGCTGAGTTTGCTTAGGATGATGGCTCCCAACTTCATCCATATCCCTACAAAGGACATGATCTCATTCCTTTTTATGGCTGCATAGTATTCCATGGTGTATACGTACCACGTTTTCTTTATCCAATATATTGATGAGCATTTGGGTTACTTCCATGTATATGCTTTTGTGAATAGTGCTACAATGAACATACACATGCATGTATCTTTATAATAGAATGATTTATATTCCTTTTTGTATATATCCAGTTATGGGATTGCTGGGTCAAATGATATTTCTGGTTCTAAATCTTTGAGGACTCACCACACTGTCTTCCAAAATGGTTGAATTAATTTACATTCTCTCTAACAGTGTAAAAGCATTTCTCTCCAACCTTGCTAGCATCTGTTGTCTCTTGATTTTTTAATAATCATTATTCTCACTGGTATGAAATGGTATCTCTTTATGGTTCAGAGCAAACAGACAACCTACAGAATGGGAGAAAATGCTTGCCATCTATCCACCTGAAAAACGTCTAATATCCAGCACCTACAAGGAACTTAAGCAAATTTACAAGAATAAAAGCAAACAACCCCATTAAAAAGTGGGTAAAGGACTTAAACATACTTCTCAAAACGAGACATACATGCAGCCAACAAACATGAAAAAAATCACTGATCATCAGAGAAATGCAAATCAAAACAACGAGATATCAACTGATGTTAAGACTATTGAGGCTCATTGCCGAAGAAGAAAAGTTTAAGGCAACAAACTGAAAAGTTTGCACCACCCAAATTGAAGGAAAAGGAAGAAGATAATCCGACCAATAACAATAAGAGTATCTGAGGTCATGCATGAGACAGAGAAAGAAAATTAACAGGGCATAGATCAGGAAGGATACTGTGGTTCCCTTTCCCTTAAAAGGCAGAAAAGTGATATGATAGTTCATACTTGGACAGGTTTAAAGAAAATCCTTAGTGTTCCTCACTTCTCCAAGTATAGAAAAACTTTGCAATCAAGTTTTTGCATTTATGCATCCTTAAGACATAATTTTTTTATTATGCTTTAAGTTCTGGGGTACATGTGCAGATCATGCAGGATTGTTACATAGGTATACATATGCCATGGTGGTTTGCTGCTTCCATCCCCCCCGTCACCTACATTAGGTATTTCTCCCAATGTTATTCCTCCCCAGTCTCCCCACTCCCTGCTATCCCTCCCTTCACCCTCCATCCCCCAAAAGACCCCAGTGTGTGATGTTCCCCTCCCTGTGTCCATGTGTTCTCATTGTTCAACAGCCACCTATGAGTGAGAATATGCGGTATTTGGTTTTCTGTCCTTGTATCAGTTTGCTGAGAATGATAATATCCAGCTTCATTTATGTCCCTGCAAAGGACATGAACTCATTCTTTTCTATGTCTGCATCTTATTCCACGGTGTATATGTGCCAACTTTTTTTTAAATCCAGTCTATTGTTGATGGACAATTGGGTTAGTTCCAATTATTTACTATTGTAAACAGTGCCACAGTGAACATTCCTGTCCATGTGTCTCTATAATAGAACGATTTATAATGCTTTGGGTATAGACACAGTAATGGGATGGCTGGGTCATATGGTATTTCTATTTCTAGATCCTTGAGGAATTGCTACACTGTCTTCCACAATGGTTGAACTAATTCACACTCCCACCAACAGTGTAAACGTGTTCCTATTTCTCTGCATCCTCTCCAGCATCTGGTGTCTCCAGATTTTTAAATTATCACCATTCTAACTGGCATGAGATAGTATCTCACCATGGTTTTGATTTGCATTTCTCTAATGACCAGTGATGATGAGCATGTTTTCGTATGTTTGTTGGCTGCATAAACATCTTCTTTTGAAAACTGTCTGTTCATATCCTTTGCCCACTTTTTGATGGGGCTGTTTTTTTTTCTTACACATTTGTTTTAGTTCTTTGTAGATTATGGATATTAGCCCTTTGTCAGATGGGTAGATATCAAAAAATTTTTCCCATTCTATTGGTTGACAGTTCACTCTAATGCTTGTTTCTTTTGCTGTGCAGAAACTCTTAAATTTAATTAGATCCCATTTGTCTATTTTGGCTTTTGTTGCCATTGCGTTTGGTGTTTTAGTCATGAAGTCCTTGCCTATGCCTATGCCCTGAATGTATTGCCTAGGTTTTCTTCTAGGATTTTTCGGGCTTATATTTAAATCTTTAATCTTTAGCTATTAGGACTTATGTTTAAATCTTTAATCCATCTGGAGTTAATTTTTGTTTAAGGTGTAAGGAAGGGGTCCAGTTTCAGCTTTCTGCACATGGCTATCCAGTTTTCCCAACACCATTTATTAAACAGGGAATCCTTTCCCCATTGCTTCTTTTTTTCAGGTTTGTCAAAGATCAGATAGTTGTAGATGTGTGGCATTACATCCAAGGCCTCTTCTCTGTTCCATTGGTCTATATCTCTGTTTTTGTACCAGTACCATGCTGTTTTGATTACTGTAGCCTTGTAGTATAGTTTGAAGTCAGGAAGCGTGATGCCTCCAGCTTTGTTCTTTTTGCTTAGAATTGCCTTGGCTATGTGGGCTCTTTTTTGGTTCCATATGAAATTTAAGGTTGTTTTTTTCCATTTCTGTGAAGAAAATCAATGTCAGCTTGATGGGGATAACATTGAATCTATAAATTATTTTTGGCAGTATGGCCATTTTTTGGCAGTATGGCCATTTTCACAATATTGATTCTTCCTATCCACGAACATGGAATGTTTTTCCATCTGTTTGTGTCCTCTCTTATTTCCTTGAGCAGTGGTTTGTGGTTCTCCTTGAAGAGGTCCTCTGTTTCCTTTGTTACTTGTATTCCTAGGTATTTTATTCTCTTTGTAGCAATTGTGAATGGGAGTTCACTCATGATATGGCTGATATTGGTGTATAGGAATGCTTGTGATTTTTGCACATTGATTTTTGTATCCTGAGACTTTGCTGAAGTTGCTTATCAGCTTAAGGAGACTTTGGGCTGAAGCAGTAGGGTCTTCTAAATATACAATCATGTCATCTGCAAATAGAGACAGTTTGATTTCTCTTTTCCTAGTTGAATACCCTTTTAATTTCTTTTTCTTGCCTGATTGCTCTGGCTAAAAAACTTCCAATACTATGTTGAATAGGAATGCTGAGCGAGGGCATCCTTGTCTAGTGCCTGTTTTCAAAGAGAATGCTTCCAGTTTTTGCCCATTTGGTATGATATTGACTATGGATTTGTCATAAATAACTGTCATTATTTTGGGATACCATCCATCGGTACCTAGTTTATTGAGAGTTTTTAGCATGAAGGGCTATTGAATTTTGTCAAAGACCTTTTCTGCATCTATTGAGATAATTGTGGTTTTTGTCTTTGGTTCTATTTATGTGATGAATTACATTTTTAGATTTGCATATGTTCAACCAGCCTTGCGTTCCTGGGATGAAGCCTACTTGATCGCGATGAATAAGCTTTTTGAAGAGATAATTTTTAAATGAGAAAGTTAGCATAGGTGAGTAAAAAAATAACCGTCTTACAGAGTCTTTCACTCTCCATTATGCTTCTAACAACTCAGCTAAGAAACAAACTAAGATAATGTAAACTTGCTAAGCAAATTTGCAGATTGGCCAACTTTGGGTTGGACCAAGATTTTAGGCACCTTGTGGCTAAAATCTGTGACAGGTGCAAGAGCCACTAGTGAATTTATGAAACCACCTAGCATCAGTACCCTACACAGATACAGACATAATCTTATTAAAGAGGAGAGATTTTAACTGTCTTTTCAAATGTTTTAACTCTATTTCTTACCTACGCTACATCTTCTGAATTTTCTTTAGACAACTTTGATTTTATGTTATTATTCCCAGTTTTTTATTTTACCAGGATATGCTTAAATATAGGTCTCTTTTTGCTGATTGCTAATGGTTCTCCTGAAGTGCACACCTAAAGAACATTGTCTTTGTTATTATTTTATTATGCATTATTAAATTGATAATGTTTCTCTTCCATATGCACTACTGTATCCTCATTAAAGACCTCACATATATTCTTGGGATATATGAATTGGTCTTCCATGTTTTCGATTTTTGTCATCATCTGCATTTTTTATTAATCATTTTCCTTGATTTGTGGGAGAATTGTTAAACTCATCTAATCCTTGATTCACTTGTCCAAAGTATTCAGTTCTACTTTACTGCTTTCACTAAGTTTTTAAATTTTAACTTAAAACTACATTTTTATTTAAGACACATTTTTAATTTGAAAAGCCTGGTTTTATATTGAAAAATAAATCTCAATTTATTTTTATGAATCGAATGCCTTCTAAATTCTTACAGAGAAAATACGTTAGAAGTTTTCTGTTTTCGGAAATCTGGTTCATACAATTATGAGAGAAACAGAAAAAGACAGCATGTGAATTTTCCAGAAGACGTGCCTTTATTTCTATTCCAAGTCAGTCTTTCTGCCTTACTTTAAAATTCTTCATTGGTTGGTGGTGAAATCTTAACAAATACTGTACAGGTAAACCCCATTGTTTGCATAAGGTGAATAAAACACCATAGATCATTCCTTTGTTCCAATTCCATCTCTTTAGTTCTTACAGAAATGTTTGAAAATATCCTGTTAATTATGGATGGCATTCTCTGTATTTCAGCAGTGTTTAACAATGTATGGATACTTTTAGTTGTTTTGGTATATTCAGGGAGGAATGAGCTTGAAATACCTAAGCTGAAAGCTTAATCTTAAATCTTAAAACAACAGTCTGAGACATGTTCTATAAATATCTTGTTAGAAATAGTTAAATGGAGCTTAAGAATGTTAAACAACATGTCCAAAAACACTCAACTAATGGCTCCATTTCCTTAAAACTTTTTACGTGTTCCACGTCTTAGTCCATTTGTGCTGCTATAACAAAATGACACAGACTGGGTAATTTATTAGGAACAGAAATTTATTTTTTCACAGTTCTGAGGCTGAGAAGTCCAAGACAAAGGCACTGGCAGATCCTTTGATTAGTGAAAATCCAGTCTTTTTTTTAAGACAGTACCTTGAATATTGTATCCTCCTTCAGGGGGAATGCTGTGTACTCATATGGCAGAAGGCATAAGGGCAAAAGGGATAACTCTCTCTGTCAAGCTCTTTGATAAGGAGACCCCATGAGAGAAACCCTCATGAGCTCATCACCTCTTAAAAGCTTCATCTTTTATACCATCACTTTGGTCTTAAAGTTCCAACACCTGAATGTTAGAGAGGACACATTTAAACCATAGCATTCTGCCTCAGGCCCCATAAAATTCCTGTCTTTCTCATGTGCAAAGATATATTTGTTCTGTCCCAGTAGCCCCCAAAGTCTTAATTTGCTCCAGCATGAACTCAAAATTCTACCCATACATCTAAATTAGGTATGGGTGACACTCAAGGTAAAATTCATCCTGAAGTAAATTGCTCTCCAATTGTGAGCCAGTGAAATCAAAGTTATGTACTTCCAAAATACAATAATGCAACCAGCACAGGAGACAGGACCATTTTGAGAGACAGCAATAGGAAAGAACAAAGAAGTAACAGATCCTAAGTAGATCTAAAAATGAAACAGGAGAAATAACATTAAATCCTGGGCTTGAGAATAATCTTCTTTGACTCCACATCCCACCTTCCAGACACACTGGAGCATGGGTTGGGTCGCCAGTGGCTAGACAGCCTATCCCTGTGGCTTTCAGGTTAGTGTTGAGTGCTTGCAGCTGTCCAAGCTGGGTGTTGCATGCTGGTGGCCCCACAGGTCTGGAATCTTCAGGGCTTCCCTGTCCCCTTCCCTACTCTATGTTGCCCTTGTGGTAGTTCTCTGTAGCAGCTCTGTTCTTGCAGCAAGTCACTGGCTGCCCTAAGGCTGAGACATCCTCTGAAATCTAGGTAAAGGTAGCCATTCCCCCACAGCTTATTCACTCTGCAAGCCATTGAATTAGCACCCTATGGACGCACCATCAAGGCTCACTGTTTGTGTCCTTCAGAGCTGTGGCCCAATTCATACCTGAGGCCACTTGAGAAACAGCTGTACTGGAATTTGGGGAGAAGAGACTTGAGACAGCCCTGGGCAATGAGCCCCCAGGTCCCATAGGTGTCCTGGGAACCTCCCTCAAAACCATTCTGCCCTCCAGTCCTTGGCAGGCTGGGCCTGTAATGGGTGTGGCAGCTTCTAAGATGTTGAAATGTCTGTGGGTCATTCTCCCATTGTCTTGATGAATGACAGCTTGTTCCTCTTATGTCTACTAATCTTATCAAATGGGCTCTTGACCACACCCTTGGTTTTCTCTCCTAAACATGCTTTTTTAATTCTTTACATGGCTATACAGAATTTCCCAAATTTTTATGTTCTCTCTTTTAATAATAAATTCCAACTTTGTCTTACCTTTTAATTGTTTTTCTCTTCTTGCATTTTACTATAAACAGTTGAGAAGTAAAACAGCTCCTTCAACATTTTGCTGTTTAGAGATTTCTTGCACCAAATATCCTAGCCCAATGCCCTTAAGTTCTGCCTCCCTAAGACACAGGTATAATCCAGCCAAAATCTTCACCAATTTATAATAAGAATGAAATTTTATCACCTTTAACAAATGTTTTTATTTACCGTGATCCAGACAAATATTTCTCAGATTTCAGTCACATAAGAATCAGCTGTTTGATTAAAGACAAATTCCTGATTCCTAACCCCAGAGATTTAGATTTAGTAAGTAAGGGCTGGGACTCAAAGTTCTGTATTTCTAACAATTCCCCAGGGAGTACTGATGCCATCTCCAGGACCCTACTGAGTAGCACTGATCTAGGTCAGTCATTCTACCTCAGTCTTTGAGGAGGAGGAAAACAATCAGAAGACAAAGAGAAAGAAGGATAATGCACATTGTGCAGCAAATTTTATGTGTACATATACACCCCACTCTTAGACAGCTGTGGCCTTTTATTTTAGGAGCCATTGTCATTGACAAGCATCTGATACAGTTTTAATTTTCTAAGAAGGGAGGAAGGCAAGATAGGGAGAGATGGAAAGTAAGACATAATGCTCTTGAGAGGTAAAATGCCTTTACTCATAAAAATACTGTGTAGTTAGAGTAAACCTTTTTGGCAATAATAAAATTAGTTGAAGTTTAGGAGATTCAGTAAATAAAATCCATGTATTTATTTTGTAAAAAGATGGTGATCAATTGTTTTCCATAAACTTAAAAAAAATTCATAAAGCAGCTTCAAAGGCCCTAAGTGAGACAGATTTATAGAAGATGCAAAATAGACAGCAATTTGGTGCCATACGAGGGTAGAGTACAGAAGGTAAGAGGAACCTAAGCTGATGCATGAATCAAGTCCATGTTCATGATTCGAAATAGGAAAGAGCAATGGATGGGGAGTCAGGAGGTAAAATGTTTGTACTTCTAACTTAATCACTTTATAGATACGTTGTTTTGGACAAATCATTTTAAAATTCTTTAGCTCTTAGTTTCTTCATGTAGAATATAAAGATGCTCATTTGACCAGGACATCTTAGCCAGAATTATGTATTGGAGTTGCATGGTGAAAATTTTGAAAATACTTATGGAAACGCCATTTCTGAAAAATTTGACCCAATAAGTCTAGATAAAGATTTATATGTTGGAAAACTCTCAGGCAGTTCTTTTGTACTCTGGTTTGAGAATCACTGCATTCAGCGATAGTTGAGTATTTTTACAATGATACTGGATTCATTTAGAGTTATTATTCAAAGATGGAACAAAAATATTCTTAAATATTAGTTAAATTATACTATACAATAATTCATTGTGTATTTATATGAAATTTAATATTTTAAATCCTAACTATCACACACTTCTGGTTATAAGTTTAGCCTAGGTTATGCTCACATAAATATAGAGTAAAACTCTCAAAATTAAATACTCTGTCATTGACTGTTTTATAGATTAAAATACCCCTGTAGAGGACACAGATTGTTTTTGCCTTCCCATACCGTATACAACGTTAGCATAAAATGGAACCTCCCTTTTTTCCACTCTGTAAGTACCTGTATTACTTTAGGTACTCCAGCAAGTAGATGCCAAATCCAAGTTAAATGTGCAAGGATTTTATTAGGAAAAATCCCTGTGTGAAAGGAAATAGGAAGGGAGCCAGGAGTGACTGAGCAAGTCATCAGGTTACTGTGTAAGTCTGAACACAGAGTGAAGAAAGGAGGGAGCAAATGTTGGGTAGAAGTGTCATATTTGGCTATGCAGTGTCAGATTCAACAAAGCTATAGAGACTTCCTTAAGCTATTGCGGGCTAACACAAGAGTTATTTCCCTCTTAGGAACTGGTTTGTCTTGGTATCTCTACCACACTCAGTCATTACTGGAAGCAGCCTGTGAGAGGTGAGAGGTGTAGCCTTGGTACAAATTCAGGAATGGGTTTCAAAACATAGCAGCTGAGATCATTTATTAATTATAAGTTCTATAGAAAGGCTGCAAAGTCTATTCTCATTACCAAAAAAGTACCTCCACTCATTTGTAGCACATAAGTTTATCTGTTCAACCAGTCAACTCTATCTACAACACAAAGATTATTGACCATAATTTATATTGAAACAACAATAATTAGACATTCACTAGGAAAAACTAAAAAGCCAAACACATAAACATATAACTGTTTGAATAGCAGTGGGTTTTTAATTTAAAAACTATCCTAGATTAAAAAAAAAAAATTTTTTTTTTTTTGAGACAGAGTCTCGCTCCGTCACCAGGTGCCAGGCTGGAGCACAGTGGCACTATCTTGGCTCACTGCAAACTCCACCTCCCAGGTTCAAGCAATTCTCCTGCCTCAGCCTCTTGAGGAGCTGTGACTACTGGTGCATGCTACCACGCCCAGCTAATTTTTCTATTTTTAGTAGAGGTGGGATTTCACCATGTTGGCCAGGATGGTCTCAATCTCTTGACTTTGTGATCCGCCTGCCTCGGCCTCCCAAAATGCTGGGATTACAAGTGTTAGCCACTGTGCCCCGCCGATAAATTTTTTACTACTTTAGACAACCTTAGAGAAATCATTTCATCTTTCTCAACCTCATTCCCATCTGTAAAATGAGGATTACAGTATCACTCACTGAAGTTTGTTGTAAAGATTTAATTAAATCATTTACATAAATCTGTTGGATTATGTTGGATATGATTGGATATAAAAGATTATTTATTGCAATTAACAGAAAACTTATACTTATGAGACAATAACTTGTCCTGGCCCTAGTTCAGACAAGCAAGTTAGCCCAAGATCAGCTGAAATTACTGGGGAAATATTTGTTTTCTTTAAAATAGTGATTTTAAAAAAAAACAAAAAAGCTTTAAGTTCAGGGATGTTTGTGGCTCTCTCTCTCTCTCTCTCTCTCTCTGCTACCTCACAGAAATAAACTGGACAAAAAATGAAGCTAAAACAGAAAAAAATTAGAAAAATTACATTAAAGATAGATTCTTGATTATATAGGTTGAATGTTTGAGTGCACCTGAATAATTTCAACTTCTTATACTTTCCAGTTGTTTAAATTTATAATTTTTTTAGTTTTTAAGCAAAAAAATATAGGTTTTCTGTTAATTGCAATGAATAATCTTTTATATAATCCAACATATTTATGTAAATGATTTGATTAAATCTTTACAACAAACTTTGGTGATCGATATTGTGATCCTCATTTTACAGATGGGAATGAGGTCGAGAAAGATTAAATGATTTCTCTAATGTTGTGTAAAGTAGTAAAAAATTTATTTAGGATTCAAAATCATAGTTTTTCAAATTAAAAATTCACTGTCATTCAATCAGTTATATGTTTGGCTTTTTAAAGTTTTTCCTAGTGAATGTTTATTTATTGTTGTCTTGATTT
This sequence comes from Callithrix jacchus, assembly GCF_049354715.1. Taxonomy (NCBI): domain Eukaryota; kingdom Metazoa; phylum Chordata; class Mammalia; order Primates; family Cebidae; genus Callithrix; species Callithrix jacchus. Next base: position 118,066,505 of record NC_133508.1, read on the forward strand.
AATGTAAATCGTGGTCAATAATCTCTGTGTTATAGATATAGTACATATGTTTGCATTTTATTTAATCTTATGCCTATGAACATGGACATAGGACTAAGATTTTAGAATTTGAAAATGAATAAAATTACCTAAATACAGTACTCTATATTTTATTGTATCATTGATTTTCTCCTTATAAAATCACTCAAGGGGTCACATGTAGTGTGACCATTTAATGAATGCATTTTGGATCTACATTTTCTTGTCATTTGACATATGTTTCTAATTTATAAGCCTCAAGTGCCTATGACTTTCATTGTTTAAAGTCAAAAATGCAAGATTTTTATACTTAAAATTGAGTGTTTCAAATTACTTTGTAAAAGATTTCTAAATGAATACTAAAGAGTAGACAGATCAACGGGTAGTAAAAGGTTGTTCTATGGCTCAAGTTCAACTATGAAAACTTGGGTTTTTTTCTACATTACTTTTTTTGCATATAATTTGATATAATGGTACATAATATTAATTTTCCTACATTTCAGTGCCAGAAATAGTTGCCACTCTTCTAGTATTTAGGGTGATGGTAGTACCAGTAAACTCATTTATTCCCTTAGCAAAGTTTTAAATCAGGAGTTAATCTTAAATAGAAATAAAGTTCTCATTACTTTAAGAATGGAGGGCCTGTGGTCTCTAAATTATTATCACCTGCATAACATAATACAGAGTGGCTCTGGCAAAGCTGGGACTCGATTCATTTCTTCTTACTTCCATTTATTTACTCAATCCATTGAGTCTGCTGTACAAAGGATCAGCAAAATTGTGTTTGCTAATTTTTCCTTGGGTATGCTGTTTGGTGTTAATTTATCCAATTTGTGTATTTGCTTTGCACTTCTTGAAATTATTTGCAGATATAATTGCTCATAAAATTGGAGCCAGATTCTAGGTTGAAACTCTCACCCAAATCTACCACACTATACACACACGTATACAAATGTATTATATATATATATATATATATATATATGATTGCCAGATCACCCTGTTTTAACCTTAAGGACTCAAGTAAATTCTTAGGTATTGCTAGAGTGTAACAGCTATGGATGAAGAAAAATGAAGCGATCCAATTTTTTTTATGTGAAAGGCAATTCAAATTTAAAGCTTAGTTTGGATAATATAGTTAACTTAAATACCTCAAAGCCTTATTGAAATCCTTTGTGTCTCCTCCTTTTCCCTAACCTTCTGCATGTTTAATATTTGTATGTTATGCCTCCAAAGTCTATCTTGTATCCCATCCCATCACCACTTCCTCAGACCCAGCCGCATCGTTTGTCTGAGTTACTAAAAACACATATAAACCAAACTCCTTCTCCGAAATGTTTCCACCTTCCAATCTATGCTTTACTCCAAAAGCAGAGTGATCATTATAAAAGTCAAATCTGATCAAATCCCTTTGATAAATCTCCCGAGTCTTTAACTTCACACTCCTTAGCATGCCATGAAAGGCCTTCTGAAGTGTTTCCTGTCTTATCTCTTATCACTAACTCCTCCTTCTCTATTATTTACTGTGCAGAAATTCTTTTAGTACTTAAAACATGCTACTTAGCTTCACACTTCTAAATCTTCCTGTAGGATCCTTCCACAGTCTGAAATACTCCTTCAGTGTTATCACCTAGGGTAAACTTCAAGACACAGCTTAGACCTCAAATACTGTATTAACCTCACAGGCTAGGTTACGTATCTATCCTATGTACACATATATGGCACCCAGCTAGCTTGTCAAGATAGCATTTATCATACCATATAGTAATTTATTTATGTGTCTGCCTTTCCTCACTAAACTGTGAATAACTGGAGGGTGCATCTAATTCATTATTTCTAGCCCCTAACATATTCTGGTTACCATACACGTAATATTCGTAAGTGTTAGTTCAATGAATGTTTTATTGACAACTTTCTAGCTACAGTCCAGTTTCTTGAGATCAGCTTCCTTTCTCATCCTGCAAGTACTTATCCCAGATCCTGGGGTTTCACAGATATCACACTTTCTTTTATAACAGACTTTGTGAATGTTTTAACCAAAACAAGATGTAGCTACTGTTCAAATGGAACTATAGCACATTTTGCAGGCTTGGTGATTTATTTGAAAGAATGGAGGCACTAAGAGACTGCAGGCAGTTTGCACTTGAGTTATGTGATAGCAGTGCTCCAAGTTGGTCACCTTATTTTTCCAGCCTTGTGTTCTGAATTCAAGTTTTTCAGCACAAGTTTGCATTCTTTGAATTACCCAGCATAGTACTGTGAAAGTAACTTACTGTAATCTTTTTATGTCTTAGAGTTTTTTCTTTTTTTTTTTTTTGAGATGCAGTCTCGCTCTGTAGCCCAGGCTGGAGTGCAGTGACTCAATCTTGACTCACTGCAACCTCTGCTTCTCAGGTCCCAATTCAAGCAATTCTCCATCCTCAGCCTTCCAAGTAGCTGAGATTACAGGCACAAGCTACTATACCCAGCTAATCTTCATATGTTTTACTAGAGTTGGGGTTTCACCATGTTGGCCAGTCTGGTCTTGAACTCCCGACCTCGTGATCGGCCCTCCTCGGCTCCCAAAGTGCTAGGATTACAGGAGTGAGCCACCACACCCAGCCATTTTAGGTTTTTTTCACATGTAAAATTGCAATAAAATAATTGGTCTCTGAGGTTGTGAAATAACTTATAAATCACTTACTTTAGTTTCCAGTTTCAAGTCTTATTTAAATAGGCTACTCAGACCAATCCTCCAAATTATTTTAAAAACCTAAACAAAGTATTTAAAAATATTATATGGCACTGGAGACTGACGAAAAACATTTAGAATCTAGAGAGGATTCTACTATTGAACAATAATCAGAAACTAGTAAGATGTGAAAGTTTGCAGTCTTATCTTAAGTCATCCTCAATCTGCGGTTGACTCCAGGACAGAATGCTGTAGCCTTGGAAACTTAAATGGTAAAAGAGAGGTTGTAATGGCAAACCATTCAGAAAATTATGGGAAAATCCAGAAAGGAAAGGAGCTGCAGGAGTAAATCTCAATACATGCATATAAAATCAACAAAAATCTTTGATGGACAACTACAATATATATTCATGTCAAAGACCTCAACAGTATGGAAAATTAAAAACAGAAGTTGAAAGCTGCAATACATGAACATAAATGTAGATTTCTACAGACCTCATAGGAGAATGATTATACAGACTCAGTCTAGTCAAGTTAACTACAGGTCATTCTTCAGAGAAATGTAACAGAATCAAGAGGCTCTACAATGATTTATTTATGATATCCAGAATACAGTTAAAACTCATAAGACATGCACATTTTAAAAAGGAAAAATATTACCCATACTTCCTCTGACAGTCAATAAAAAACCTCTCTGAGAAGACCTACATATTGCAATTAGCAAAGATTTTTAATGAACCTGTAATAAAGATGTCTACAAATTCAGAAAGAAATTACATATCATGAATGATGGGAAATTGCAGCAGAAAAATAGAAACCAACGAAAGAAAAATTAGAAATTCTAGAACTAAATAAAACAATATTTGAAAATTTTAAAAATTACTCCCTGGGCTTAATAGATTAGAAATACAAGAAGAAAGGGTCAGTGAATTTGAAAATAGATCAGGAGCAACGATCTAGCAAGAAGAATAAAGATTCAAAAAGGTTAAAGAAAAATGAACATAATTTGGGGCTTGTAGAATATCTAGTCATCCAATGTCAGTGTAAATAGAGTCCTAGAAAGAAAAAATTAGAAAAAAACCTGATTTAAAAAATTCCCAAATTTTGAAAAGCATCAACTAACAAACCCAAAAGCTCAAAAAAACCCAAGAAGTTTAAATGAAAAGAAAATCACATCTTAATAAATCATAGTCCAACTGCTGACATACTAAGATAAACTCATAAGCTTGAAAGCAGCAAAAGTAAAACCACCACATTAAACATAGGGCAACAATAATACAAATGACTATTACTTGTCAAAAGAAACCATCAGGCCACAAACTGCAGAACAAGAAAAAAATATTTCAGACTGATGGAGCATGACATGTTAATAATAATAAAAAGAATTGGGAGAAAAGAACTATATGAAGTTGCAAGTTTCCTAAACTCTATAGAAAGAAATAAAATGTAACTTTAAGTTGATTGTGATAAAAATTGCATATTTAAATCCCCAGAGAAATCATTAAAATTAATACAAATATACAGAGAGCTAAAAGGCAATTAAAAATCCAAATTCAATACAAAACCTAAAATAAACACAGGAAAGGAGGAGAAGAGAAACAAAAACTCATGACATAAGAGGGGAAATAAGCAAATCCTCATACCTTAATACATATTGGTAATTACATTAAATAGAAATTATCTATTATAAAACACTCTAATTTAAAAAAAAAGTTTCAATCTTGATTAAAAAAATAAGGTTGCCAAACTGGATAAAAAATTGTAAGACCTATCTACTTGTTGTATTTTAAAAAGCACTTTAAATCTAAAGACACAAATAGGTTAAAAGTAAAAGGAGAAAGAAAGATAAACCATGAAAAGAGTAAGCATAAGAAATTGAATGTTATTTTCATAATAAGTCTTCAAGAAAAGAAATGTTACCAGAAAAAAGGACAGTTCTTAATAATAATTCTTACTGTACCAGGAAGACAAAATTATATATATATGCTTGCATAACAGAGCTTACAGATATATGAAGTAAAAACTAATATAAACGAATATTAGTGAAATAACATTCATATTTGAAGGTTTTAAGACCCTCCCCAGGAGTACATTTAAAAAATCAGTAAGATTGATAAACTTCTAGAAAGCAAGATCGAGTAATAGAGAGAAAAAACAAAGCACCAATATCAGCAATGAAAAGAGTTGTTATTACAAATCCTGTAGTATAAGGATCATAAGAAAATATTAGGAACCACCTTATGTCAATAAATATGGCATCTGAGACTGATGGGACAAATTACTTGAAAAAGACAACTTAAAAATTGGTACAGTATTAATTAAAATAATAGCACTATATCTGCAAAAGAAATTAAATGCATTATTTAAAAAAAAAAAGTACCTGTTCCTTCTCCCAAAAAATACCAGGACCAGGTGGCTTAACTGGTTGATTCTATCAAACATTTCAGGAAAAAATACTCTTTCAGAAAATAGAGTAAAAGGAAATAATTATAATTTCATAATATGAGGCTAGGATATTACTGATACTAAAACCTACTAGGTATCACAAAAAGAAAGTTACACACCAATATCTCTTACAGATATAGGCATAAAAATTTTTTAACAAAGTATTAGTGAATTGAATCAATAATACTTAGAAATTATATTGCATTAGAACCATGTGTAATTTATCCCCAGAATGAAAGACTCCTGTTCAAAACACCAAACAGTGCAATATACCACATTAATAGAAGATAAAATACAACACAATAATAACTGCAGAAATAGTTTATACAATTCAAAATGCATTCATGAGTTTTAAAACATTTTTCATCAAATTAGATACAAAATGAAGTTCCCTCCATTTAAGAATAACTATAAACAACCTACATCTAACATTATATATAATAGTGATGACTGAATATTTTCATCCTGAAATACGTAATAAGGCAGAAAACTTTAATTTTATTTCTTTAATTCCAAATGACTGTATGTTCTAGCCAGTGCAATAAAGCATACAATAATCATATTTGAAAGAAAAACATTCATTTGTATCTATTCATAGGCAACATGATTGTTTACATGTAAATCTTAAGGAATTAAATATTATTTCTGTAAATAATATAGTTGCAAGCACTCCAAAATATGCTATCTGAAGAAATTCTGTGCATTTCTTCAATATACTGAAATCAACTATTTTTACACACTAGTAGCAAACCAAAAATGAATTTTATAGAGGCATCAAAAATGAAACCTTTACGGATAAGTTTAACAGAAGTAATTTAACACTCCTACACTGAAAAGTTAAAAACACTTTTAAGAGATTGATATGCAAAGTTTTGTACTGAAAGACTCGATATCCTTAAAATATAAATTCTTTCCAAATTGATCAATAGATTAAAAAAATGCAACAACATCAGCCCATCAGTTTTTTAAACAAAAAATGACAAGTTGTTTTTAAAATATTTCTGAAAATACAGAGTCCTAGATAGCCAAAATAATCTCAAAAAAAGGAGAGAAACATGCAGAACTTTTACTACCTGACTATGGTAGAGAGAATTCTAAAATGGTCCTCAAGAACTCATTCAACATTGTGTATACCCTGAGAGTGTGAATATAATGGAAGTGATTAATGTACAGAATATGGTACAGTTTCTGTTAAGGGAGATCATGTGGGTGGTCTTGATCTAAACACATGATTTCTCTAAATCTGAGCCTATAACAAAATATACAGAAACATAGAGATTTGAAGTGTCAGAAAAATTCAACAAAGGGAAAATTTTCATTACTGGCTTTGAAAATGGAAGCACCATATGGCAAGGAATGTGGGTGGCCCCTACAAACTAAGAGTGGTCCCCAGCTGATAACCAGCAAGAAAATGGAAACCTTAGTCTTACAAGAAACTGAATTCTGCCAATAACCTGAATGAACTTGGAAGAGGACCCTGAACTAAAGATAAAATTTCAGATATCTGACACCTTGATTTCAATCTATGCAAATATGAGCAGAAAACCCAGCCAGGCAGTGCCTATACTTCTACAGAACAGTAATATAATCATAGCTATTGCTTTAAATTGCTAAATTTTAGATTAACTTGCTATTAAAAAGCAATAAAAAACTAATAACCTGACTGAATGACTTTCTAAAAGTAATAGTATGCAAAGATAAAAACATCAATGGAATAATAGACAATAAAAACTTGTCTGACTTATGGATAGTTTATTGATTTAAAAAATGCTAAACAATTCATTACAAGAAGAATTTATTTTCAACAAATGAAGCTACTACAATCGGACATTCACATGGATTAAAAGAGAACATCTACACCTCTCTCCCATAACCCACAAAAATCTATTGGAGATGTATTATAACCTAAATATAAAATATAAAACCAAAAAGCTTTTATATAAAAACATTGGCTAATTTAGTCACAACCTAAGGGTAGACAAATATTTCTTAGAATACAAAAATCAATGATTGTAAAGAAAAAGAAGTTGATAAATTAGATTGCATCAAAATTATATTATGTGAATCAGAAATATCACTATGGAAATAAGTGACAAAGAATTTATTAACAATATGTATATATGACAGTAAGAAAATGATCAACAATACTTTTTAAGTCAAAGGAGAGGAGGATTGTGGAAAGACAGTAGGGCAGGAAGCACCAGGAATCTGCTTACATAGGCAACAATTGCACTGGAAGAATCTGTTGGATGTAACTCTCTTGAAACTCAGGGGTCTATTAAAGGCTTCCAACCTTCAGGAGAAGGCTGGGATGTGAAATTGTGGTATATTTTGGCCAATTTCAACTTTCATCTTACTAGCACCTACTCATTTGACTTCCCCCAGCCCATGGCAGGCAGCTGTGCACATGTTCCAAGAGCAGCATAGACACAGCATGTGGGAGCCAGGGTGAGAGAAAAAAGTCACTGCATTGTAGGTGTCTGAGAACTGTGCTCTGATCACTGATTGGTGTTTCTGATCACAGAGGTCCAGACAAAAAGTTGGGACACCATTTTTATTGCACCTTCCTCATTGTTGCAAGCCTTTGCCCCTTTCAGCTGAAGTGACTTCCAAGGGATTTAAAGGGCTGCTGCAACATTTTCAATCCCAGTCCTTTCATTTTTTTCTTTTTTCCTCTTTGGCAGCCCAATGTTAAGGACTAGGATGTCCAAAAGAATCTGTATATATGGGGAAAACTAGACAGTGACCTCACGTGCTCAAGTAAAAGTACAGGGTCAGAAAACACCCCAGAAGACCTTAACATATCTCAGGCTCATCTTGGGCACAGAAGTAGTTTACAAAAAGCAAAAAAACAAAATCAATAAATAAAAACAGTCACAAAAATCAGCAAACCTTGGAGAAAAGAAAGAATCTGACATCCAGAGTTACCAAATTATTATATGTAAATGTCCAATTTTCAACCAAAAATTGCAAGACATTTGAAGTAACAGTACACTATGGCCCGTTCAAAAAATACAAGCAAGTCAACAGAAACTGTTTCTGAAAAAGACTGATGACATATATATTAGATAAAGACTTTAAAACAACCATATTAACAGTGATCAAAAAACTAAAGGAATATATGGAGAAAATTAAGAAAACAAACATAAAGTTGAAACTATCAATAAAGTGATCAAAAACACGAAACCAAAAATAAATGATCAAGGTGAACTATACAATAACTAAGATTAAAAATTTACTGGGGGGATTCAAAGGCAGATCTAAGCAAGTATAAGAATCAGAAAATTTGAAAATATTACAATGTAAATTTTGAAGTCTGAGAAACAAGAAGAAAAAGAATTAAGAAAAGTGAACAGAGCCCAAGGGACCTGTGGGGACATTATCAGTGGTTCTAATATATAATATATACATTATGGGAATCCCAGAAGAGACAACAAAGCAAGGATAATATTTGAAGAAATAATGGCTGAACATTCCCAAATTTGATGAAAGATATGAATATAAACATTCAAGAAGCTCAGCAAACTCTAAGTAAGATTAACTCAAAGAATCTCATATCAAGACACATTATAATCAAACTTTGAAAAACTGAAAACAAAGAGAAACTCTTGAAAGAATCTAGAAAGAAGCATCTTCTCACATACAAGGGATTTTAAATAAGATGATAGACTTCTCACCAGAAATTTTGGAGATCAGAAAGCAGGGGCCCAATATACACACAGTGCAAAATAAAAAAAAAAAAGAGGGGGAAGTTAACCAAATATTTAATAGCCAGCAAAACTATCCTTCAAAATTGAGGGAGAAATTATGACATTCCCAGATAAACAGAAGCTGAGGAAGTTAATTATTACTAGAACTTTTCTAAAAGATATATTCAAGGGAGTCCTGAAAGATAAAATAAAAGGACACTATACAGTAATCTGAAGCCACAAGAAGAAATAAAGATGTCAATACAGGTAAACATGAAGAAAATTATAAAGCTTGACACAATGGTTTGTAACTCTATTTTGTATACATTATTTAAGAAACACACATTTAAAAAAAACCATTAGTCTAAAAGTTAGTATTATTTAACTTTGGTTTATATAACTCTACATTTTGTGTTCCACATAATTTAAGAGACTAACACATTTAAAAATTATTGGTGTATGTCTTTGGTATACAGCATATAAACATGCAATTTTTGGAGGTCAGCAACTGCAATCGGTAGTGACAGAACTGTTAAAGGAGCAGAGTTTTCTATGTTATTGAAATTTGGCTAGTAAAAGTCCCAAATTCAAATTACAGTGTTATAACTTGAGGATTTTAAATGTAATCCCCATGGTAACCACAAGGAAAATAGCTAGAGAAGAATATACACAAAAGGAAATAAGAATTTAAATGTTTCACTACAAAAGCTTAACAAAAAATACAATAGTAATACAAAAAATTGAGGACAAAAATATATGCTATATAGAAGACAAATGGAGAAATGAAAGAAGTCCCCTTTTGTTGTGAGTAACTACTTTAAATGTAAATGGATTAAGTTCTTCATTCAAAAGACAGCAATTGGGCTGAGTGCAGTGACTCATGCCTGTAATTCCAGCACTCTGGGAGGCCGAGGCAGGTGGATCACCTAAGGTCGAGATTTCAAGACTGCCTGGCCAACATGGAAAATGCTGTCTCTACTAAAAATACAAAAATTAGCTGGGCATGGTGGCACGTGCCTGAAATCCCAGCTACTCAGGAGGTTGAGGCAGGAGAATTGCCTGAGCCCAGGAGGCGGAGATTGCGGTGAGCCGAGATCACGCCATTGCACTCCAGCCTGGGTAACAAGAGCGAAACTCCATCTCAAAAAAAAAAAAAAAAAAAAAGAAAGAAAGAGAGAAAGAAAGAAAGAAAGAAAGAAAAAGACAGAGATCGGCAATATGTATTTAAAAACATAACAACCATGATCCAATACACTGTCTACAAGAGATTCACTTTAGATCCAAAGACACAAAGAGATTAAAGTAAAAGCATTGAAAAAGATATCCCATGCAAATTATATCCAAAAGAAAGCAGGAGTGGTTATACTAGTATCAGAAAAAAATAGAATTTAAATCAAAAATATTACAAGGGATTAAAAAGAACATTATATATTAATACAACAAAAAGATACAGTAACTAAATTCTGACATGCTACAACTTGGGTGAAACTTGGGCACATTATGCTAAGTGAAAAAAGTCAGTTACAAAAGGACAATTACTGTATGATTTCACTTATATGAGGTACTTAAATAATCAAAATCATTGAGACAGAAAATAGAATGGTGGTTGCCAAGGATTGGAATTAGGGAAGGGTAGGGGTTATCATTTAATGGGCATAGGCTTTTAGCTTGTCAAGATGACAAGAGTTATGTAAATAGATAGTAGAGATGACTGTTCAACTTTATGAATGTTTTTAATGCCACTGAACTATACACTTAAAAATGGTTGACATGGTAAATTTTGTTATGTGTAATTTACAACAAACAAATTAGAAAAATATGCAAAAGATTTGAATTGACACTATTTGAAGAAAGATTTATGAATGGCCAATATGCACAATAAAGCTCTCAAGACCAATCATTTATCAGGAAAATTCAAATTAAAACCAAATAAGATACCATGAAGCAGTCACTATAATGTCTAAAATTAAAATGTTTGAAAACATCAAACACTGGCAAGGATATGGAGCAATCATAATTCTCATATATTGCTGCTGGGAATGTAAAATGTTACAATTGCTTTGAAAAATGTTTTAGGAGTATTTTAGTATTGGACATTTATCCTTTGACCCAACATTCTATTCTTAAATAATTAGTGAAGAAAAAAACAGTATGTCCACAAAATGACTGGTACATGAATATTCTTTTATGAAATTCTAGAATAGGCAAAAGTAACCTAAGAAAAAAAATTTTTTAAGTGATAGAGAAGAGTGGTTACCAGGCTGAGTATGTGGGAGGTAAGTAGTAGAGATTAACTAAGAAGAGACTGGAAGAAACCATGGAAAATGCTCTGTATCATAAAAGGGTTGTGGATGAGTTTAAAATTATACAGTTAATATTTGTGCATTTCAATGAATGCAAGTTTTACCTAAATCACCATCACTGTCATCACCATCATCATCATCATTGTCAGCATCAAATAGTCTGTGGGAAATTAATAGAGGGAGCTAGAGAAACAAGAGGAAAGTTTGCTGGTGATTGTTGAAGCTATATGATGCATACAGGGTTTTATTTTACTGTTCTGTTTATTTTGCATATGTACAAAATTTTCACAAAATGTGACTTAAAAAATTGTGTCAGAAGATTTATTTCTTCTACAATTCTTTCCTTCCTCATACCACAACCTACTCTTAAGAAAACAAAAAGTAAAATCTAAGTATCTACTTAGCCTTAGAAAGCAGGCAAAATATTTTTATATGTTGTTTTACTCAATGCTCCTAAAAATTTTATAAATCCAGCATTATTCCCATTTAGCATAGGCAGAAATACATATACAGAGGGATTAAGTAATATTGTCAAGATAGCAAATGACAGAATTACAATTAAATAGCTCTCTAACTGATCCCTATATACTCTTTTATGATATATGACTTTCGTAAGTTATGACAAATCTTGTTTGTGAAAAAGTGAAATATTAGAAGTGAGGATTAGAGGCAGAGAAGATATTAGGCTAGGTTGGTTTATAAAAGTTTTTGTATAAGAAGCTGTTTAGAAAATAAAGGTAAATGTTTAAATTCAAAATTAACTGTTGATACATTCACGTTTTAAGGCAGATGGCATAATTCAAGTCATAGATGAACAAGCTCAATATAGCTCCCTACAAAGAGGTCACAGAGACTGTTGAAGCACAAAGAGAAAAAATGAAATATTAAAGTCTCCACCAGTTATTCTATGTCACTAAACCGTTTGGGCCCTGGAGTTAATGTTCCATTGACAATCAGAAAAGTATAACGAGTTTTTGGACATGCAAGAGTAATCAAAGAGTAAATTAGGAATTAGAAAGCTATTTTACACAACAGTGAAAAATAAGAAAATCTGAGTTATGGGGAGAGAGTTGTTCAAAGGAAGTATATTTGTTGGGGTTCCACGGAGAACTAACACACACAAATAGGATGTGTGTATATGTGTGTCTGTGTATACATATTATAAATATATATGATATGTATATCGATACGGTTCGGCTGTGTCCCCCCACCCAAATTTCACCTCATATTATAATACCCATCATCACCACAAGTCAAAGGACGACAAGGTGGGAGGTGACCGAATCATGGGAGCAATTTTTCCCCATGCTGTTCTCAAGATAGTGACTGAGTTCTCGTGAGATCTGATGGTTTCATAAGACAGTGTTTCCTGCTTTTGCACACTCTTTCTCTTTCATTGCCACCATGTAAGACATGCCTCTTCCCCTTTTGCCATGATTGTAAGTTTCCTGAGTCCTCTTCAGCCATGTGGAACTGTGAGCCAATTAAACCTCTTTTCTTTATAAAGTACTCAGTCTGGGGTATGACTTTATAGCAGTGTGAGAATGAATTAATAAACACATATATATATAATATATATGCATATATAGTTTAAGCTAATTTTGCATAAATGTAGCCGAGAGAGAGAGAGATTTTAAGGAATGTGACTGTGGGGGCTGGTACATCCAAAATGTAGGGCAAACTAGTAGACTGGAAACTTAGGCATGATTTTTATGCCATGGTCTTGAGGCAGAATTTCTTCTCCTGGAAACCTCAGTTTTTATCCTTATGACCTTCAACTGGTTGAACAAGGCCCATTCACATGATCCGAGATAACTTCCTTTACTTAAAGTCAACTCATTGTAACTGTTAATCACATTTACTAAATACCTTCAGAGTACCATCTGGGCTAGGCTTTCACCAAAAAACTAGGCACCATAGCCTAGTAAAGTTGATAGATGAAATTAACCATCACCGAGGGATTGTGAGAAAGAGACATAATGTCCATAATGTCACTGGCAGCAAGACTAAAGGAGTTTTGTGAAAGAGTATCAAATTTTCAGTATTTATTTTTATGTTATATGATGGTATGCTGTAAATTTTACCACCTTACACCTTTGTGTGCAAGATACACAAATTTCTTGTATGGATACTATTTTGAGAAGAAATAAATGACTTATTTACTGTTCAGGCTAAAGAATTAAAAAATGGAACAGAATGTATTCAATGACTGGCTTAGCAATATCTTCAATATTTCAGCATATAAAGAGAGTCACACCAGATGAGACAAGAGAGAAATATGAGTCAACTTCCTCCATCAGAACCCCCAGATGTGTTAGAAATAATACAAAGTTTCCATATGCACGGGATGGAGTTCAAGCTAATTTTTATTTCTTTGGATTACAAAGGTCAGTGTACACCAACTGGTATAACAGCTCAAAAAGGCCAAGTTGCAGATTACGGGCCTGAAGCTGAAAGTTATTTAAAGAGATTTTCCAAGCATTCTGAGGAGTCAATGGTAGCTTCCAAAACATCCGGAAACTTTGAATACTAAAGACATCAGATTCACTTTTGGTTAAGAAAGACTTTGTAACCTATAAATATATCTTCTTCCATCAAAGTATGAATAGAATACTAAGGAAAGTTTTACACCCTGGCTTCTATTTTGTATACACCTCAGGAATGGATGAACTCTGTCTCATTCAGAGAAATTAACAGATCCCTTGTTGAAGGTCCAGTCTAAAAGGCTCTAGTGAGGGATTAAACCCAGTTATAGAAACACTTAACACTTCAATTCACATTCCCATTTGGGAGTAAAGCTAAGCAAAGAAGTTTCAAGAAAAACTTCTTTGCTCTGCTTTTAGAAAAACAGTAATTTGACATTTCTCTATTAAGTTTTGCAGGGTCAATGCCAAAGTAAATTATGTTGCTTTATGAAGGTGTTTCTTTTGTGGTTCTTGTAACCTACACTCCAACAGAGTGTTTTTGAGTAGAGCTGTGTGTAAATATTTGAAGGCAGGTTACTTGATTGTTTCTGTTTCCACTTAGAACAGAAATCTCAACGTAGTTAAAAACAACAAAAAAAGTTACCTGTACTTTTATTTCTCTAATACCTTAAAAACATCATTGTGGTAGATGATTACCATAAGGACTCTGGTAGATTGGCATCACTACCTGGTGGGCATTTTGGCTAAACTTAAAGGAGGTGTGGCAGCAATTGCAAATATGTTAGATGTTGCCTTGCGTATGTTTCAGATACATTTGCATAATAAACCTGACGTTCTTCTCGTCTCACTTTTCCTGTTCACACTTTCATGTCACTGGTCAATTTCTCTCAGCCTCAGTTTCCTCTTCTACAGAATTGAGATGTATTTATTTCAGAAATATTTACTGAGCATATACTAGGAATCAGGAACTTTACTGGGTATGGGGATATGGAGATATCTCACATATGACATCTGTCTTCCAGAAAATGAAATAAATATGTACACTTCATGAAGTAGCAGAAAAGTACCATCAGCCCATAAGTTTTCAGTTGAGAATATAGAAAAAGTGCTGAGTTTTAGCAGGGAAGCAATCTGCTTGATTTTGGAAATGCTGACTAGAACATGGAATTTACAGGTAGAAGTGTCTAAAAGCAGTTAAATATAAAGATGGTTGGAGATCAAGTGAAATTATGAATATGAGAGTATTTTAGAGACTAAAACATCATGTAGATGTGAATTCTATATATGTGATGCCTGGCAAGCAATACAAATATGAGTTATTATCACACATGTGCAGTTGACACTAAATTAGTTTGCAATTGTTTTATGTTGATTTTAAATGTTTACTCTTCTATGCAAGTAGAATATTCTGACTTATGTCAAATAGAAGCTCCTCCAAGACAAAGCATTAAGCACTCTTTGTAAGTATACTTTTATATCATAGAGATGCTGACTCACTGACAAATGGGAGATGATTTTACACAGTGATGGCGAAAACATTCAATCAAAGTTATTGCCAAATGCTGCCAAATATTTACTCTTGATAACTCCAGGTGTCTCTTGTAAGTCACACTACCCAAAAATTGAATCCATAGGAGGTTACAAACTCTAATCATCACATTATCACTATCTTAAAAAGAAATATTTATCGAGCATTTATTATACAAGTCTTTTTCCTCTGAACTTAAAAGGGATAAGGTAAGTGAATCCTCCCTAAATCCCTTGAGGTTGGTATGCTGTAATTGGTACATTAGGGTGGTCAAAGCAGATTGAATTCAGAGGGGCTGGATTAGAAAGTTGGCTCCACTGCTTACTATATGTATTGACTTAAGAAATTTAAACCTCTATGCCACAATGGTCTCATCATTATAAAGTATAATAATAGTATCTTCTTCCTAGGGTTTTCTTTGGGTGAAATGAGCTAGTTTATCCAAAAAGCTTAAGGCAGTACCTGGAATATTGTTTTTGTAAATATTAGCTACCATTAACAGGCTACTTTTTTCTATTAAATATTGTTATATATAAAATTATTAATGTACGTAAATTTAATGTATATAAATCAAGAGATATATTAGGCCCTAAAATTCCAGAGTAAAAGGTTTTTGTTTTTGTGTTTTTAATTTCACTTTTGTTCTTTGAATAGTATTTACTCTTCATGTCTTTGAAACAATTCTGTAGAGACATTCATTGAAAATGTATACATTCACTTTTTAAATTGGATAACAAATTTAGGATAAGTATGATTTGAAAATAAGTTCCTTGTAGCCATAAGAATGATAAAGCAGTGAATAGGTTGATACTTGAGTCTTCATCCCAGGAGAAATATAATAAGAGAATTGGCAACTGTCTGTCCTTTAAAACAGCCAGTATACCAGATTAGCCTATCCCTTGTGGCAATTCCTAGCTCTAAGATTTAAATAGTTCAGAATGAACACAGTATTTCAGTGCCTTTATCTGTGGGTTTGTGTAAATGCTGGATATATTTGCATGAAAAAGTATCATGACTTACTCCATTTTACACTTGCATCTGATTATATCTCTAATTAGCATTCATCAGATTTTAGTTAAAATTTCTTCTGGTTACCATGTATATTCTCATCTGGGAATGACTAAAGTCACTGGTACGGATGTGCTTGAGATATTATACTTTTATTTAATCAGTTATCTTAACTGGAAATATTGAAAGTCAAAATGGCAGGCACACATCCCATTTACACTGGTATTGCTATTTGCAAATTTGTAATACTGAACACAAAAATGTAGTATAAGTTTCTCTCACAAACGACCTATAGCAAACCATATAAAGTATTCAGAATCTTTACTCTCTACTTCTATAGCCTATCCGTGATGACTGTACTGCACTAATGACTTTAAATGTTAAATTAAGCAATATTTAAATTTCCCCAAATCTGCTTTAGGTCTTATCACCTTTGGCAGCCAGTTCCAAAATCCTTACTGCTGTACTACCAGAACCCTCTTGTGTATTATCTGACAGACGAGATGAGTTTATGGTGATTCCCTTCTCTTGGGCTCAAAATATTAAGTTTAAATCTAAACATGGTTTGCAAATATTACTTAATACACTGAACTACAGTTTGAAGAGCTGCATATCCATTCAGGAAGCAGATTGGTTAGCTCATATAAACAACAGCTATGTATTTTTTTCATAGTCTCCAAAATTACTAACTTGAAAGCCTAATGACATTTTTTTATTTTATTTGAAACACACATTACCTTACTTTTTCTCTTCAGGTTTAAAAAGGCATTTTATAATATAGCTGAGAGAAAATATAATTTATAAGCTATAAATGTGTGTGGTTTTTGTTAAAGAGAGTGAAGACTAAGGATGTGGATAACCCCCCCATAACTCTTTGTTAAACTTAATAAAATAACCATCTAATTAAACTAAACAAACTGGTCTTTGTTTTAGGCCATTTGATTTCTTTCATGTCACCTGTTTCTCCTTTTATCTCGTCTCATACAAAACATAAAAATATGCTGAGGCACTTGATATGTTTCCACATCTACAACATGGACCAAGGAATAAGGATATCTCCATAATTCAATATTTAAATAAATATGATTAACCTGTATTCTGTATTATTTTTCAAATAATTTGGTCATAAAAATATACATATTCCAAAACTATAGCCTCCTCCCTGTTTTTATGATTCAGTTGAAAGTTCACGCTTTTTAAAACTTTTTAGTCCCAGTGTCAACCTCATTCAGAAGTACCGTATTCTCTTATTGCATCATGAGTGAAAGGAACTGATCTATATATATTTGCTAAAGTTTGATTATCTAAAAAATTTTCTGCTATAAATTTATTTAATTATCTTTTTAAAAAAATCTTTCTCATACAAGCAGGGAAATGGACATTCAAGATAAAGATGGTCACTTTGTTTTTGCTTTGTAGTTATTTGGGATTCCAGAACCCACAAGGAAAATTGGCAACCCCATACATCAAACTGTATTTTTTGTAGTCATTAACGTTGACTCCCAAGATTTTCATTAACACTTTACTTATCTGTTCAGTGGGAGCACTGGATGTAACTTTTTAATTCATGTAAATATTGATGTATTTGTCACTATTTTAAAAGCTTTTTTAAGGTCACAGTAATAATGAATTCTCCAAAGCCTTTGATTGATTCACTTGAGAAAAGAATAATCAGTATATGACGTGGATTGTGAATTAAATTTATGAAAATTATTCTAAAATCCGGAGAGATCATATCCTCTCAGTGAAACATGGAAACATATCAGATGTTGCAAAGTGTTCTCACACAATGTGAAATTTGTCTTTAGATGACTGTCCTTCATTGAAGTTGAATTTCATTCATTCCATCAACATTTATGTATTAGAGGCATAATATGTGCCAGACACTCTTTTTCTACTAGGGATGTGATAATGAACATGCTACACAAAGTTCTGGACCTCATCCTTCTGGACAAGGATCTGAAGCTACTGTTAATTATTAGGCCTCTTCTGGCCTGCCTTTACCCAGGTGATGAATTCCAAATGTTGGAATCTGGCCCTTTGCATGCAGTTCCAAGTATAAATTCTACTGCGACCCCCAGTACAGCCTGCATACATGAACAGATTTTGGAGTCTCTGTGGGTTTGCCCCTTTCTTAAGCATCACTTTCAAACATAAACCTTATACATCTAATATAAGTATCACCACTTCTGAAAACTCCTCTGTGACTTATCTAAGAAGCAGAATATTTTTGTGCTTTCATAGCATGTTGTATATATTCCAATTATAAATTTTATCACACTGCATGGTAAATATCTATGCCTGACCCCTCCATTGAATTATAAGCTTCTTGAAAGCAAAGATTACATATAATTTACTTTAATATTTCTAAAAAAATACCTCAATACTTAGTACATAGAAGACGCTTAAAGATACTTGAGAAGTTAATTAGTTAAGTAGCTAAGCTAAATTTGGAATTAGCTAAGGCCCCATCAGATTTTCTGGTTACAAACTGTCATTAAAATTCTTGGTAGGAAGGATAGTAATAGAACAAAAACCTAATGTTTATCCTTCTCAAGGACATTAATTACATAATGAAAGTTGATTCTAGTTTCCTGAAAAATAGGGCAAATGAGTCAAGAGCTCCAGGCACCACCATTTTCTTTCAAAATGTGAGTGATGATTCTGATTAGAATCGTCTCTTGTGACAACCATCATTGGTCACACCAACTATTAACATTTGTCCTCTGTTACTATAAACAATAAACAGACTCCACTGGAGTCTGAATTAATCAATAATTACTTTTCACATTTTTCCACAGTAACTAAAAAATAGAAAAACAAAATTGCTAAAGGAATTAAAGAACGGGAGGTTTTTTTTTCCCTAATCTTTGATATAATAAATATCACTTTACCAAACCTAATAAATTCATTGCTAAAGCTCATAAAATTGTAAATAACAAAGGGAACAAATAAAAAGGTTTAAATGTGCAGTGTTTTACTGAATAATTGGGGTAATAAACATTAATAAATAAAGTGTATTTTAAAATTAACTCAAAAGTATGGTCAAATAGTCCAAAAGACAGGAAAATAATCTGTAAGTTAATCAAAATAGAAACTTCTGATAAAACAAGTGAGTATCAAACATATCAGGGAGATTTGCTTTTCAATATTTTAAAGATCAAGTAATACACCATGTAAAGTGTTTCTTAGCATAGAAAGGGGAGAGTTTAGTTATGAAACATATGTAAGTATTTAAGAATTCAAATATATAATTTATTATTTTGTTTATCACAGGGAAATATTAAGTATCAAAAATTATAGCATTCAAAAGGCGGCCAATCAATAAAAATTAATGCCATTAAAATATGAAATAACATGAAAATATTTACAGAAAATTCAAGTTTGAAAGTTACTAAACATAAAAAGTACATTGTGTTATACTTTTTTAAACAATTTTTAACAATTGTGGTAAAATAAATTTGAGTGCGCTTATATATGTGTACAAATTGACATGCACTGAGAAAGAAAAACTACATTCATTCCAAAATGGTAACAGTTTTTTATGTTGGTATTAAAAACACATCAGCCTAAAAACATTCTAAGAAACATAGTACAACTTTTAAGGTGTTTAACACAATACTTCACAAAAAAAGTAACCTAAATCTAAATTTATTTTTATTATAAATAACAAAATATTAACTGTCATTGATTTTCATCTTTAAGCTTTTGGCCATTCTAAATTTTCTATAATTATTTCATGTATCTTTTGTTGCCAGAATAAAACATTAAATATTATTCCAATTATTAAGAAAAACGTTTTTTAAAGTACTCAACAAATACCATAAGTACGAAAAGGGAAATATATCTAGGAAGCAATTAAATAATACCCTACTCATCTCTTAGAAAAGTCACTTTTATCTGAGAATCCCTCCCTAAATCCTCTTATTTTTATTTTCTTCTTCCTTTTAGGTTTTAGGTATCATATCAAAGAAACTGGATCATGTTTAGAGGAATAGTTCCACCAATAAAATTAAACCATTACCTTATACCAGGTAAATTATAATCCTGTTGGATGCTTTAAAATGTTAGCTTGAGTACTGGCCAATTGGCCATCAGTATGGTTGAGCTAAGGGTGAATGTTGAACACTTTGCTCTGTTTTCAAAATTCTGTGACAGACCTGTAGTTGTCCTCCTTATGAGGGGCATTTTTTTAAAGATAATTTATATCTTCTTCCTACTATAGTGAATACTATTTTGTTAATGTCCACCATTTCACAGCAACAACAATCTCATACAAAACATCAGATAGCTGCAAAACTGACTAAATTTCAAGAAGCAGTGCCTCTACATTAAGCCCATATCTTCTGTTAATTTTAATATTTGCTATTTTTTAATACATAAAACTAAATGTAGTTGTAACAACCTGGAAGGCAAAATAATCTGTCTCTCCTTCTGGAAAATACTTTTGAAGTTACCTCTATACAGTTGCTCCAGTGGTACTTTTTAGAAACATGTATACTGGGAGAAAACAAAAAAAAAATCTATTCACTGTTATTTTTCAATTTTATTTTGCCTTTTCATTTTGTTTCCAAATTGAGTTCCAGTGCTCAGATATTTCCTTCTGGTATAACATGAAGATGAAAAAAGTAGTCATTTTCTTGTAAATCAATTTTGAGTGCTGTGGATACTTTTCAACTTAATTATTTTATGGAATTGCAACAATTCATGTTTTTCCATCATGAAACACAACATCAACTGAGACCACTGTAGAAACGTAGCTTCGGAACCATTATCAAAGAAATTATAGTTTTTTCATCAAAGTTATTTTTCTGAAACAAAGGCTATTTACCTTGGACTTAGTAGCACTTGGATAATTTCTCAGTTAAAAAAAAAAAACATGAAAACTCAAGTGTTTCTAGTTAAAAGGGAAATCAGAGGACATGTGTGATCTAGTTGGAAAATCGGGATTTATTTTCAGTATGTAGCTACCAGCCTGTAAATTTTCATTGCAAGTGTACGGAATAAGATACCTAAATAAAAGTATCTGGTGAGCTAAGGAAAGGGGCTTAAGTAAATCACAGACTTACAAAGTTAGAGTGCAATAACTTGAATTTTTAAAGTCATAGTACTACAGAATGTCTTAAATGCTCATGGGAAAATGCTCTTTTAACTCAGAGACATGGAGATTTTCATGATAGTTATCTGTATTACTTTTTCCCTATTTTCTTCCTCCAGAAACTTGAGAAAACAAAAAGATATGAGATAGTATTCTACTTAAGGGAAATGAAAAATATATATTTAAAAATCTATGTGCAGCTGCGATTTATAAATACCCAAGCAATGATGGTATATTAGCAATGGTTAGTCACTGCTACCCAGTCCTGAATGATTCTTTCAAAGGGCTCATCAACAATCTACTTAGTTAATATCCTTGGGATTTGGTCCAGTATCACGGAGTGGGATTACGAACACATACAATACCAATAAAGTGTAGAAAGGCCATTAGTGATAATGCTGCCACAGTGGAAGACAAATGGAATGTAGAGATTATGAATATACTTAGCAGGCCAAATTCAGAACAGAACTCGGTTTATCTGCATTTCATCCGTCTACCTTCTCTTGCCCTGGGCAATGGACACTTTGTTCCCCTGTTACTAACTGAAGTTTTTCATAAGCTTAATTGGTGTTCTTTGCTTCAATACTAAATGCCCCCCTTTTCAGGTTTATTAAGGTCTAATTGACAAATAAAAATTGTATATATTCAAGGTGTATAACATGACTTGATATACATACACATTGTAAAATGATTACCACAGGGAAGCTAAGGAACATATCCAAATCACAGGTTTACCATTTGTGTGTATGGTAAGAATACTTAAGATCCACTCTTCCAGGAAAATTTACATATTAATATATATGTATATTAATATTAACTATAGTCATCATGCTATACACTAGTTCTCCAGAACACATTTATCTTATAACTAAAGCTTTGGTCTCTTTGACCAACATCTTCCTACATTCCCCTCCCCAGGCAACCATCATTCCATTCTGAGTTTAACCTTTTAGGTTTCACATCTAAGTGATACCATGCAGTATCTGTCTTTATATGTCTGGTTTATTTGATTTAACATAATATCCTCCAGCTTTATCTATGTTCTCAAAAATTAACAAGATGTCTTTCTTTTTAAAGACTGACTATTCTATTGTTTATATGCGTGTATATACACTCACATAGGCGCACACACACGATGCCTCATTGTATGGATGTGTTTAATGTCACTAACTTAGGTGACTTCATTTCCTTCTATGTTAAATGTCTATTTTCCCCAGATTTATTGAGGTATAACTGAGAAGTAAATTTGTGTAAGTTTAATGTTTACTATATTATGATTTGTTAGACATAGATACTGTGAAATGATTACCACAATCAACTGAGTTGATAAATCTATTACCAGTCCTAATTACCATTTTGTTTTTGTTTTGTTTTGAGATGGAATAAATGGCTCATTTTTAACCTTTTTTTCTAGAGTAAGTGACTCCTTAAAAAATATTCCAAGCACTGAGATTCAAATGGTGTCCCATCACCGTAATTGTTGCCATTGCCTCCTAATTTTAGTTTCAGAGCAATTCGCTATCTTCTTCAGATGTGTAAAACAACCTCTCCCCTTGCATTCTGATCTTCGAGAAAGTAGGGAAAGAATTGGTGAGAGAAAATTGAATTGACTGGCAATCTTGTTCTTTCTGCAGAGCTAGTATTATTTGAAACATGTCATTTAAAAAGTTGTAACTGAGGGTAGTATTATCATATGACTACTCCAAAAGAAAATAGCCATTACATTAAGTGCCTGAGATTTCCAAGAGTCTCATCATTATGTATGTTTCTGGATTTTTTTCACGCAGTAAATATGGAACCCATACATTTCTTTTTATTCCAGTTCTCCCTGCTCTAATCTTGCACCTGTCCCCACCACATTTTTTCCCAGTACTTTTTTAGAGGATAATGCTTTTAAAACTCCTGGCATTATTTTTAGATTACCTATATTAAAAAATTATGAGGTAGAAACTTTACTATTCTCTTGTTCTTCATTCTACTTACATGTTTGGGGGTTATGGCTTAGAATTAGACTCACAGTCAACAGAGATTTTCCACTTTCAGAAAGAAACAGTTTGCAGGGGCTGGAAAGGAGAGAGTCTAAGATGACTTTGAGGGATAGAAAATTTCTAATTTTTGAGCTTTTTAGTTTAACTTGTTCACAGACTAAGATGTTCAGTCAAAATTTTGTTCATGTCATCTACATATACACAAAAAATTGGGCTAGGAAGATTATTTTTCATGTACAAATCTATTTTATAGGAGTACAACACATAAGTTTCAATGCTTACATTGTCATGGTTACTCTTCTCTCACCCCAACCTCTTTTCCAACTGGGCACAGGGCACACAATGTACACCCAACATACCTATAAAAGGTTGACTGAAAAATTACATTATATAGTCTGCCAAAGGAATGTTTGTATTAAATTGCTTCAGACAGAGAAAGTTTCAATGTGATCAGAACCCAGGAGATATAAAAGGATCATAAAGTTTGGGTCATAATGTGAGTTTACAAGCCTGCCTTCTACTTAATTTAAATTATAGTGGCAGTGCAAGAAATTGTGGTTTACCTGTTGCAGTAGGCCTCAGGTCAAATGTTTTCTTTCTGCTTGCTGCTCTGATAGCCTGCCTTTGTTGCAAAGAGTTAACTACCTTGCATAGATATTTCTTGTAACTCATCATCTGAGAAAAATAAAACTTGGTAAAATCACACACAGGCACACATGTTAACTGTGGTTTACAATTATGAAGCAGCAAGTATAGTACAGGGTAGAATCCTTTTGATGAACTTTTACTTGTTTTTTGTTTGTTTGCCTTGCTTTGCTTTTTTGTTGCTGGATTAATGCCAACACTCAAATATCTATCTGCCTAGAGCTGGTGCATGAGCTCTAGGAAGAGAATGAATTTAACATTTCTTTTTAAAATTAAAGTTTACCTTATAATTTGGTTTGATTTCACTGAATATGTCTGTAATTTATAGTTTGTCATACTGGATGGTACAAATTAAAATTACATTTACAATAAGATGAATCATATTCTTGTTTGATACCCTATCTACTTGGCTTTAAAAGCATACAATTTTCTGTACAAAAGAGGCTGAACTAGATAAACTCAGCTGCCTAATCTTTGACCGTGTCTGTTTGGCGAGTCTTTTAAGAGATGGAAATGACAAGAGCGAGCTCTGATCAAATCCGGTCAGCTTTAGCATTTATCCCAGAGTCCAATAGTACAGCACGCTGGGACACAATCAAGGGGAAAAAAAGTGGGAAGAAGCATTTACTTCATAATTATTTTCACAATTAACCATGACTAGTTATATTTTAGACTTTTTGAATATTAAGCTGAAAACGTATTATTTATGTTGTAAAATAACATCAGGACTACAAATAAAGAGGTAATAGGTACAGATATCTGGGAAGAAAACAGTTTAAATATCATCATGATTTTTCATGTTTTTATTTTACAAACAGAAGAATTTTTACTGTAAATTCGATTTAGTAAAATGTTTTCTAAATAATTATTCCATAGTTAAAATACATGGTAGAAAATGAATAATGGTCTACTGGTGTCACTGTAGACAAAAAGGAGCATTTCCATGGTACAGTAGGTTTAGAAAACTTGTATTACGTCTAAGATATTCCTTTATTAGCAGTGGTCATCATTCACGTGGTATCTAGTTTCCCATTTGAATTTGATTCTTGAAGTACATTGCAACTTAAAAGGAAACTGAAACCTTATCAAGTGCAACCTGTCACTCAGCAAAGGAATCTTTTACAATGGCAATGTAAATTTCCAGCATCTTATGTACTTTGAATGCAAGTGAATTCACAGCTTGGAAAAGTGTCCAGTCTACTTTTATTTTTCATTTCTATACATTTAGGAGGTATAAGTGCAGATTTCTTACATGTTTTATGTAATGGTCAAGTCTGGGCTTCTAGTTACCCAACACTCAAACAGTGAACATTGTACCCTGTAGGTAATTTCTCAATCCTCAGCCCACAATAACTCTCCCATCTTTTGTAGTCTTCAGTGTTTATTATTCCACTCTATATGTTCATGTGTATTGTTTAATTCTCACTTATAAGTGAGAACATGGGTTACCTGACTTCCTGTTTCTGAGTAATTTTACTTAGAATAATGGCTTCTATTCCATCCATGTTACAGCCAAAGACATGATTGCATTATTTTTTATGGATGAGTAATATTCTATGGTGTATATATATGCCATATACATCACATTGAGATATATGTTATATATATATATATATAACATATATGTAACATACCATGCATTTCTTTATGCATTTGTTGATGGACACAGGTTGCTTCCATATCTTTGCTATTGTGACTAGTGCTGCAATAAACATACAAGTGCAGGTATCCCTTTGATACAATAATTTCTTTCCCTTCGGGTATAGACAGCAGTAGTGACATTACTGGAAGAGCTACAATTAACTTGTTCCTTCTATTGGATCACATGTGGCCTCTCCATAACTTCCTTTCAAAAGTCATACATCTACTTGAGTGGCAAAGAATAAATTTTATCCATCTGTTATACATGAGACCTTTAAAAGCAAAAGCAGTTACCACGTGTCCCCACTACCTTTCTTTCTACAGATAAAATATTCCCACTTTCTTTAAATGTTTATTTAATCTGACTTTTAATATAATTTTTATGATGCAATCTGACTAGTGTAGACAGCCCTAATGTTTGAGGTTTTCTACTTCTATTAATGCAAGCTATGACCAGATTGTCCTTTTTGGTATTGACAGTTCACTGTTGATAAACTCACACTCAGTGAAACCCACTAAGTACAACAACAATGTGAAATACCTTTTTTCTGTCCTACATTGACGCACAAAATATTTTGAATCAAATCACAAGACTTTACAATTCTCACTATAAGATTTTAATCTCATTCATTTCAATCCATTCTTTCAGCTTGTCAATATCACTTTCAGTCTTGACTCTCATATATCATCTCCTTGGTGGCATAGCACTAGCACCTGCAATGGCAGCCTTGGCACGCTACAATGTCCTTGCAGTTGACATGTACTTATTATCAAGCTCTTGGGAGCAGAGTTTAAGCAGTTACTAATTCAAACATTTATTTTATCAACAAATTTATACTTTACTGTCATATTTAGAAGACAATAGGAAAGATTTTGTTGATCTTTAGCTTCCCTCTAATCTACAAATCTGATATATCTATCAAATGTTTAAAAAACCAAAGTTTCATTTAAAGGTAACCACAATGTTTTTGGATTTTTTTTAAACTGTCCCTGAATGATAGTACAAAAAAGAACAAGAGTTCTGATACAGGCCTAGATACTTTTTACACTCATCTATGTTATTCCTTATATTGAAAGAGTATCTAGACCTGTATTGGAACCCATTGTTCAAAAGAAATTGTGGTTACTTTTAAATGAAACTTTGGGTTTTAAATACATTTGATAGATATATCAGATTTCAACCATTCTAGAGGTAAAGTATGTAAATATATATATATTTATATTTTTTTATTCTTTGTTCTGAAACAAAATAATGTGAAATAGCCCACCTATGTCTTAAGTGTTTCATATTCTTCATCATGTAATTATTAATTTATTCAAACAGCTAAATGCAGTTAAAACTTGTGCACAATTTTAAGATCTGGAAATTATACATCCGTGTTATTCCTTATGCTGAAAGAATATCTAGGCTTATATTGGAACTATTCTTTTATGTACTATCATTCAAGGAGAGTAAACAAAATTGTGGTTATTTCTGAAAATACATACAAGAGATGTAAACTCCATTCTAATTCCACTTCTGTACACTAATGCTTCTAAATTTAATTTTCCTTCATGTCACATTTGAAATAATATTCTTTTTTTCCTTCTCTGGCTTTGCCTAAAAATTTCCGATTCCATCATCTGCATTTAACACACTATTTTTTCTATGTGTTACCTTGCATACCTTGATTATGTCACACCATGGATGTGCTACTATGCATCTTTTCTATTCATGCTATGGACAAAAAAAGAGTAGTGGTGAGTGAATTTCACCAACAGTTGACCCTCAGTATGCTTGGGGAATTGTTTCCAAAACACACTCCTCCACAACCTCACCACTCCCCAACCTCCATCCCTCAACTGCCACAGAAAACAAAATCCTCAGATGCTCAAGATCCTTCTATAAAATGGTGGAGTGTTTGTATAGCAACACTCCATGATTTCTGTATGCTTAAATCATCTCTAGATTACTTAAAATACCTAATACAATGTAAATGATGGGTAAAAAGTTGTTACATATTTCATGTTATTTTTAATGCTGTATTATTATCTTTTTCCCTCTTTTTTTTACAAATATCAGTGAAAGTGGAACCTGTGCAAATGAGGGTCATCTGTATATTGAACCCCTTTAATGCCTGAAAAAGGGACTAAAGTCTTCAAAGTACCTTGATTATTTCCTTTTCAAATATTATTTATTTTCAGTGCATACTTTTTATGGAATAATATACATTATTACAGGAGGATTATCAACAGATGATTAATCCAGAGTATAAACCATAATCCTCTTTTAGAATCCAATTTATTTATACACAATGACAAGATGATGGCATGTAAAACGTGGTTTGAAAAACAATAAATGGCTTTGTATCTAAAAATCTTCCTATTTCCACAAGGCAAACTGCAGCAATCACAGGGAAAGTGGTCAGAGTGAAGGTCAGTAATCAGATTCCCTAATACCATTTTTCTTGTGTTAGCTTTGTATCAGGGTTTCAGAGAGAGGATGAATCGGTATCCTCCTTCATAGTCTATAATCCACTTTTTCCTCTCCCTCTTCTTTCTGCTACATCCCTACCATCATCATAATAGCACAGCTAAGCTCTTATACAATATATTGTAGTGGTTAAAAGCATCGGAATTATCCAGATCTAGACTTCAGTATCAGTTCAGCCGCTTCTGGTTGAATGTCATCAGGAAAATATGAAAACTGTATTCCCTTGATCAGTTCAGTTACATAATTTGTGAGACTCAGTAAAAGAAAAAAAGCGGAACTCCTCATTCAAAAAAACATTGTCACCAACGTTATTAAAATGTACAGCTTTTTCCTTTCTTCTATGGTCTCTATAGATTTCCCATCGTTTTTTTATTTGCTATTAAGTGCCATTTTAACTTTTAAAAATCTATAATTATTAGCATGGATTTTACCATTCTTTATTTTACAATGCCAATTTTAAGTGAAAACATGATAGTATTTAACATATGCAGAATCACCAAAATTGCACATTTTATATAACTAATGCATACATAACATTTTGTTTCTTACTAGAACAATATAAACACAACACAAAAGTAACTCAACTGCTTTTATGAAACTTTTTTTTTTTTTTTGAGACGGAGTTTCGCTCTTGTTGCCCAGGCTGGAGTGCAATGGCGTGATCTCGGCTCACCGCAACTTCCGCCTCCTCGGTTGAGGCAATTCTCCTGCCTCAGCCTCCTGAGTAGCTGGGATTACAGGCATGAGCCACCATGCCCAGCTATTTTTTTTTTTTTTTTTTTTTTGTATATTTAGTAGAGACGGGGTTTCACCATGTTGACCAGAATGGTCTCGATCTGTTGACCTCGTGATCCACCCGCTTCGGCCTCCCAAAGTGCTGGGATTACAGGTTTGAGCCACTGCGCCCGGCCAGAAACTTTTTGATGCACAAAAATTCTGCTTACATTGTCTACCTTCATCTTTCTGATGAGTAAGGAAGAACTGAAAGGAAAAGAATCTAAGGATTGCCCAATTTTTCTACACACTCATATTTCAAGTTGGGTAAAACAGGGAACTAATATAAGAAATTTTGTTTCAGTTCTTTGTACATTCTGGATATTTGCCCTTAGACATATGAGTAGCTTGCAAAATGCTTTTCCCATGCTATTGGTTGGCAGTTCACTCTAATGATAGTTTCTTTTGCTGTGTAGAAGCTCTTAAGTTTAATTAGATGCCATTTGTCTATTTTAGCTTTTGTTGCCATTGTTTTTGTTGTGTCAGTCATGAAGTCCTTGCCTATGCCTATGTCCTGAATGGTACTGCCTAGGTTTTCTTCTAGGGTTTTTATGGTGTTAGGTCTTGTGTTTAAATCTTTAATATATCTGGAGTTAATTTTAGTGTAAGGTGTCAGGAAGGGGTCCAGTTTCAGATTTCTGCACATAGCTAGCTAGTTTTCCCAACATCCTTTATTAAACAGGGAAACCTTTCCCCATTGCTTGGTTTTGTCAGGTTTGTCAAAGATCAGATGGTTGTAGACAACACCATCAAAAAGTGGGCAAAGGATATGAACAGACACTTTTCAAAAGAAGACATTTATGCATCCAACAAACAGGTGAAAAAAAGCTCATCATCACTGGTCATTAGAGAAATGCAGATCAAAACCACATTGAGATACCATCTCATGCCTGTTAGAGTGGCAATCATTAAAAAATCTGGAGACAACAGATGATGGAGATGATATGGAGAAATAGGAACGCTTTTACACTGTTGGTGGGAGTGTAAATTAGTTCAATCATTGTGAAAGACAGTGTGGTGATTTCTCAAGAATCTAGAAATAGAAATTCCACTTGACTCAGCAATCCCATTATTGGGTATATACCCAAAGGATTATAACTCGTTCTACTATAAAGACACATGCACACATATGTTCATTGTGGCACTGCTTACAATAGCAAAGATTTGGAACAAACACAAATGCCCATCAGTGATAGACTGGATTAAAAAAAAAAATGGCACATATACACCATGGAATACCATGCAGCCATAAAAAAGGATGAGTTCATGTCCTTTTCAGGGACATGGATGAAGCTGGAAATCCTCATTCTCAGCAAACTTACACAAAAACAGAAAACCAAACACTGCATGTTCTCACTCATAGGTCGGTTTTGAACAATGAGAACACATGCACACAGGGAGGGGAACATCACACACTTGGGCCTGGTGGGTGAGGGGGCTAGGGTAGGGATAGCAGGGGGTGGGGGCATTGGGGAGGGATATTTAGAGAAATACCAAATGTAAATGACATGGATGTAGCAAACCACCATGGTATGTGTATACCTATGTAACAATCCTGCATGATCTGCACATGTACCCCAGAACTTAAAATAAAAACTATATATAGTTAAAAATTAAATAATAATAATATAAGAAAAAGGATATAATAGGGCTCCTTAACCACTTGTGTTTAAGACATAATTGCTTTGTTTTATGTTTGAAGCAAGTTCTGGTTTCAACGGAAAATATAGTTTTGCGAGATTCTTAGTGCACATAGTTATAGATTTCGCACAGTAATCTTGTACTCTCTTTGAGTCTTGGTAAACTCTCATGCATAAGAATAAAATACATTCTGCATGCACGGGGCATCACAAATGCTAACTGACAATGAGGAGGCAAAAAATGACAGCAGATATGCATGTTGTGCATATCTCCTACAATCACACATATCCTTAGTTGTTCCAATGCACAACAGAGCATAAGTTCAAGATAAAACTATTGAGATTGTCCACACAGCAACAAGAGAACATTCAAATAAGCACAGGTGCTTCTGAGTGTAGGGCCTTGTGTAACTACACAGACTGCACACACAGAAAGCCAGCCCTGTGTGTATCATAACATTTAATCATCTGTTCTCACCCAGTAGGCCATAACTTTTGCTTTGAATAATTATCCTAAGTTCTAGCATAGTGCTTGACTTACGAAGCACTCATTTTTTTATTGAAATAGCAATGTAATACTTAAACCACTGCCAAGTAGATTTTTTTTAAATAATAGGCAGTTAAAATCATTAAATGAGGTATTGTTAAATACAAGAAAATTCCAAACTACAAATTATGCTCTAATAGTATAAAGTCTAAAATAGCAGCTAAATGGAAATAATATAGCCAATAAGAGGGAAAAATTTCGGATCACTTTTTTGGGTCTGAATGGAAATGGCACATGATATACAGGGAGAGAGAAGTCTGATAACCACTTTGAAAGAAAGCAAGTTCCACGAGGCAGAAACTTGGTCTGTTTTGTCCTTTATTACTATTACTTTTCCCTAAGTAATGATTGATAAATATGTATAAATGGAACATATTAATGAGTGACAAGGTGTAACATGATGGTCAAGCAGAATTAATGTTCTATCTATATCACATGGATTTTGTGAGAAAGGTTTTTGATCCAAGTGTTAAGTCAATTATAAAATTAAATGATCAAAGTGAGAATTGCTCAGCACATATATCCCTTCCTTCCCTGGGTGTAAAAAGAAACTTCTCATTAGGAAACCACTCACTTTCTTGATTTCTCAGAAAATATTTTCTATAAAGGGGTGGTAAAAAAAGAATAAAAGAAGAGAGTAAAATCAACTCCTTAAAACTCTGCATAATATATGTGTAAGTTCTTTTTAACTAGTCATCAATTATTCTGAAGAATGCAGTTCTGTTAATATTTACTTATGTCATTACAAATAAAGTAATCGACCACCCATGACCTATTGCCCTGCTTATGTTTTTAGAGAAAAGCTTTGTCCAGATAGTGATAGATTCCTTCCCTGTGACTCATACGTTACCCAGACACTTTAGGCTTCCTGGAATTTCTGTTCAAAATTTCAAAACTTTCGCCATAATTCATTTTTCAAAGAAAAACCTTAATTTAAAGGAAAATAAGTATTAAAAGAAATTGATCAGTAGCATATTACTAGTTCCTGGCCCCATCAAACATTATCCATGTCAAAATAAAGAAAAATTGCCAGCTTTTGGTATACAAGGTTGAGCCTTAATTTTGCATATGTGGATCACCTGTAACAAGTTGTATTGAACCCTGTTGTCACTAGGTGCCACGTTTCTTACTAAATCTCATCCTCTCTGCTATACTTGGTTACATTTTAAATATTACATTAGCAATATACAGTTGCATAAAAATATTAGGTTGGTGCAAATGTAATTGTGGTTTTGTTGTTACTTTTAATGGCAATAATTGCAATTACTTTTGCACCAACCTAATACAAACCGTACAGACATACTCTCAACCTTACCATTCTGAGGTCATGAAAAGTGTGAGAGGTTGTAAAAGTGTCTTTCTAAACCTTGTCTATCACAGTGTTCTATATCCACAACTCTGTAGTTTATTCTTTTCACTTCATAATATATCATGGACATTCCTTTGGGTCAATACATATAGATCCAACTCATTCTTTTAATAGCTAACTAATATTTCTTCTTAGATATGTACCATAATTTTTAATCCTTTGTCTATCAATAGACAAGATTCTTTCCATTTGGGAGCCAATAAAAACAATAATACATCAAATATCTTTATATGTACAATTGTCCGTGTTGGTGATTTTATATCTTTAATCAATCCCTAAAAGCTGGGATGATGTTTTATAGATATGCTCGTATGTAAATTTTAACAGATGTTAGCAGATTCCTTTCCAAAATGGTTTAAATAGTCTATATCCCCACTGGCTTTACTTACTTAAGCACTTTCACTCTACTCTGTGATAGTACTGAAAATTTATCATAAGTCTCTCTTATGCTTATCTGATGAATTTTTGTTTTGTTTTTTATGAAACAGTATGCTAGCACCTTCTTTGTTTTTCCTTAATTAGGAAGGTTGATATATTTTTAATATGTTTAGTGGCCTTTGTATATTCTGGTGGTACACATGCTGGAACCTTATACAGAGGGCTAGCATGATTTCCACCCTTCCCTGACAACACTGACAAAGAATAACTCTAGATATCCTTTTACTGTTTTTCCAGTTAGTCCTTACAACACCATGTGTAGGGAGCTACTTCATCTAGATAGCCTACAGGAGAGGATTTTATAAATTTATTAAACCTACGAATGAACTGGTTATGAATCTTTAATGTATCACCATGTGCGGGTATGTTTGTATTTAGACAGGGAATGGCCCATCAAAAATGAAATAGTTAAAGCATCACTCTGTGAGGAAGCATCAATATGTAAGCCTTCCTTAAAAGGAGGAGAGAATGAGTGGTAGAGAGTATAAGTGAAGAGCCATACATCAAAAACATACAAATAGGAGGGAAGGATTAACCAACCAAGGGAATTCAACTTTAAGTTGCCTTCAATGTGCTTGTGTTCCTTACAAGAAAACAAATCATGCAAAATGATGATTATAGTTCCACTCTAGCAAGAAGAATACTCCCAATAATACAAAGTTGGCTAGGCATCCTGGCTCATGCCTATAATGCCAATGCTTTGGGATGCCAATGCAAAACAATCCCTTGAGGTAAAGAGTTTGAGCCCAGCCTGAGCAGCACAGCAACACCCTGTCTTTACAAAAAAATTTAAACATTTAACCAGGCATGGTAGCACAGGAGGATCCCTTGAGCCAAGCAGCTCAAGGTTACAGTGAGCTATGACCACCCCACTGCACTCCAACCTGGCTGAGAGCACGAGACCTCATCACTTAAAAAAATAGTATACATTTTATTTCATTCCTTTCCTAATGCACATGATTACTGAAATTTTAAGCAATTTTTTCTTTACTGAAACAATTGAGGTAAACATTTACTTAGAAAGCAATACATGGATGTGTTCAAAGGTGGCTGAATATGTCTGTGCCTAAGATCAAGGTCTTAATTGTTTGGGAATAGTAATTTGACAAGAATAAAAGTTTTTTCAAGGCTGAATTCTTCCCCACTTTTTGTTTATAACAACCAGCAAGTTTTATTATCTTCTATGTCCTTAATATCTCACAAAATATTTTCTCCTTTGCAGTCTGAATTCTTCCCCACTTTGGTTTACAACATTCATCAGATTTTATTATCTTCTATGTCCTTAATACATCACAAAACATTTTCTTCTGTTCAGTCTGATTTTCTCTGACTGGGACACTCCTAATAATGTTCTAATTTGACTCCTTGGCTTGAATATTTCCAATCTATACTTTATGTTTTATTAGGACCCCATATTTAAAAAGGTCAGAAAACCACCTACATCTAAATCACTTGGCTGCTTTCTTTCTTTCTTTTTTTTTTTTTTTCCATGTATATTTTTAGCCAGGCATGGTGGCCTGTGTCTGTGGTCCCAACTACTCTTGAGGCTGAGGCAGGGAGGATCACTTGAGCCCAGGAGTTTAAGGCTACAGTGAACTATAATTGAATTATTACACCTTAGCCTATGAGAGAGAGACCCCATCTAAAAAAAATGTATGTTTTGGGTATTTTATATCAGCAACAAATTATAATTTCCTAAAGAGAAGTCTAAAAAAACTATTATTTTTGAGAAATTTTCCAGGTAATCTTTACATATGCTACATTTTGAGGGACAATTTGCTAAGCCATATTGAATAGCTTGCTGTTCCCTGCATTTACTGCCATAAAAATGTAATTTCACTGCTAATAATATCCTTCCTGCTTTCTGTCCATCAAATTACCATTCTTTTGCACCAAATTCATCAGTTTGGTTTTACAACAAACTGCCCTGTATGATTTTACAACATTCGATACATAGATGTTCTAAACGTAGTTTATTTCTAGCCAATGTTTAATTATGCTTTATTTCTTTACTAGATTAATATTTGGATTACTTTATTCATATCTGTCCTAATATTATGCTTCCTTATTTAACCCATTGTGATCATTATTATTTTCATGGCATCTACTATATATTGACAGCCTACATCTTTTCAAGTTTTATACTATGAATTTCATATGCAATATATTTTTAATTCCCAATAAGCATTTTATGTCTATACTACATCAAGGCAAAGGTGATTCAAAGGGGAAAAACATGTTTGAACTTGAACAAATAGCAAGTAACCAAGCCAATATTCAAACCCAGTCCAATCCGAACCTAAAGTTGCTGCACTTTCCACAGTATTTCACCACCTTCAATAAGTGTTGGTTAAATTACTCATTATATTATATGCTAGCTAATTTTCTAAGATTTGTCAATTAAACATTTTTCCATATGTAAATTTTAACAGATGCTAACATATTCCTTTCCAAAATCATTTTAATAGCCTATATCCCCACTGGCTTTACTTATGAAAGCATTTTTCACACTACTCTGATAGTACTGAAAATTTATCAATACTGCTCCCTTCATTTATGGAGCCAATAAACATGAAAAAATGCTCATCATCACTGTTCATTAGAGAAATGCAAATCAAACCCACGGTGAGATACCATCTCATGCCAGTTAGAGTGGTGATCATTAAAAAATATGGAAACAACAGATGCTGGAGAGGATGTGGAAAAATAGGAACACTTTTACACTGCTGGTAGGAGTGTAAATTAGTTCAACCATTGTGGAAGACGTGTGGTGATTCCTCAAGGATCTAGAAATAGAAATGCACACGTATGTTCACTGCGGCACTGCTTACAATAGCAAAGACCTGAAACCAACCCAAATACCCATCAGTGATAGACTGGATAAAGAAAATGTGGTACATATACATTATGAAATTCTATGCAGCTGTAAAAAAGGATGAGTTCATGTCCTTTGCAGGAACATGGATGAATCTGGAAATCCTCATTCTCAGCAACTGACACAAGAACAGAAAACCAAACACCGCTCATAAGTGGGTGTTGAACAATGAGAACACATGGATGGACACAGAGAGGGGAACATCACACATAGGGGCCTGTTGGGGGATGAGAGGGTTGGGGAGGGATGGTAGGGGGTAGGGGGATTGCAGAGGGATCTTATTAAGAGAAACACCTAATGTAGGTCATGTGGGGATGGAGGCAGGAAACCACCATGGCATGTGTATACCTATGTAACAATCCTGCACGATCTGTATATGTACCCCAGAACTTTAAGTATAATTTTAAAAAATACTGCTCACTTACGCTTATCTGATGAAATTGTTTTTCTGTCATCATCAGTCATTTCTATAAACTTAAAGGATCTGTTAAAAAATACTTTCTCATTTCTCAGCACACATTCTTACTAATGTTTCCCACAGAGATCAGTAAAAGTAAGCAGTAGTGACTTTATATGTTAAAAAGCTATAATCCCATCCTAACTTTAAGAGGGTGTAAAAGTTCACTTGAAAATTGCCTTATCCTCATAATCAAGAAAGGAGGATTTGATGGTTACCAGGTTTATTCAATGAAAAAAAAAAAAACTTAAAATGAACTAAATATTTTTAGCGAAAAGTAAGAAAATCATTAATAAATTATAGTTACCATTTTGAGCATGCCATTACTTCATGCCAGACTTCATACACATATCTTTTCTTATCCTCACAGCACCACTGGGAATTAAACTTTAACCTATTTTAAACTATGGAATAGACTCTCAAGAGAATAAGTTGTGTAAAGTCACACAACTGGACATTATTAGAGCCCAATTTTTAAACCCACTTTTTTCTGTGAAATGATTCACATTTTCTTCCCCAAAATTAGTACAATTTACTCTGCTGCACTCTCTGCTAGCAATCACCCATACAACCTGCCTCAACTAAAGGTCAAGCATGCTGCTTACACATTTATATCATAATTAAATGAAATAAAACACAAAGATCATTTAACGCATCTTTAGCAATATCTGAAATTGTTACTCTACTATATGGTTATTAGATGAATGTAAAGGCATGTCGATAACTATTATCACATTTATATTACCCAGTCAATTAAAGTAGCTTTATCTGGAAGATATCCTAGCTTTATCTGGAAGAAAAATAGAAAAAGTTTAACCGAACAGATAGTTTTCATATTCCAAGGAATGAACAGGTGTCTCCAGTCCTGAGCAATACCCAGAGCCCAAGTTTTCTGTCTGGATGGGATTGTGAAATGTTTCTTCTTTTCTCCTTTCCAGAAGCCACTCTCACAAATGGATGAGGTGAGTTTAGTACCCAATTCTATTTAATTGGAATTCTGCAAACCCCAAATGAAGCCTGTATCCCCAAGGTGTAAATTAACTTAAATAGACTCTTTCCTTAGACTTGGTACTTCAAAGTAAGTAAAAGCCACAAAAAATAGTTACCTAGGGATTTTGTTTCTAAACTCTAATCAATTTTGAATTATTAGAATGCCAACACTGTGGGGAAAATAAACAAATTTGGGGAAGATAAATACAGTTGACTTAGTCTCTGAAAGAAGAAATTATAGAACCAGGGACAAATAGTTTTCCTATTGTAAGTTTCATTCTGAAGAAGAGGCCAATTTCTGCCTCATAGATATAATCTTGCCTCTAAGATGCAATTTTCCAGGTGCTGCCCTCTCACATACATGAGCTGAAGACCTTAGCTCACACCTACTGCTTTTCATCTGAAATGAACGTATTTCCAGCACATCTTTATTTTCAATTCATTGACAAAGTGAAAACTTTTCTGTACTTACTATAGATTATAGCTGGGCACAAGTGAAAACACCAAAGTCTGAAAAGGAGGAATACTCGAACCAGTGTTCTATGATTATTTTTATACTTTAATTTCTGGGGTACATGTGCAGATCTTGCAGGATTGTTACATTGGTATACACATCCCATAGTGGTTTGCTGCCTCCATCCCCACATGACTTACATTAGGTATTTCTCCAAATGTTATCCCTCCCCAATCTCCCCACCCCACCCCGCTATCCCTCCCCTAGCCCGCCACACCTCCAGCAGACTCCACTGTGTGATGTTCCCTTCCCTGTGCCCACCTGTTCTCACTGTTATACACCTGCCTATTAGTGAGAACATGCACTGTTTGGTTTTCTGTTCTTGTGTCAGTTTGCTGAGAATGAGGATTTCCAGCTTCATCCATGTCCCCGCAAAGGACATGAACTCATCCTTTTTATGGCTGCATAGTATTCCATACTATATGTGCCACATATTCTTTGTCCAGTCTATCACTGATGGGTATTTGGGTTGGTTTCAGGTCTCTGCTATTGTAAACAGTGCCACAGTGAACATACATGTGCATGTGCCTTTATAGCAGAATGAATTATAATCCTTTGGGTATATACCCAATAATGGGATTGCTGGGTCAAATGGAATTTCTATTTCTAGATCCTGAAGGAATTGCCACAGTCTTCCACAATGGTTGAAATAATTTACACTCCCACCAACAGTGTAAAAGTGTTCCTATTTCTCAGCATCCTCTCCAGCATCTGTCGTCTCCAGAGTTTTTAATGATCACCATTCTAAATGGTGTGAGATGGTATCTCAATGTGGTTTTGATTTGTATTTCTGTAATGATCAGTGATGATGAGCATTGTTCCATGTTCCTTGGCTGCATAAATGTCTTCTTTTAAAGAATCTGTTTGTATCCTTTGCCCACTTTTGAATGGGCTTGTTTTATTCTTGTAAATCTGTTTTAGTTCTTTGTAGATTCTGGATATTCTGGATACCCTTTGCCAGATGGGTAGGTTGCAAAAATTTTTTCCCATTCTGTTGGTTGCCAGTTCACTCTAATGTTTGTTTCTTTTGCTGTGCAGAAGCTCTGACATTTAATTAGATCCCATTTGTCTATTTTGGCTTTTTTTGCCATTGCTTTTGGTGTTTTAGTCATGAAGTCCTTGCCTATGCCAATGTCCTGAATGGTATTGCCTATGGTATTTCTAATGGTATTTCTTCTATACAGTGTTAGGTATTATGTTAAATCCTTAATCCATCTGGAGTTAATTTTTGTATAAGGTGTAGGGAAGGGGTCCCATTTCAGCCTTCTACACATGGCTAGCAAGTTTTCCCACCACTATTTATTAAACAGGAAATCCTTTTCCCATTGCTTGTTTTTGTCAGGTTCATCAAAGATCAGATGGTTGTAGATGTGTGGCGTTGTCTCTGAGGTCTCTGTTCAGTTCTATTGTTCTATATATCTATTTTGGTACCAGCACCATGCTGTTTTGATTACTGTAGCCTTGTAGCATAGTTTGAAGTCAGGTAGCATGATACCTCCAACTTTGTTCTTTTTCCTTAGGATTGTCTTGGCTATGTGGGCTCTTTTTTGGTTTTGTATCAAGTTTTAGGTGGTTTTTTCCAGTTCTGTAAAGAAGGTCAATGGTAGCTTGATGGGGATGTCACTGAATCCGTAAATTACTTTGTGCAGTATGGCCATTTTCATGATGTTGATTCTTTCTATCCATGAGCATGGAATGTTTTTCCATCTGTTTGTGTCCTCTCTTATTTCCTTGAGCAGTGGTTTCTAGTTCTCCTTGAAGAGGTTCTTTGTTTCCTTTGTTACTTGTATTCCTAGGTATTTTATTCTCTT
Source organism: Callithrix jacchus (assembly GCF_049354715.1). NCBI lineage: Eukaryota > Metazoa > Chordata > Mammalia > Primates > Cebidae > Callithrix > Callithrix jacchus. The sequence goes on from NC_133508.1 coordinate 118,105,853, forward strand.
TGTAGGAATTGTGAATGGGAGTTCACTTATGATTTGGCTCTCTGTCTGTTATTGGTGTATAGGAATGCTTATGATTTCTGCAGACTGATTTTGTACCCTGAGACTTTGCTGAAGTTGCTTATCATCTTAAGGTGATTTTAGACTAAGGTGATAGATAGGGTCTTCTAATTATACAATCATGTAATCTGCAAATAGAGACAATTGGACTTCCTTTTTTCCTAACTGAATACCCTTTATTTCTTTTTCTTGCCTGCTTGCTCTGGCTAAAACTTCCAATACTATATTGAATAGGAGTGGTGAGAGAGGGCATCCTTATCTAGTGCCAGTTTTCAAAGGGAATGCTTCCAGTTTTCGCCCATTCAGTATGATATTGGCTGTGGATTTGTCATAACTATTTTGACAATACCTATTTTGAGAGACGTTCCATAGATACCTAGTTTATTGAGAGTTTTAGGATGAAGGGCTATTGAATTTTGTCAAAGGCCTTCTCTGCATCTATTGAGATGATCATGTGGTTTTTGTCTTTGGTTCTGTTTATATGACAGGTTACATTTATAGATTTGCATATGTTGAACCAGCCTTGCATCCCTGGGATGAAGCCTACTTGATAGTGATGGATTAAAGAAAATTACAGGCCAACATCCATGATGAACATCAATGCAAAAATCTTCAAAGAAATACTGGCAAACCAAATGCAAGAGCACATCAATTTTTTTTTTTCTTTTTTTGAGACGGAGTTTCGCTCTTGTTACCCAGGCTGTAGTGCAATGGTGCGATCTCAGCTCACTGCAATCTCCGCCTCCTGGGTTCAGGCAATTCTCCTGCCTCAGCCTCCTGAGTAGCTGGGATTACAGGCAAACTGGAGAGACCAATTTGAACAACAGTGTTGCTCTTCCTGAGAAGTCAAGATGTAGTCAGAAAAGCCTAAATCATGCCCACTATTTAAGAAACAAAGACAATGCACAAACTGGGATCAGATATTTGTAAAACATAAACTAGACTATAAAGTTATTATCAAAACTTCAGTAAGAAAAGAATAAAGCTACAAATGGGCAAAAGGATAGGCAGTCATTTCACAGAGAAGGGAACTCACTGGCAAATAAATTTATAGGAAGATGCTCAACCTTGCTAGGAATCAGATAAATCCAAACTAAGATCATAATGAGATGCCACTTTACATCTACTAGATTGGCAAAGTGTCTGAAACACCAAGTGTAGGAAACGACGCAAATCAATACAGACACTCAGATATTCTTGGTAGGAGTATAGATTGGAAAAATTCTTATGGAAAACAGTTTGGCAGCATCTCATAGAGTTGTGCATTCCCTATGCCTCAGCAATACCACTTTCAGGAGCCTATCCTATAATACTAGAAGATCCACCTATGGATAGACATCCTTAACCAAAAAACCTGTAGTCAAATTTTCATAGTAGCATAAGTCATAATAGAAAAACTGTAAAAGGGACTAATTTATCCAATTATGGGGAAAATTGTTAAATAATTATGACAGTCACAGGATAGTATGTTTCAGAGCTTTAAAAATAAATGACTTTTAGCTATGAGCCAAAACATAGATGACTCCCAGAAATATAACATTGGGTTGTCTTATTTGTCAGCCCCTTAAAATTAATAGGTTGTATGTCATTCTCTGGTACTTGCTTGAAGATAGGAGTTTTCTTTTAGGCTGAGTGAATTTCATTTAAAGTTGGTAATCCAACTTATCCTACCCATGTTTTTGAATGGCTTCTGCCTGAGGTTCCTGCTGTTTCTGATTGTATGTCATTCAGGTATTCACATATACAATACAGTTGGCCCTCCAAATCTGTGTGCTCCAAATCCATGGATTCAACCAAATGTGGATGAAAAATATTCATTAAAAAAATGTGTCTGTACTGAGCATGCACAGATCTTTTTCTTGCCATTATTCCCTAAACAATACAGCAGAACAACTATTAACATGGTATTTACATTGCACTCCGTATTATAAGTAATCTGGAGATGATTTAAAGTATATGAGAGGATAAGCATAGTAATATGCAAATACATTTTACATCAGGGACTTGAGCACCTGTAGATTTTAGTATCCACAGAGAATTCAGCAACCAATACTTGCTCATGTGGAGGGATGACTGTGTGTGTGTACAGGAAGTTTTAAAAGCCAAAGCAACTATAAGCACTAAATTTAAAATAATGCTTATCTGTAGGGAGAGAGAGAGAGACAGAAGAAAGGATCACAGAAGTACCAGTAATTACCCTTGCGATGCCTTAGTTGCTAAGTTGAATAGTGGCTCATGGGAATCTATTTAATTATTACATTTTATACTTTACATAAACATTTACCCAGATCGTCAAAGAAGAAATAAAATGGGGAGAAAGAAAAAGAGATAGGAGAGAAAGTAGAAGGGGGGACAGAGAAGATGGAAGCAAGAGAAAAGCAGGAGCTATGGAGTCAGACCTCAACTCTAACAGTTAATCAATGTTTGAAGTTAGACAAGTTCTTTAGTATCTCTGAACCTCTGTATTTTTGTATATGAAATGCAAATGTCACTGCTGGGATTAAGATGAGTAATAAATGAGATTTAAATAACTAACTACACACTCCTGTTGTTCGGTAATTTACACTATACACTCCTGTTTCTCCCTGCCCAACTCCTTTTTTACTTAAAAGAAATATAAAATTTGAGGCAGGGTGGCCCCAAATGTTGGGGGAAAGGAAAGATGCTGGAACTTGTCACTATTATCTTCCTCTCAGTCATTTCTGTAGGCAGGACACTATCTATGATTAAAAAGCAGGTGACATCAGTGGCTTCCAGATCTCAGTCCCCTCAGAAACCAAATGACACTAGGTTCTAGAATACGACACTCCTAACTTTTTTCTCTATGGCTTGAACTGAAGCCTAGTGCTTTCAAAGATTCAACTTTTTCTTAGCAAGGTCTAATTAGGAAAATCCCAATTAGGTGCAACTTTGATTAAATCGTCCTTTGGGGAGGGTGGGTTACTTTCTAAAAAGTACTTTGTTAACTGAAATGAATCTTTAAGTGGTGAAATGTGAGATGAAAGTATTTTGGAGCACAGTTGCACTCACCATCACCCCTTACCTAGTTTGTCACTGGGGAGAAAAGCAAAACTAATCAGTTTGGCAGCTGCCAAGGACCCTCACCCCACTCTGAAAGTGAAGCTTTAATGGCTCAGTAAACACAAACATACATAAATCCAGCAACTTCAAACATCAACTGGTAGGGACTCACGCTTTAAACATACTGCCTCAGCACTCAGTTGAGTTTAGCTCAGTGGCTTTCAAGTGGAGGAGATCTTTGCCTCCAAGGAATGGTAGGTAATTGTGGAGACTTTTGCAGTCTCACAACTGGAGAGTAGGGGGACACTAATTACTGGCACCTAGTGGGTGAAGGGATAAGGATACTTGTTGGAAATATTCTACAATGCACAGGACAGATCTAATAACAAACAACTATAAGGTCTCAAAATGTCAAATGTGCTGTCATTGAAAAATCTGGGTTAGCTTTGTGTGAGCTACATTGAGCTAGCTGTCTTCTAACCTTGGAGTCCCAAGCTAGTTGTTTACTATAAAGGAATTTTATGTTATGGGGCTTATTATACCTTAATGCAGGGATTTTTAAGCCAAAGATCTGTGAACTGGCTTAAGGCAGTTTATGAAACCCATGAAATTATATGTAAATTTTCTTCACATGTGCAGTTTTAAAACATGGGTCTAAAGTTTAAAACTTTTTGGAAGCCTAGAGACTCTCATCTCTTAATATTTCCCACACAGCCTAAGCATTCGAGTATCTAAAATTCTCCAAAAATCAATGAATTCCTCTTAAAAGAAAGATTTCTTTGTAGAGAGAGATTTTAAAAGATCATGTTTCTACTCAGAGCTGGATTGAAAATGCAGCCACATAACTTTTGAGTCTCAGTTTCTAAATCTATAAAAGCAAATAATTATTCAAATTTAATTACTGCTATTTAGATCACTTCACCACATCAGGCATTTAGTAAACAGCAGCCTTTGTTAATGGTTTATTATAAAAAAAAAAAAAAAAAAAGTAGCTTGGTTTTAAGGTTTGCTTTTAGAAAATTGTAGATGGTATAAAATATAGCTATCTGATAATATTTAAGGGCATATGTATCCCTTGTTGAGGAGGAGGAGGAGGAACAGATTTGAGTAAAGATTTACAAAATGTTTCAATACCTTATCTTATTCTCACAACGAAATATGAAGTAGAGGGTGTGGACATTCACATGAGAAAAGGCAGGCATGGGCAGTGAAGTAATTCACCAATTAAGTCAGGACTCAAATCCAGATAAGCAGATTCTAGGGCCTAATTTCCTTTCAGTTTCCCCTCTAAGAAGAGCAGTCCCCTCAGTATTCACACACAGCAGAGACATTTGGTAAAGGACAGACATTTTGAAGGCGTAGACAATACCCCAGAGGACACAATGCTTTTTTACGAGGTAATCACTGAATCTGGAAGTTAAGACAGAGAGCCTTTTAGAAGGAAAAAAATCTCACAGAGAGGAGACATTGGTTGAAAACAGGGAGATTGAAAGTTCTGCTTCAGCCAATTTCAACTTCTAATTTAAAGTCAAGCCTGGCTGTTCAACAGGAAATGCTACCTCAGCTCACTTTCCACTCTCTTCTAGCCCTGAGGCTCCTCTCCTCATCGTCACTGCCATCTGCTTGTGCTTTCCCTTATTTCTCCTCACTCAGAAGTACCAAAATAAGAGTTGAAGACTAAACTTGGGCCGGCACAGTGGCATACACTGGTAATCTCAGCACTTTGGGAGGCTGAGGCAGGTGGATGGCTTGAGCCCAGAAGTTCGAGATCAGTCTGGGCAACATGGCAAAACACTATCTCTACAAAAATACTAAAATTAGCCAGGTGTTGTGGCACACATCTGTAATTCCAGCTACTAAGGAGGCTGAGGGGAGGGGATCACTTCAGCCAGGGAAGTCAAGACTGCAGTGAGCAGCGATCATGCCACCGTACTCCTGTCTGTATGATGGAGCAAGACGGTCTCCAAAAACAAACAAACAAAAAGACTGAGCTGGGCCAGTGAGTATGGCATGTGGAGAAAAGCAGGAACTCAAAGAAGTAAAGTCTAATATCTCTTGGTCCTGCCTTTGGATTGCCCAAGATACTTGCCCAATATACAGAAAGTTTATTGAGTTAACCAAGAAAGACACTTTAAAAAATACTTTGTCATAATCTAAAAAGTCAAAGAAAACATTACTGAGATTTTCCTTCATTCATTCATATATTTAATCATTTTTTAAAATTCAACAAATATTTATTGAGTTCCTCCAACAAGGGCCAGGAATTCTGCTAACCACACATGCACGTGGGGGAAAAAAAAAATCAACACCCATCTCAACCCACTTGAGGTGTGGGGAAGATGAACGCTAAAGAGATAACTCCTGTGTAATTACTACTTACTGAATAATTAATTGTAAGTATAATAGAATCTGCATAAAGTACAAATCTATGGTAGCATACAAAAGAAACACAGTGAACTCCAGTACATCTGTTTTGATCAGTTTTCCCAAGGAATTTAACAAAAGAAGGAGTAAAAGAAAGTTCCTGGCAGAGAAAACTATCTTCAAAGACAAAGTGAGAAAAAGAAAAAAAATAAAGATGGGGGGAGTCGTGGGAGTAGGAGGAGATAAAGAAAGATAACTTGTTACTCAGTTACACGATGTGGAAACATTTATGCTACACCAGATGTTTTAAAGACTTCAAAGAGTTTCTTAGCTTTTCCCTCTGATAGAAGGAAAAATAAAAAAGGAGCCCTTCAACTCTCCGTTAACAATAATTTTTTGATTATATGAACCAACCTCGGGGTTAAAAGGAAAGCCACAAGTTAAAAAAAAAAAGTTCAAGAAGGAAATAAAAGCCTTCAGTGGTGAATTAAACATGAGCTTTTGTTTAAAGTTTCTATTTCTCCTAACGGGTCATTTTCACCTGCTCCTGTGCACCCACCTGGCTTCCCAGGGCCACTGCAGCTCCTGAACAACTGAATAAGCTATCATTGCAGCTTGATCACCAGGATGCAGAGGTGACCAAAGGGTCAAAGGAACAGAAGCTGGGCCATTGCAGACATGGGTAATCCTCAAATAGAAAAATCCACTCCCAGATCGTCTGGAGCCAAATGGAGACCTGCTGTGCTTGGGGAATCACTGACTGGGTTGCGATTTGAAATGTGTAATCATCAGATACACTGAAAGCCAAACCTCACACAGAAACCTTTCAGTTAGCCATATGTTTGGGACACCTTTGGTGTTTCCTAATGCCCCAGAACTGGGAAGCAGAAGATCCACAAGAGAAAAGAAGAGCTCTCGGAACAGAGAATGCAAGGAGATTGGAAGAGAGCCCCTTTTGTTTGTGTGTACGGGATCAAAGCTGGAAGCTTTTCAACAGTGAGTTACTGTGCTGAACCTAGAAAAACAAAGCCTTTAAAATAAGCCCTTTCAGGTTTCACAGCATATCTTTAGAAATCAGTCTATTCTTAAGAAATTGTGTGCCATTGTTTCATATTTTACTTTTCCTAGCCAACTTATTTAAAAAAAAAAAAAAAAAAAAAAAAAACATGAAAAGACCTTTATGTAATCATGACAAAAACTGACACAATCACTTTCGATTTGAAAGGATTGATTACAAGCATTTTTGAAAACAGAGATTCTCTTTTTCCCCTCTCTAAAAAGACACTGAGGGAAACAGAAGACTAAATATGTTTCCTGGACAGGAGAAAAGTCTGATGAAAGCCATTTTTCATTTTATTTCCATGCTGTGAATGCATATTCAGGCTATTCAAACTACCGCAGCAATCTGGTTCTCAAGTTAAACCACCAATCCATAGGGGTGAAAAAAACTATTTTTATGCACTGTGACATTTTTAACTTGTAAAACATTGCAAATGTAGGTGGTAGTTCTCACAGTCTGGTGTATTTTTGGAGTTTCATAATCCTTCTAGTCAGAGTTCAGGGGCTGCTTTTTTTCAACATTTTGGCATGTCATGGCCTTTTCTCTGTAATTGTACATGTTTAAAAAATAAATCTTTTTTCTCATTGCTCTTCCAGTCCTCCTGTTGAAAGGCACTGGAATGGGAACTAGAACACACATATTCACACTTAATCCTGCCCTGTTTTCTCCTTCTCTACCTTTTTTCTTTCTTCCTCCTTTCTCTCCTTTTTGCTTTCTTTTACTTTATTATCTCTGACCTGTTCTCCCATGCTTTTCTCCTTCACGTACATTTCTCAGAATAAACTTGATTTTTCAAAACTCTGAAACTATATTTCAAATGAGATTTTTTGCTTTTGCCCCTTATTTATGAGAGTTAATGGTAACTTAAATTACATTTCATTTGTTTGTGAATTATGTTTTCAAAACATGTAAGAGGTAAATTTGATTTCAGAAATTATGATTAAATAATGATAACTAGTTAAAATGTGAGACTATTTGTTTACTTTAGAGAACTCAACGACACATGAATTATTTATTTTCTCTGAATTGAACCATAGTTTGAAGGAAGTGGCCAAACCCACTACTTGATGGGAGAACAATGAACCAAAGGTATAATTGTAGAACTCCGTTTCTACTAACTGTAGACCAGATATATAGATCAAATATGATGATTAAGAAATGAATATCCAATATTTGTTTGAGTAGTATTAGTGACTTCCCAAAGTAACTACTATTATAAAGTTCCTTCTTATATTAAAACCAGTCTAACTTTCCTACTGCTAACCTCTATTGATCCTGGTTCCACCCATTGCAATACAAGCTAACACAAAGCCAGTGTGGACTCTCTCTCCTTACCCCGAATACACACCTTCAATTCTTATTCTTAGACTGTCATATATCACTACAATACATCCTCATCTACCCTAATTTCAAGACCTTCTACTATTGGGGCAGTCCTCCTTTAAAAGTTTTCTAGTTTATCAGTGTTCTACTTGTTACAATGTGAACATCAATACAGGTTGCTCCAGTCACATCTATAATTTGTCATCTGATTTTCTTTCAGTATTGACCAACATTTATTTAGTGAAACAGGGAGAAATGTATTGCCAATTAATATAAACTATAATTTTGATATTTGGAAATAATATATATCAATTGTCCCCTTATTCTCTTCTTTGGGTTCTCCCAACAATAACCTTCACTTATCAAAGAAGAGTATTGAATTTTCCAAATATGTACAGGTTAGAATGAAAGAGAGAGCATAAGCTGAACATACCAGAGCATTTTCCTCCAAAATCCCTAATTAAACAAGTTTTCTCTTAGTCTTGCTATGCCAGTTCTCCATCAACCTCCTGTCGCCTACCCTGGCCACACTAGTATTTAGTTTTCTGGCCATTGGTTCTTTTATTCCTTGCTTGATTTTTCATTCCCGTCTTCTACCTCCTAAACCCCTCTCTTTTTTTTTTTGTCAAAGCAATTTAGTACTGTCTTGCTTCAATCTCCAACACCCTATACCCCCAACCTGTTTTTAAGAGTGCCAGACACCATTAGGATAAAGATGACGATTTTGTGTGTGAGTGTTCAGCAAACAAGAGACCCTATAGTTAGTACAGCACAGCAGTGTTAGAAAGCAATGGAAGGTTACAAATGACTTTTTCCTTTCACATGTTCAGATTCCAAATAAGAGATTTCTTACATGCTCTGGAGCTAGATCATTTGCTTATTTTGACAGTTATGTTAGCAGTTACTGGTGCAAACCAGAGTTAACTAGAACCATATTTCTGACTATTTCCAAAGGATGGGTTTTTAACACCTTTTTTAGACTGGCTGTCTAGGAAGTGGTCAGTCTAGTGTATGTTGGTGCCAGCAATGACAACATAAAACAGGAAAGGTGTTGCAATCTGATCAGTGAAGAAAACAATATAATTATGTGACTCTACAATTGGCTATATATTCCAATAACTAAATAGTGGTTGGTTTTTTTTTCAGCTCACTTTTCTAGTGTTAATTGCTAACATCTTTATGCACTCTGAAACTAATATATTTTTAAACTCAAATACCTGATTATTTACCTTTATACTTACCCTACTTCATCTTGGTTTGGAACTTAAAATAACCTTAAAGTCTAACTTAAATTCAAACTTAACATTTTGGTCTGGAACTTAAAATCTAACCTTCAACTCTAACTTAAATTCTAACCTAACAGTTAATCTCAGTTCAGAAACATTAAATGTAATTGTTCTCTTTCTCCGCTGTAGATCATCACAACTTTTACCAAGCAGCTTTCAATTATAGCAGCTTACAAAGTTTTTATATTATGAGACTGATTTTCTCTTAATGTTCCCAGGACAGGACAAAGCATCACCTACCACAACAACTAAGCCCACTATCCAGTGTTAGACCCATCTACAAATACTGAAGTCGAGATATTCTAAAGTATGGAAAATGATACTTGCAGTTATCAATAGATACAAAACTTTCATTTTCTGATTCGTAAAATCTGAAAATATAATCATTTATGTCTTCACACATCCTTGGAGATTTATACACTGCATTAAAATTTTGTATTCAGTGTACCTCAAAATCCTCAAGAAGAGGGAAAAAATGACAATAAAGCAAAGCTCACGTGCCAAGAATAATTCTTACTCTGTTTCAAAGACTTTTTGAACAAGTGGAATATGAACATGACAATCTTGAAGATGATTCCAGGAACTCTGCATCCAAATTTTCAAATATACATCATGACACCAAAGAAGATTAGGACACACTAGAAAGCATTTCTTTCAAACCAAACCTATAGTTCACTATCTAGCCCTGCCAAGAAGCAGAAAGTTTTTTCCAAAAGATTTCTCAGTGTTATCAAATAAGAGATGGGGTTACTTAAAGATGAAGACAGCAGAAGAAACTATATGGAGTTAGTTCGTAAATATCTCTTCACATTCCTTACGCTGGTATAGACTCAGAAAAAGTTTATCAGCAGAATGAAAAAATTTGCTCAAAAGTATATTTGGGAATCAATGATAACACTATTGATGTTCTTTGTGTACTGAAAGAGCTCTTTTAAAATAAAGTCAAATAATATTTACTTTTCAATTTTTATGGTTAATTAATTTGGTCTGTTTTTATGAGGTGATCAGTTTTTTTGTTTGTTTTTAATTTTTTATTGCATTTTAGGTTTTGGGGTACATGTGCAGAACATGCAAGACAGTTGCATAGGTACACACATGGCAGTGTGTTTTGCTTCCTTTCTCCCCTTCACCCACATTTGGCATTTCTCCCCAGGCTATCCCTCCCCACCTCCCCCTCCCACCGGCCCTCCCCTTTTCCCCCCAATAGACCCCAGTGTTTAGTACTCCCCTCCCTGTGTCCATGTGTTCTCATTTTTCATCACCCGCCTATGAGTGAGAATATGCGGTGTTTCATTTTCTGTTCTTGTGTCGGTTTGCTGAGGATGATGTTCTCCAGATTGATCCATGTCCCTACAAACGACACAAACTCATCATTTCTGACTGCTGCATAATGTTCCATGGTGTATATGTGCCACATTTTCCCAATCCAGTCTATCATCGATGGGCATTTGGGTTGATTCCAGGTCTTTGCTATTGTAAACAGTGCTGCAATGAACATTCGTGTGCATGTGTCCTTATCGTAGAACGATTTATAGTCCTTTGGATATATACCCAGTAATGGGATTGCTGGGTCAAATGGAATTTCTATTTCTAAGGCCTTGAGGAATCGCCACACTGTCTTCCACAATGGTTGAACTAATTTACACCCCCACCAACAGTGTAAAAGTGTTCCTTTTCTCCACATCCTCTCCAGCATCTGTTGTCTCCAGATTTTTGATCAGTTTGTTTTTAATATTTAAGTTTCTATCAATTTTATCCACTAAAATTGTTTTAAATGACATTATATAATATCCATTGTTTTGCTTTATATTTTAGTGCTCATTTTTATATTAGAATATTTCAAATATCTTTCAGTATTTTAAAGTAAACATTGAAGACCTTATTTTCTAATACTGTGTAAAATAAATACCAAATTTCCAGTATTGTCGTTTTGCTTGGCTCTTATAGTCACTAGAATGTGGGACGTTTTGTTTTTTCTAGCAGCTGCCTATCCACTAAAATATGTTATCATTCAAGTCACAGATCATTATTAAACTCAACGTAAATGCTCTAAACTTTTTTTTCAGTTCTTGGAAACATCGTTCACATTTTCTCAATTTTTTGAAAGTTAGTGATCTTACCACAAAAGTTAAATGAAGATTTATCAATTCCTAATGAGCACTATATGATTTCGTAATTCTTAAAAACTAACTGTAATAATTAACTTTACATGAAAATGATGCTCAACTTCACTGGAGACCAAAAAAGTAAAATGCCATTTTAAGGCATTCGTTTGGCAAATATTTAATATATGGTAATACCTACTATTGGCCACCAGAGAGGGAATGTCACTGTCTCTTTTGATGCTGTTTTTTATTACCCATTACAATTAAGTGTGTGTAATTGTTGACCCAACGTGATTATTTCAGGAAAAATATCGGAAATACTAAAACATGTTTTCTAGGACAGATGTATAAGCCGGTTTCCTGCAGGGTCAATGGGAGCAACTTATTAAACCATGTCAATTCACACTACAGGATGGCCTTCGCTCATAACCGGGAAAAGGGGGATACACACAGGCATCTTGTATTATGAACAGTAAAACCCAACACAGTCGTCTTGAGAACAGTCCTCTCTTGTGCTATTTTGTTTGTTTCTCTCCAGGTATGTTCTAGAGTGTAGAAAGTGTAAGAGAAGTATAACATCTTCAGTCGAACCTGAATGCATGCACCCCTGGGAGCTTAGAAGTCTACAGAGGTTTTCTGCTACTACCCTTTAATGATCAAGGATAGAGGGTATACCTGTTTTATCTACTCTCCTTCTGGCATCATTTGCCATGAAGGTTAAAGCACATGAAATCTCCAGTAATATTTAAATAGTTCTCTAGTAATTAGATTTAACTGATTTCATAAAAGCTGAACATATTCAAGAAAAGGAGGGAAATTAGACTCTGTTCTTATTCCAACTACTGTGTTTCTTTGTACAACCTAATTAGCAAATCTTCACTATCTGAGTCTTCTAGAAGTTTCCAGAGTGGATAGTTTCCAGGTTTTTGAAGGGTATCTCATATAGACCTCTGTATTTTTGAATTTCTCCCTCTATCCCATCTAGTTCCACAACCCAATCTCAATAACCATTGCTTGCTGTGAGAAAGCAATCACCAGCAGAAATTAGCACACAAAGATGTTCATTTATTTTGTGTTATAAAAAAAATTAGGAAACAAATATAGTGATGTTTGAAGATTAATCTTTATCACAATATGAACTTAAAATGTAATGAAAAAATAAATTGACAATATTTAAAAATTATAAAACTCCTCATTAAATCTGGATTTCCAGGTGTTTTTTTTTTGAGACAGAGTCTCACTCTGTCACCCAGGCTGCAGTGCAGTGACACATTCTTGGCTTACTGCAACCTTCCGCTCCCAGGTTGAAGTGATTCTCAAGTAGCTGGAATTATAGTCATGGACCACCATGCTTGGCTAATTTTTGTATTTTTAATAGAGACACTGTTTCACCATGTTGGCTGGGCTGGTCTCAAACTCCTGACCTCAAGTGATCAGCCTGCCTTGGCCTCCCAACCAATTTCTTTTGCAAAGCTGGAAGATAAGGCAGCCCTGGGCTACATACCTGAGTGGTAGTTATTATCTTGATTGCTTCAATGAGGCAGCATATATGTTCTCCAGTTTGCCATGATCCCAAAATATCCTTATTTTTTTTTTTACACTGAGACTACATGTTCATATTTATCATTTCTTGCTTTACATATTGTAGAGTTAGGTACCAATATCCCTATCAAAATCCCTATCAAAAGAAAGAAAGGGTTAAGACAGTATGATCCAGTGACTAATGAGAAAAAACCCAAGGAAGAGATTTTTCAGATACCTAAATGGCTTCAATTGTGTTGTATGCCAGCCACCATCTACACCTTCCTCCATGGGCATTTGAGTTCATAAACCTTGCTTCAGGTAAAAGGGTTCCTCCTCTTTCCCTTTTCTCTTCCCCATCCAAAAAATAATCAAATTCTAATTTCCATCATTCCTTTCTAGCATCTTGCAAATTCTACAGCCTCAGGAAAATATTTTTGTTTGAAATAAATTATATTCTACAATCTCCCATTGGAAGGCTGTTCTTCTTCCAGGAGAAGATGAAAGCAAAATAGAAAATCTACCTTTGGTCTAAAAATAGCATCACTTCTGCCCTAACAATTCAATCTCTTCTTTTGTTGTGGTTCTATATATAGGTTTTCAAAGACCTCCTTTTTTATCTTTGGAGTTTCCTGTGAAGATCCATTAATGCAGAAATTTATCATTATGATCAAATTTCTTATAAGATATCTTACAGATATCATCACCCTTTCATCAGGTCACATGCCCAACTCTACCTCTTCCCTAGCTATTTCAAAAATAAAAAGGTAAACACATCCTTTATGTTTAGTCATATTATCTAAAATATCTTACCAGGAATAAGTGGAAGAGAAAATAACTTCTATACCTCTCTGAAATACCAATAATTTCCAAATTTAAGATGAAAAGAACTTGCATATATTTTTACAAGCTTGCTCTTTTAAAAATTATTTAATGTGGCTGGGCGCGGTGGCTCCTGCCTGTAATCCCAGCACTTTGGGAGGCTGAGGCGGGTGGATCATGATGTCAAGAGATCGAGACCATCCTGGTCAACATCGTGAAACTCCATCTCTACTAAAAATACAAAAAATTAGCTGGGCATGGTGGCACATGCCTGTAATCCCAGCTACTCAGGAAGATGAGGCAGGAGAATTACCTGAACCCAGGAGGCGGAGGTTGCGGTGAGCCGAGATCACGCCACTGCACTCCAGCCTGGGTAACAAGAGCGAAACTCCGTCTCAAAAAAAAAAAAAATTATTTAATGTGCCACTGAAATAATAGCCATGGAATCTGGGGGACTTGTCTTCTAGTTGATGTGTTCATTGACAATGTTGAGAATACTGGAATGCTTCAGGGAAATAAATACTTTCAAAACAGACTCTCTTTAATATCTGTTTCAAGGGGGAAAGGGACATTGGTGATGCTGAAACGAGGAGATTTTTATTTCCATAATTTAGTTTGAGTGTCTCAAAGCACAGTTAGTTTGATTTGTCTGCTTACATTGCAGACCGCAGGTGTTTCCCATTAAGACAAGCAAGCTGACTTTAACGGAATCCAGCAGAGCAGTGGGCACAGAATGCCTTCTGTGAACTGCCAATAATTATTTGTCCTGGCTTTGTTTCTGGAGATTCTACTTAAAGTGGTTCAAAAGCTGATAATCTGTTTCATCCCTAAAGATTAACCCCTTTTAAAAAAATAAATGTGCTCTCACGTAATTGGACTGAATAAAAGAGTGCTCTTAATATCACTGTTAAATCAGAGAATGATTTGTAAAGTGTAATAAAAAAAAGAATTCGACCTAGTGAAACCCATTTCTACTAAAAATACAAAAATTAGCCAGGTGCGGTGGCACACACCTGTAGTCACATCTACTCATGAGGCAGAGGCAGGAGAATCACTCGAACCTGGGAGGAAGAGGTTGCAGTGAGCAACCAAGCCATTGCACTCCAGCCTGGGTGACAGAGTGAGATCTGTCGCAAAAATAAATAAATAAAATTAAAGTAAAATAAATTTTTAAAAGAGGCTTTGGAAGAGCCCTCAGTATGTAGCACTGCTAATAAAATAGCTTCATCAATTCTCTCAGTCTTTTCAGCAGACAATGGGATGAGTAATAAATCTAAAGTAGCTAGTACCTAAATGCTTATATTATAAAATAGGCTGACTGCTGACTCTGCTCTGAAATGTGAATTTAAACATAAGGCATCATTTACAAACATATTGTAATTTGCAGTCATGTGACTCAGGATGCACTTTTGAAACCTGCATCTCAGCAATCCAGTGGTGCTCACAGTGGTCATAGCCTCTTCTTAAAAGAATAGGTAGATGGACACACTTCAACACCCATCATGGGTATGGTCAGCCAAAACCAGTTAGATAACGGTATATAACAAAGTATTTTATCATAGCACACCTCCCCCTTCCTTCATTTAAATTACATTACTTGGCTTCTTCTATATAATGACCTTGAGTGAATCTGCCCTCTTTAAACATAAAGTAAATCTGTGCTCATTAGCTATCTCAGAAAAGGGAGCAGATCTGATAATATTAATAGACAGTCTGGCAAGTGTAACTTATTAAAGTAGCCACTGACAGTAGTCATTTTATTATTTATTTATTTTTTATTTTTTGAAAAGGAGTTTTGCTCTGTTATCTAGGCTGAAGCGCAGTGGTGTAAACTCTGCTCACTGCAACCTCCATCTCCTGGGTTTGATTAATTCTCCTGCCTCAGCCTCCCGAGTTGCTGGGATTATGGGTGTGTGCCACCATGCCTGGCTAAGGATAGTCATTTTAAATATTAGGTATTGAAGAGTATCAGGAAGATATCAGAATGAGATAATTTTGGGGATAAAAATTACATTGTTTATTACATTAAACTTTATGCACACAAACTAGAAAACCTAATAGAAATGGATAAATTCCTGGACACAGACATCCTCCTAAGACTCAACCAGGGAAAAATTAATTTCCTGAACAGACCAATAACGAGCTCCAAAATTGAATAAGTAATCAATACCTACCAACAAAAAAGTGCCCAGTACTAGATAGACTCACAGCCAAATTCAACCAGATGTACAAAGAACTGGTATTATCCCTACTGAAACATTTCAGAAACTTGAGAAAGAGGGACTCCTTCTCAACTCATCCTATGAGGCAAACATCATCCTGATACCAAAATCTGGCACAGACATAAAACAAACAAACGAAAACAAACAAAAATTATAGAGGTAGGCTACAATAAATATTGATGCAAAAATTATCAACAAAATACTTGCAAGCCAAATCCAGCAGCACAACAAAAAGCTTATCCACCATAACTGAATAGGCTTCATCCCCAGGATGCAAGGTTAGTTCAACATACACAAATCCATAAATGTGATTTATCACATAAACGGAGCAAAAGACAAAAACCACGATTATCTCAATCAATACAGAAAAGGCTTTCAGTAAAATTCCACATTTCTTCATGTTAAAAAATTCTCAATAAACTAAGTATCAAAGGAACATACATTAAAATAATAACAGCCATCTATGACAAACTCACAGCTAATATCATACTGAATGGGGAAAACCTGGAAGTATTTTCCTTGAAAATTGGCATAAGACAAGGATGTCCTCTCTCACCACTCCTATTAACATAGTTTTAGAAGTCCTGATCAGAGCAATCAGGCAAGAGAAATAAATAACAGGCATCCAAATAGGAAGAGAGGAAGTCAAACTATGCCTGTTTGCAGATGACATGATTCTGTATTTTGGAAACCCCATGCTCTTGGCCCCAAAGCTCCTTCAGCTGATAAACAATTTCAGCAAAGTTTCAGGATATTTTAGCATTATTCTTTAATTATATTTTTTATTATAAATTTTTACTCACACAACCAATATGGATGAATTAAAATAGCATTCATGGGTACAAGTTTAGTTGGAAAGCATGTGCTTTTTGGGTGGTTTTGTTTGTTTGGTATTGTTCGTTTTGGTTTTTGAGACGGAGTTCCATCTCACTCTTTCGCCCAGGCTGTAGTGCAGTGATGCGATCTGGGCTGACCGCAACCTCCGCCTCTGGATTTCAAGCTATTCTCCCGTCTCAGCCTTCTGAGTAGCTGGGACTACAGGCCGTGTGCCACCATGCCTGGCTTTTTGTATTTTTAGTAGAGATGGGGTTTCATCGTGTTAGCCAGGATGGTCTCCATCCTGACCTCATGATTCACCCACTTCGGCCTCCTATAGTGCTGGGATTACAGATGTGGATTGTTGCGTCCAGTTGAAAGCTTGTGTTTTAATCCAAGAAAATTAATACATATTTTCGTAAGAACTAAGAAAGTAAAAACCAATTTAGAATTTAAATTAAAAAGATGATATGCTTTATCTAATTCAGCTGCTATCATTCATTTCATAATATATAGTCCACAAAAACTTCTAACAGGCCAGAAGACACCAGGATATGTAGGAAGATAGACAGAAAATACCTAAGGATCATAAGTAAGTTTATTTTTCAGATCCAGGAAAACTTCTAGGAGGCTTAGAATTAGCAAAGTTATTGCAAAACTACTGCAAATAATCTATGAATAATCATAAGGAACAGAAAAGTGATTAGATAGATAGAACAGCACATGTCCAATATTTTAAAAACAAGAGGGAAATTGAGGATTCTAGAAATTATGAGCAACTATACTTATAATTCTGTGAAAAAATAATGTGATATGTTAATTAGGCAAAAGTATAGTATTTGTATATACTACGAATATACGGAAGTAATTAATAAGAATCAGAGAAGTCCAGAAGAATAAGTCACACTAAGTTAACAATATTTTATTTTTAATAGAGTTACTAGCATATAATCCAATGAATACTGGATAACACTTAATTAGTTTTTAACAAGAAATCTGTTATTTCTTGTGTAATTCTTAGTGATAAGACAGATTTAGACTATGAGCATGGTCATCAATGACTTCAACATCTAAATCCACAGTCTTTCTTTCTTTATCTTATTTTATAATGCATGACTTCGGATGCTCTTGACTTCACGTTTTTTCTTCCAGCCATGGCTGCAATGACCAACTCTGTATGAACATGTGTACATGCCTTTGAGTCTGTAATACAGACTCCTGTCACACTAAAATTTTTCTGTGGCCTTCACCTTGTGGTATGCTGTAAAGCTTGATTTGTCACCCAAACACACAACACAAAATTTCAGAATTAATCTGTATGAGGCAAAACATTGACCACTGGGCTACAGGAACCAATGAAAAAAGGCTCACAGGTGGCCCTGAGATGCATTTCATACAGTATCTCACACTTTCACAAAATTGAAGCATCATTCACCCACTGCATAGTCAACCTGACTATACATGCTCATACTGGTTCTCCTTTCTTCTCTACTTCATAGCCCTGTCTTCCCTCCAAAACTTGCACCTTTCTAGTTCTCGCTTTTTCCCTTTTGTCTCCTAGTTTGAGCACTTGAGTTGTACTCAATATCTGGATCTTTCCTTTCAGCATATACACATTTCCAAATTTCTCTCACCCAAAAGAAAAAAAAAACACAAAATAATAAAAATATTCCCCCTACCCAGTCATAAAAGTTTTCTCTTCCCAATCGTTCTCATCTCAGTTGTTTGCCTACCATCACATAAATCAACCCCTTTGGAATCACTGAAATCATTGTTTCTTTTTTCTCTCATAATCCACCTAATTAAATACAAAGACCTACAGATTTATCTTTTAAATAGTTACTGACTACATTTCCATTGCCACTTCCCTAAAAGTGTCCTTACTTTCTCACACTGTATATATTATCATGGTACATTTTATAAGAAAGGAGTTAATTATTTTGTCTATCGCTTTTCCTAAGGCAAACTGTTCTTATAAAGGGAAAGCTCTATGCAGCAATGTACATCATGCTGTTTCCTCTGACTATCATTGATTTGACTTGGTGGGAGTATACCTCAGTGCAAAAAAAAAAAAAGGCCACACACATACCCACATATACATAAGGGGATTTTAGGTGGAAAGCCATATTCCAACTGACTCATGTAGATTAACATTGTAAAGGAATTGAAGAATGTGAAGAGAATCAGTCAGTAAGCTGTTGTATTATTCCATATCCACACTACTGTGAGGAAATACCAGAGGCTGGGTAATTATAAAGAAAAAGAGGTTTAATGGACTCACAGTTCCGCATGGCTGGGGAGGTCTCACAATCATCGTGGAAGGTGAAGGAGGAGCAAAGGTTATCTAACCTGGTGGAAGGCAAGAGATCATGGGCAGGGGAACTGTCCTTTATAAAACCATGAGATTTCAGGAGACTTATTCACTATCATAAGAATGGCACAGGAAAAAACCTGCCCCCACGATTCAGTTACCTCCCATTGGGTCCCTCCCATGACACATGATGTATTAGTCCAGTCTCACACTGCTACTAAAGACATACTTGAGACTAGAAAATTTATAAAGAGGTTTGATTGACTCATAGTTCCACATGGCTGGGGAGGCTTCACAATCATGAAGGAAGATAAAGGAAGAGCAAAGGGATGTCTTATATTGTAACAGGCAAGAGAAAGCATGTGTGCAGGGGAACTTCCCTTTATAAAACCATCATATCTCGTGAGACTTATTCACTATCATGAGAATAGCACAGGAAAACCCACCCCCATGACTCAATTACCTCCCACCAGGGCCTTCCCAAGACACATGGGGATTATGGGAGCTATAAATCAAAATAAGATTTTGGTGGGGACACAGCCAAACCATATCAGCTATAGAAAAAAATCTAAAAGATTATCAATATAGAAAAAAACATAAGATGGCACGATGAACTTTTACTAAAGCTTTGAGTGGACCAATGTTACAAAAATGGAGAAATCGTGAGGCAGTATATAAAGAGTAGAAGGTGATAACTCTGGAGACAAGAATAGACATACTGAGATATATATTTAATAAAACACTGAAGAAGAGTTGAGTTATTAGCGAAGCATTTCAGTGAATCCCTGGAAACTTTTGCCACTGAAACTTTTGCCACATTCCAGTTCCTGTTCTTACATGTATACCCATATAATAAGCACCAGTTACTTAAACTAGACTTTGTTTCTTATAAGCAGCTAAGTCTAATCACAGTACATTCTTCACTGGCCTGACAATCTCTAGTTTCTCACTTTCAATATCCAGCATTAACACTGTTGTATTATGTGTGTGTGTTTGTATTACACATAGCCTGTATATACATATTATACGTGTGTATGTTATATATATAGTATTAGTCCGTGTGTGTGTGTGTGTGTGTGTGTGTGAGAGAGAGAGAGAGAGAGAGAGAGAGAGAGATATCAATTATCAACTGTCTTAAGTTTTTCCCTTCCACTTTCCTTGCTACATAAACCACAAGACAAAATCTAAGTTCCTAAGCATGGCATCCAAGGCCTTCTGGTCTGAACTTTGCTTGGCTCTTCAGACTCTTGCCATATTTACAATTCCCTCTACCCTTCCCTTCCTAATTCATATGCAGCTATCACCACATTCCAAATACTTCCCTTGTTCCACCCATGCTTTTTCACCACAGTGTGATTTTGCTTCTGTTGTCCACCGTTACGAGATTGTTCACCTCCTTTTTCTCCCAGACTACTTCATTTATCTTTCAAAACAGTTTACATGTAACTGCATTTAACCCTTCGCTAGTAAATAATTTATAATGGACACCATATTGTATTTAAATCAGTAGGCTTCCTCCATCTCTGTTTCCATCGCTAGAATGTGATCTAATGATCTATCTTATTTATCCAAGAGGAAAGCTTAAAACATGACATGTATAAAACAATCAGTAAATTTTTCTTCCTACAAATTATAAACAGTAAAGTATACACAGAGGGAGGTGAAGAAGTAATTTCTCTGGTGTCAACCTGAGGGAGATCTTTAGTGGATTGCCACCAGACTGGTTATCTATTTCTGAGTCTGTTTAACATTTTAATTGTTTAATATCAGCGATTTCTAACATAGTTTTTCTGGGTCCCAACTTCCAGGAAATAACTCAGAAGCTTCCCTGTGCGTAGATCACGATCTTACTCTAGATAAAAACAAACCTATTTCTAATCTCATGATCTCATTACCCACCACTTTCCCTTGTATTCAAACATGTCACCATTGCTAAAATACACATTATTCTTCCTTTTGTTTTACAGTCTTCTTTGTCTTGAGTGTACTTTTCCTCATTCTTATTTACCAAAATATTGCTGGTTGTTAAAACTTTCACTGATAAAGTAGTGCTGTAGATTGTGCATTAGCTTTCTAGTTGGACAGAACTGCTTGACTCCTAAATTCACCACTTCCTAACTATGCAATTACTGGCAAGCTATTTAACTCTCTTGGCCTTATTTTTTCATATTTGAAAAATGGAAATAATATCTCCTTCAAATATTTTTTGCGAGTATTAATGAGGTCATACATTTCGAAAGCATTTGGAAATTTGTCCCTTAACTTTCCTCTTGTGAATTTTCACAACACTTTTATATTTCCCATATATTGCATTTCCATCTGCGTTTTATAAGAGTTCCTATGTACATGATTTAAAGCCTCTACTAGTGAATAATTTGGAGAATGAGATGGGATGGTGAGATATAATTTGTTTTTGAGACAAAATGTCTTTATGTATTTGAGACAGACTCTCACTCACTCTGCTGCCCAGGATAGAGTGCAGTGGCTTGATCTAACCTCACTGCAACCTCTGCTTCCTGAGTTCAAGTAACTCTCATGCCTTAGCCTCCTCAGTAGCTAGGATTAGAGGCATGCACCATGATGCCTGGCTAATTTTTGTATTATTTTCTTCATCATTCAACTTGAATAATTTTTGTATTTTTAATAGAGAACTCCTGACTTCAAGTGAGCTGCCTGCCTTAGCCTGGTCTTTATTTTTTTTAAGTATTTCAGCTAGTAGGTTTAGTCACACAAACTAAAAAGAAAAATATAAAATACATGGTTCAAGACTTGAAGGAAATTTTTATCAAGTTTATAAAAAATATGAAGTTGAAGAAAGGGCTATGAGTTGTACAACGAAATCAAGATTCACAATATCTCAATGTGTTGAAATTAGAGATTAACATTTCTATGCATAAATTAGCCCTGAATTTTTACCAGTATTGTCAGCAATTTGGAGGAGAAATATCTAAGTGTTTTACTTATTTTTATCTTATAAATGGCAAGTTTTACATTAGGTCGATAAAATAACTAATATGAAATAGCTTGAGTTAATTCAACTATATAGACATATGATGAAGTTTACAGACTCACTGTACTTTGTCTTATTCATATTACACATGGAGCAGGTTGTTCTTTTTCGGAAGCCTATTAACTGAACTGGAAAATTTTCAAAAAAGGGCAGCCAGAATTCTGAAGGCTCTATAAAAGTATGTCTTCTACAGCTCAGTGAAAGAAACTGGGGTTGTTTAGTTTGAAGCACCAAACAGAGAGAGAACATGACATCTGACTGCAAGTATTTGAATGGTTGTCATTTGAAAGATATTAGACTTAGTTTTAGGGACTCTCAATGACAGAATTCTATCACTGGAGAGAAGATGCAGAGAGGCAGACATTGACTAAATATGAAAAAGAACTTTAAAACTTTTTAATTATAATGGAGTTCCCCCAAAAATAAGTAGATTCTTATGAACTAAAAGGTTGAGATTAGTTTAAGTGCCTAATAAGGGTGTTACAAGGAATTTTCTTCCTTTAAGTGAGAAAGTCAGTTAAACAATATCCAATGATTCATTGAACACTGAGTTTCGATGATCTACACAAACTAGATTTAAGAATTTTGAAATTTATTAAATACTCCTCTAAGTTAAAATTTCAAAAATAAATGTATTAGAAAATATTTACTAAATGTCCTTGAATACAAATAAGAAATTAACTTGAAGAAAAAAGAACTTGGAAATATGCAAGCAAAGATTTAAAACAGTTATATGAAAATCAAATAAAAAACAGCCATATTTAGAAAACATTAAAATAATTGGTTCCATATCTTTTATAGTGCTTATATGTCCATTAACCTAATTAACTTTGAAATCTAGGAATTAACTGACCCCTGAAGTCACAAGCCAATGAATAAATGAACTTTTCAAGATTAAAAAAAGTCATTGATTTATGCTCATTGAGTCCATCCTTAGGAAATGCATCCATACCTTGAATTTTGCATGATGTTATATGAATTACACAGGCAATATGCATTTAGCTATAGTCAACAAAGTTCTGATTTGTCTGCCTGTTAGGGATGCATGTTGACTATCACTTAAGTGAAACATGATGTGGAGGGTAAAGGATTACATCATCAAGTGTGCACCCATCTCTTTTTTAACAGATTCAAACATACATTCAGTGTGCAGTTAAATCACAAAATACTAGACACAATGTGACCTCCACAGAAAGTATCAGTATATATATTCACTTCCTAATTGACAAGCAATACAGTTATTTTACAGAATTTTAGTGGCATGCAATTTCAAGACTCCTACCATATTATGCAGGATAAAAAATTCAAATAGCTCTGATGAAAGAGAGAGAGAGAGAGAGAGAGAGAGAGAGAGAGAGAGAGAGAGAGAGAGAGAGAGAGAAAGAAAAGAAAAGAAAAAGAAAAAGAACGAGAAAGGAATGGAGGGAGGGAAGAAGGAAAGAAAGGAAAAAGAGGGAAAGAGAAAAAGAAAAGGGAGGGGAGGGGAGAGGAGGGGAGGGAGGGAAGAGAAAGGGAGGGAGGGGAGGGGAGAGGAGAGGAGGGGAGGAAGGGAAGGAAGAAGGGTGGGAGAGAGAAAAATGAGGCTTGAAATACTTTATTGAAGAACAGGTGAGGTTAAAAAGACTGAAGAATTACTGAACTCATTTTGACATGTTTTAAATAATGGCCGGAAAATACAAGGGCACGTGCAGTGCAGTTAAATCTTTCCCACTCATTAATAGAGGGGATACAAAGGTCACTGCTGTGCAAAGAGAATTGACTAACCCCTTCAATGCATGGTGTATCCAGTACCTCTTTTATTTAATTTTGTAGAGGAAAGCTGGTCTGAATTAGGCCTTCAATAATTATTGCAGGAACCTGACACAAACTTTAACAAGCCCCATAATGGCCTATCTATATACGCAGGCCAATTATTACATACTGACTCAAGAAGTTGGGCAGCAGACATTGTGCCGTTCACTCAGAACCTCTTTTGAGTCATTTTACATTTCACACAATGCAAAAGAAAACAGCCGTGTAAATTAGAGAAATAAGCAGAATACCACCCAAGGGAAAGAAAGCTGATTCTTAATGCTATGTCTAAGTGAAACATGAATGATTTCATCTTTGAAACCTGAAATTGTGCTTGAAGTTGCAATTATACTCTTTCTGGCATGATAAGCTATTATAGAAAGAAATGCTATATGTCTTAAAAAAGAACAAGAACACGAGACAGAGTTACAAGTAAGACCCAGATGAGCCTCTTCTTCCAAGAATGACAGCAAAGTTATAAAGGAAGAGATCCCATCTCTCTGGGAAAGTATGCAAAGTAAGAAGGGCAGAAATGCAGTGATTGGTACAATTTTAATTCCTGCCACACTATTTTCAGAAATTCCAAAGTCAGGACGACCTGACACTTAACTCTTTCTCCTCATTTATGCTGAAAGTTCCTAAGTAAAATACATGTATGAGTGTTTAATGTACCCTTGGTGTAACACCAAACCCAGGACATCTTGTTACAGGGCCTATCAAATATTACTTTCCTGTCACTAGCTAGCGCACAAATACCTCTGCCTTCTGATTTGGAGAAGGCATTCTTTATTTTATTTGCTTATTCATTACTAGAAGGTTAATGAATAAGTGACACTTAGTTTTACTCCTTTAGTGCAAATTCTTTCCATCGCTGTTGCCTAAATTTCCTATACAGGTTTTATTAAAATATATGAAAACGGAATCTGTTAAACGTGACCTGTATATGACCTTAAGCATAATGGAAATCAAAACCATTTCCCTTCTTTTTTGTTACCAGTTTTTCATCCCCTGCTTAACTAGTTATTTCAAAATGTGTTTTTCCCTCCCTACAAAACACATCTTTATGTCAAAAATGATGAAAATACTGTAATACTAAAAGAATACAGAAGCTCACTAGCAGTATTTATTTATTGCCCAGCACATGTTTCTCTTACTTTCTTTTGTAAATCTTACAGATTTAAAGTAAACTACTAGATGGGGATGAGAGGTTGCAGTTCTGTACCTATAAATAATGCAGCTTACTAAATGCAAATGTTTCTTGTAGTCCAATGTTTCAAGGAGTAATTTTTTGCAGCTCTTTTGGGAGAAAGTGGTTTTATGTATTTCCTTTTGATTTTTTTATTTCCATGATTTAAGTTTTATAGAAAAATATTTGTAAATTAAACTCCATATGTCTGATTTGCAAAAGATATACACGAAATATTATGTTTTCAGAGAAGAACATTGAAATCAGGGTGGAGATGTGCTTACAATTTACTCTCAGCTTGCAAGTATAAGAAAAAATAGCCTGTGGGGGTAATGCAATCACTTTCATGATATTTCTACACTAGAAAAACAGTTCTTAGATTTAATCTATGAAATCCAATCAAAACCATACATCTATATAGAGCCTTTAAAAATATGTTCTTTGGACAGTCTTTACAGAAAAATTTACTAAAAGCTTTACTACATTAAAAAAAATTCATGTTAGATCTGTGTAGAAAACAACCTTGAAAAATTTCTATTGAACTTTACAAAACACAAATGCAGCGTAGAGCAAGGTTCAGTCTCCAAAATCTCTGTTAATTTCTATGTATTTTTTTCCCTTGCTTAATTTCAGGCCTCCTCCCCGCCCCCACCCCGCTCCAAAAAAAATTTGTTCCTGCTATTAAAAAGAACCTTGCCACAAATTCAGTTACTTAGAAGCTCCAAGGTCATTTGAAGCTGGACTGTGACAAACTTTAATAGTAAATGAAGAAAATTGAAACTCAAATACAATTGTACTGACAGCCACGTAACTCAGGAACAAAATGAGGCTTTCTGATAATTTCTATTCTGAGTAAAAAAACAACTAAAAATTTGCAGAACTAGTCAAAATAGAATTGTAATAGATGATGGCACTTGGGCTGAGGAGGAAGGGAAGACGGAATAAAAGAAAATTTAAAAAATTAAAAGAGTGAAGGGAAAGGAAGGAAAGGAATTAAAAGGGAACAGAGGAAAAAATAGAATGAAATGAACAAAAAAAAAGCTTTCATTTTTGGTTTGATTGGGTTTTCTTGTTCACTGAAAATCCTTACCATTTACATCATCACAGGTAGAGACAGGTGTGTAAAAAAATTTCTTGCTTTGGATTCTTCTCAGTCATTATATTTGTAAAGAAAGAGAAAGGAAAAAGATTTTTACAGAGACATATCTCTCTGTACATAGAACTAGAAATATTAAAACAAAACAAAAGGCAATGGTTTAAATTCTCTTTTAACAAATGGAAAGAATTCTGAAATTCACTGCTTCAGTGCAGTGTGGCTTGTGCTCACAGTACAACATGTGAAGTGGGCATACAGAAATGTAGATCTACCATGGTGTGGTAGAATTTCAGATTCTGCTGCAAAATGTTATCTTGCTGGAGGTTCTGTCTTGCTTTCCAGAGAAACCCTCAGGCGGTGATTGAGTGAGGTGAGCTATAAAGGCCCAGCCAGTTCTGCCTGTGGGTGAACACCCTGCCTTGTAATAATTACTTCCAGTGTGGTAGACTTTGCTGACTGGCACTGTAGTTCACCTTCTTCATCTGTGCCAAACTGCTTCTTCCTTCTTCCCATCCCAGATGGGAATTTTACAACTATCTTGCCCCACAGGCTCCATTTAAGCCTCCTCTTCCAATGAATCCAACCTATAACAGCTACTAAGCTAAGTTCTAGAAACAATAAATTAAGAAATACAAAATCATAATTTGTATTTTGTAAGTTATTGTTTCTAGAGCTAAGCTTAGTAGTATATACTCTGTTTCAGGGACTAAGCAAAGCACTATTGCTTTCCATTTTCACTTTGCATTGTCACTGACTTCCCACCACCCAATTAGGTACACATTTTATACCTACTTTATAGATGAAGAAACCATGGCAGAAAGGAGTTCACAACGTATATAAAGGAATAAAGCTTAGAATCGGATTGTAGCACTCTAACTCAAGAACCTATATTGTTAATTTTTTAATATGCTATAATTGTTCAAAAACAGATAAAAATCAACTTTTATATACACGCTTCCAGCCAGACAAAAATTTGGAAAATTCCGTATCTCAAATATCCTCATGTCTAATCCTATGTAGCTGGGAATTTTGGATAAACAATACAAAATTTTAATTTTCATCAGCATGTTTTACACTAAAAAATTTAACATTTGTATACAAATTGCCGTAAAACAAGCACCATGTTAGGTATTGGGGATACAGAAATAGAAAAAAATAATTGTGGCCTTCAAGAAGCAAAATTCTTACAGTAAAAGAATGCAAACCAATAATTTTAGCTCAATATACTAGGTGCTAAAATGAAGAGACAAGATATAGCAAGTTCATAAAAGAAGGAAGTGATAGCTCTTTCAGGAGATGCTAAAGACTGATTTTATACAGGACACAATGCTCAAGGTAAGACTTGAAAGTAGGGGGTGCTTCCTGACACAAACATGGCATAGGAAAAGGGAAGTTAGCCATCTGGAACATAGTATGTACTCTGACAACTGGGTAAAATTTTTCCTTGTGAGTTTCCTTAATGGTTCAACCACCTCAACTATAACTCTTTCTACAACCATCTACTTTTCTTTCCAATTCTAGATGGACTTTGGACAATACTGGTTCTATTTTAAGTTTATTTTATATCTTTTTTGCCTCTCCCTTTAAGAAATGGCAGAATGATAACGCTTCCTCATTCTGTACCACATTTAAACCTCTAACGTGAAGTATCAGAAGAAAACAACCTTGACCACACCCTGCTGTCCTCACTCGCGAGCACCCGACCACACTAGAGAATCCAGCTATGTGCTTATACAGTGTTCACAATTTTCTTACTGGGATCATTTACCATTCTTTACTTTTCTTGCTTACCTCTCGGTCTTCCCCACTAGAGTACAAAATTTATTTGGCATGGAAGTTCTCTAGCTTGCTCACACTGATAGAATTACCAGTGTTGGGAATTTAGTAGGCACTTAATAGATGTGTTAAATAAATGAATGAATGAAGGCAGTGTTCACTATTATTTATTTATAAAAACAAATATTTATGGAGTGTTTACTAGATTCCAGTCAATGTGTCAAATTATACGAACAAAAACTGATAGAAGTAGTCATTGTCTTTAAAAGTAAAAAATAGATTGAACACAGGTGTACAATAATTATTGTTTAAATGACTGCTAATACGCATAAAGGACTTACCTAGAACATCTAAGACTAGAGGTGAGATGACTAGATAAAATGTGAAATCAGAGCTTCAATTAGGTGAAATAGTTGTATAATAAAAGATGCTTTCCAACATATCTAGCTTAAACTTTTCTAAGTAAAGAAATATGAAGACCTTTCCACAGGTATACTAGAAAGAGAGTGGACTGTGAAATATGTTAAACTTGATTTAAAATTCTAATCCTGCCATTTAGTAACTCTGTGACATTGGAATGTTAACTTAGATATATTATCAATTTCCTCATTTGTTTTATTAATCAGGTCAATAATTGCCATTCCCAGAGTTTTTTGTAAGAATTGCCTGAAATTCTGTAGGTAAAATACTTAGTATATTTCCCGGGACATAGTAATCACAGCAGTTCAACTAATGTTGGTTTTCCTCACCAACATGTAGCCTAATCTAACTGTAGAACCCATCAATGAAACTGTCTTTATAAACTTTGTAAAATTAGTCAGAGAACGAAAGGGGAGAAACAAAGATTTCAGCACATTCAGGTCAGCTTGCTCTGACTTGTTTACTGTTGTTTGTTTACTGCCAATTGCCCCAGACTCATGTAGACCCTATTATAAAATTATAGGTACCCTATTACAAAAGTATAGTTCCCTATATCAAAAGTATAGTTTGCCATTACAAAATTATAGTTCTTCCCAACTTCTCTATAGATAACATCTTAAACATTGTGAAACTTTTTCTTCATTTGAAATATTCTTTTGGTCTTGCATACAGGTGAAACCACTAACATCAGCTGGTCTGAAGGACTCCAAAAGGAACTGACTTACCAAGGAATTCAGTTTTTATATCCTGAAAATTTTATCCCCCTTTTCATAATTAAGCAATGACCCCAATTTTCCAGCTCCTTGCCTTCCATAATCTCCTTAAAAATGGCATTCTTGAATGCCACTTGAAGATGAATTTAGAAAGTTCCCCATATCCTCGTTCAGCCATCCTGCAATCAGACTCTTTCTCTGCTGCAAACCATGCTATCTCAATGTATTGGTTTGTTACTATACAACAGGCATACAAACTTGTTAGTCCTATTATATTGGTATAAGTACAATCTTCCCACCCAAAACTATCTTCTCTTCTGTCATGCAAAATTGAAATTATGCCTGTAATGACACCTACAGTTTCAGGAGACCTTGTAAATTAGGAACCAAAGTGATTTTATAAAATGTCTTCTAGTACTCTAGATTATATGCATTTTCTTACATGTTGATATAAATGAAAAATAACTTATTTTACTTATGGTTCTCAATATAATGTATTTTTATTATTGTTACAATTTCCTTCTCTAATTAAAGGCTAAATAGTGATAGCTAAGTCTTCAAAGATGAATTAAAATTAACAAATGTGTATTTCACATTTCTCAGTCTATCTATACCTGGTAAAGAGAATACAGATCTTACTTAGTCTACTGGTTCCATAGTTACCTAATATTTCAATGTGAGAGTCTGCAGCAAAATATTTAAAAATTAGAAAAAAAACATAATTCAGTAAGGGCATTGCAGTGAGTGCAAGAGTTATGTTGAAATGCATAGCTTGTGAGATGTGTTGTTAAAGTCATTTTATTTTCATCCCTTCATTCCTTTTAACATGATTCTGTGGGCCCTATTCTTCTTCTGCCCATTGCTTACTCTTAGTGAAAACAATTTTTGACCCATAATAGTGCACAGATGTAATAATAAAAGCTTCACATTTTAGTTGAAGAGAAGTTCTCTTTCTCCTTATCGTCGTGAACCTGACTCACACGAAGCACCTGCATTGAAGGTGCAGAAGGTAATTATCATTTTCTTCTTACACTCCTTGCTCTTTACCTCCTCTTCTTCCATTTTGCTCACCAAGATTTCCTAACTTTGATTTATGGGGAGGGGGACCAGAGGAAGAAAATTAAGATGTTCTTTCTAGTTAACTCTGCCATGAACCATAACTGGAGTCATGCTCCAGAGGTCAGTCAGTTGCTTAGATTGGCCTCTTTAATGTGGAATAGTCACATATTTGCTGAGACATCTTCATCCTTAAGAAATTCTTACCTGCCGTTTCCCTGATGAGGGCAAATGTATCTCTTCCTGGTCCTGACTTCTGCTCTTTCATCAACACCTAACTTCACTCCATGATGTTGGAATCACAGGCAGTCCCATGAATAGGACTTAAGATGGCCTGTGTTAGCTCTTTCACATCTGTGCTGGTGTATTCTCAGAGACCCTGTATGTGGTCCATGGGAAGCTTAACCTCATGGAGGTCACATGCTGCTCAGAGAGGGAACCTTTCTATTGTTCTGCTTTTCTTTTGATGTCCCAGACATTCACAGTTGGCACTACATCATGGCTCCCAAGCTCCAGAGTACATATTTAAAACTCAAAGTGGGGGTTCTGTAAACATTCTTTCACCAATGTTTTTGGAAATGAGGAACAGACACCCACACCCTCAAAATCTCCTATTTGAGGAAATCAAATGGGACTTCAAAGTATAGCTTTTTCAAAAGATTCCTTTATTATGTCCACTTTTAATATTTTCATGCTTCTAAAATGGCTAATATTTGGATACATAAAATTGGTTTCCATAATATCTTTTGCAAATCCTTCATGGTGGTCTCATAACTCAACTTAGAATGTGGCATCAATTGTCTTGAGTCCTCAGCTGAAACTGATACTAATATATATATATTTTATTATACTGTCATAAGTTTTTCATAAAGTTAAACTTATTTAAGAAAAATACTTCTCTTTGAGAGTATCTCTTTCTTCCTTTTTGTGGTATACAAATTTATCTTATAAAATCCCAGTGATCATGTGTTGTGGCTTTTTATAAATTGCTTCCTTGATAAAATAAGGACTTGACTACTGATCATCTTGGTTCTTTGGTTGGTTTTTAATTTACAGATTGATTTCCAAATGCCTCGAAAATATTACTCTGGTTTAGCTTCCTTATTTTAAAAAAATAAGGAAATTAAAAATCTAAGGAAAGAAGTGAAAATTCTCAAGCAACCCTTATAAAATATTCAGGACTAGTAAAAGAAACATGGTTCTTCTGGCTCTCTGTCCAGTGCACTTTCTAGAACTAACATTCATTCATTCATTCATTTTTTTAAAAAACTAAAATGAATAGAAGTTTATTACAAAACAGAAATCCTGGAAAATAATAATTCTACAAAAAAAAAGATCTCTTGCCTCAGATTCAGTCATTAATCTTCAAAGCAGCTGAGATAAGCACAGTTATTATTCCATTGCACAATGAGAAACATGAGGCCCAGAGTTGTTTTAAAGCTTACTCATGGCCACAAAGCTCATGTTACCATTAACTTTACTAAAATTTACAGCAAACTTCTGATTAAGAACTGGCTATACTTAATCTGGAAGTCATTTCCATTTATCAAAATAAAACTATATATAGTTAGCTTCATTAGATAATAGAAAGATGAAATAAAAAATTGAAAAAACTAATGACTGACTGAAATGTAAACATATTTATAAAATGTAATTATGGGAATACAAGGTAAATCAGAAAAATATCAATGAATTATGAGCAAAATAACAATAAGTGAATATAGTCTACTGATGAAATTTTTATCATAATTTTGTATTTCCATATTTCTTTTCTAAAATACCTAGATATTTTTAAAGCATACCATGTGTTAAACTTAACAACTTATGATGTAAGATTTCAGAGTCAGATGATATTTCCATCAAAGACTTCATATTTTAGGAGTTCATTACAATCTACTTACAATTTGTACTGTGCTTCCAAATTCTAAAAAATATATGCTTCTAAAATATTTTAAGTCAGTTGGTAAAATAGGAGGCAGTCACATAATAGGGTTCATGGTTTCTCCTGTGCATGTTTTTTTCTTTTTTTATAAAGAACATAACTCAATCTTAAACACTGACACTGTGCAGGCTTTGTTGGACTGCTCTTTTCCAGTTTAAACAAAATATAAAACAGTGGAGATATTTATCTTTGAAGAGTGGCTCTCACCACTGGGACAGCGCCTTATTCTCTGTTACTCTCCAGGAATTCTAGATGTAGACAAAAATATATAGCAGGGCTTGAACAGCATATTTCAGTGAAAAGAATTAATTACCCTAGGAGTAAAAGATTGCTTGGAGCAGAATGACAGATTTCAGGAAGCTTTCCCGTAGAGTTACAATGCTGAGAAACTGACTCCATGTTGACAAGATGGTCTCTATTATATTTTGCCTAACCTTTGGCTAAATCCATATCCAGACAAGGTTGCCTTATTATCCCTAAAGTGTCACAGAATCATGTTTTTGCTTTTCTTTCTAAAGTTGCCCTCAGCTAAACATCAATTTTTTGGTCCAGAAGAAAAAGGAAAAATATCCCTACAGTATGCCTGTCCTTGGCTTCTCAATTACAAATGAGAGTTAAATTCTTTCATCAATTTATATTAAATTTCATCAGAGTAAGAAATACTTTTGAAAGAAAATGACAGTGAAATGCCTTTCAAAATACTGTTTTGGCTTAGAACTGTCATTCTTTAGGCTTAGTGGCTGCAGCCCCAGGGCTGAAAAGTTACACTAGCATTACAGCTGTTCAATGTAATATTCAAACAATGTTTGCTATTGATTTAGAAGATTCAAACAGCTTATATTTTGTTCCCTTTCATTTACATTCTTAGCATCAAAGTCACAGAGTATTAAAGTAGTACAGTACTGCAGTTAAGAAAAAAAAATTCTACTGACAGTAGGATCTTGTTTTTTTCATTGCTATAGCTTAATTTACATGTTCACCATTTACCAGTAAATAGAAGAATGCCATTTCTAAACTTGAAAGAACAATGTATTGTAAAATTATTCTGACAGTTCATTCATATGGAGAAGGCCTTGTACAAAACAAAGATGCAATGCACTCCCTGTTGGCTCAGGGCCTCTCTTGTAAAGGGCTTGACCTTGTGCTACTTAATAAAATTCAACCCTGATATGGGTCAGTATACTATGCTACGAAGCCTGAAGGGACTGTTTCTGAAGCCAGTGTGGTTTAGAGGAGAAAACACAGGAGTTAAGAATAAAAAGATCGAAATCAGCAGTTGACATAGTGTATGACCTTGGGGGAGTTGCTTAACCTCCTTGGGCTCCAGTGGCTACATCTGAGAGAGGGAATAACACTCTAATACAAACATAAAACGCCTACTTCTTTCTATTTCACAAAATTGGAGTAGGGATTAATGAGATAATGTGTGTAAAGCAACTTGATCTCCTGAGAGAAAGGCATAAAATACATAATATCAAGCATTATTACTAATAATTATTCCAGTTGACCTATGTGTAAAGGGTAGAGAGTAGTTTGACTCTTTTGGTAGCATAATTACATAGAGAATAGGTTGGTTTATTTATTTATTTATTTACTTACTTATTTATCTGCTTTCCCCGAAGAGCCAGAAGTTAATTGTGTTTTCAACCTATAAGACAAGATTTTGACTTAGACATGGTAAGTGGTTCACTTGAACAGCTATTGAATAGACAGTAATAATGTGGTATAGCCTATTCTTTGGGAGAGAATGTTGGGGGTTTGTAAAAGTAGCAAGGAAAATTTCCAAGCAATGAGTCATTATATTCTAAATAGTGTATAGAAGTTAAGAAATATTTATTCCCTTAGAAAGAATATTTAGCAGGCAGTTTCCTTTGTCCCCTATCATAAGACTTTGATAAATTGGCTATCTGATATGAAATGCAAAATTTTGCAGACAATTTTCATGGTCTGTAATCAAGCCAGAATTTCTTACTCACCTGTGAAAGGTGTAAGTAGAGACATAATCAGTGAATTTCCTAAATAGGTTTTCTTTCTAGCAGATATCAACTAGAAGTCTGACTTTAGTCAGATACATTGAATTTACTTACTGAATATTTAAAGATCTATCTACTGTGTTTTGAGGCATTGTGCAAGATTTTAAGGATACAGAAGGAGATGCAATTTTTCAACATTCTGAAAGAGAGAAGTTAAGAATGACTACACAGAGGCTGTGAAGTTTGAGTGTGGATGCAATAGAAGTGACTGACGTTCATTTGAGCTGTCAATTCAGGAAAGAGCAAACAGCCAGGTGTGGCTAAAACAAGTACCTTGAAAAGGAATAGCAGCACATGAGACTGAAATGACAAAATGTGCTAGGAGATATCAGTCAGGACAGCTCTACTGAGGGGGTTCCACACTAAGCTGGCCGTGATTCTCAACAGAGGATACATGTGTCACACCCGAAGAACACATCAGTCTCTTTCCCACTATAAATATCCCCTCTGTAGTCAACCACAAGTATTGATCAAAAGACATTTTTAATATCTTTAAGTATACTAGAGAAATGTGAAAAGGCAATAGGAACTGTCTTTACTCATTTTTTGTTGCTTGTAACAATTCCTGAAACTAAACAATTTATAAAGAAAAGAGGTTTATTTAGCTCACAGTACTGAAGACTGAGAAGTTCAAGGGCATAATCCTGGCTCCTGGTGAGGGCTTTTGTGCTGTGTTGCAACATGGTAAAGAATGTCAATGGGAAAGCAGATATGTGAAGAAGGGAAAACCCAAGTGACATCCTGGCTTTATGACAACGCACTTTTGTGAAAACTAATGCATTCCCTCAATAACTGATCTAGTATCACCAGAGCGAGAACTCACTATTGTGAAAAGAGCATCAAGCCGTTCATGAGAGATCTTTCCCATGACCCAAACACCTCCCACTAGGTCCCACCTCCCAACAATGTCACATTGGGGATCAAATTTCAACATGAGTTTTGGTGAAGAAAAAACGCTTCCTCAAAACCATAACAAGAACCATCCAAAGATTTTTAATGGACAAGTCACTAGATATATGTTTTACCTTACATAATTCTATAATTAGATATATAAGAATAATATTTTTTGCATTGTTATTTCCCTGAAATAGAACAAAGTATCCTTTTACAAAGATGTTTCATCTATCATCCATCCATCTCCAGTGCTTCTCAACATTTCTGCATGTTATCCTTTTATCTCCCCTATACATTTGAGTCAAAATTTATGTGTACCCTTTGAAAAATAATTATAATAAATGCACATTGTCAAAAGATTGAAAGTTTATGTCCAGAAATTCTAATATTTCAAAGAAATTTCTCAACTCACAATCTCTGGTGTGCATATTACAACTAAAATCTACAGCTACTAATCTCTTGGTACTTCTTTTTTCTTTATTTAGCTTATAGAGTATAGAAGGGAAAAGATCAGGAATGAAAATCTGAAGATTGTATTTCTATTCCTAGTAAAATACATCATTATCACTGTGACCTTGGAACTATTAATTGGGATAATACCTATTGAGCCTTCTACAAGTTTTGCTAATATCACATGAAACAATGAATATGGAAGTTCTTTGACAATATGTAAGAATGGGGGATAAAATGATTTCCATACTATGACTTGGGCCCTGATAGAGTCCCTATTTTGTTTAGGGATAAGCCATAAAAGGCCAAATGTATAGAGAAATATTCAGACCCAAGGAATGACAATAATTTTGGGTGTGTATAGTGAATTGATTGCCTATTTTACTGTGTCCTTCAGAAACTCAACTGATATTTACTCTTCTAGTTGAATAATGTCCTAAGGATTCATGAAATATTTCACGAGGTTTCCAAAAATAGTTTTCTCCACCTATAAATTCATATCAAACAAAATTGTAAAAAAATGAGCTTTATGAGATCTCTTTCATAAATAAGACTATTATAGGTAATAAGAAATGTCACAAAAATCAAGTGTCTTCCAGAGTCATTTACAAATGACTGAATTCTTTGTGAGCCTTCTTTTATTTCCCTTTGTAGTCTCAAAACAGAAAAATGCCTGGTTCATTGTAGTTACATAATTGATTTTAAATGAGTTAATATTTAAGACATTCTTTTGACATATGCATAAAATGTTGCAAATTCAGTGTAAACAAAATAATTTCCTCAATATTATACATGCATAAAATATTGCAAATTCAGTGTAAACAAAATAAAATAATTTCCCCAATATTATATCTATAATATACTAACCTATCTAGCAAAAAAAGTGGCATAAACTGTTCAATGAAAAATTTAAATGAACATGAATAATATTAACAGTAGTTAAGGTGTTTAAGTTAGAGATAAAACAGAGGCAGGGGTTCAATTACTATCTAACCATGAGTATTTGAAGATATTTCATACCTTGGAAAATTGTCCAATATTCGATATGATTCTAAAAGAAGTGAGAGGTCATTATATGTATATGATAGAATATTTTAAAATGTAAAAAGTCAAAGATTTTGGAATTGATCCTTCCAAAGAGCATTCTGAAAGAAAAATCATTCAACAATTGCTCATCCTCTGGTCTAAGGAATGACTAAGGGAAGAAAAAAATTCTTTTTATAAAGTGTCTTGTCAACAGATCAAAAGATAACCCACAGAACACAGAAAGCAATGGTTGCAAAAACAGTTTACTCCTAAACACATATTTAAAACAAATCCAAGGAGGGAAAAATCAAATAAGATTGAAAAATTAATTTCAAGTAAAAAATATATTAAGTGTCTATTTCACATAAAAAGTCATGCCTCCTACTGAAGGATACATGAAAACGAAAATCAAATAGCCATTTCTTTAAAAAAAAAAGCCTGGTAAATTATTTTTATACAAGCAAACAACAACAAAAAAAAAAAATATATATATATATATACATACATACATATATGAATAAAATCAGGTAAATTATTTTATGCAGTCCCACTGCTATGAGGCAGAATGTATTAAGTATTGTAGGCATAAAATGTTATGGGACCTCATTTGCAGTCCGAAAATTAAGTTTCCTTCTCAACCCTACTTCTATATATTGAATTGTTCTATTTTCAGTCCGACATCCTCACTTTACAATAGTTTCCTAAACAGTCTTATCCATTCCTGTAGTTTTAAATAACAACCATAAACCAATAATTCCCAAATTTCTCTTTTCAGCCAAGACTTCTCCTTTGAGCTTCAGGCTTATATAGCTTTCTATTTAATGTCGTTACTTGAATGTCCCACAGGTGTATCAAATTAAATGTCTTTATCAGTCATGGTTCTTAGTTGCAAGCAACAGAAACTGGCTGAAAAATCAAATAAGAGGTTGTAAAAAGGATACTGAGAAGCTCATGTAATTGTCGTGAGGGTTAGAAAGCCAGGTTCAAAGCTTAATTTGCAGGAAAAAAAAAATCAAAACCACAAATCAGAACTGGCTTCTTAAGATAATCACTGGAGCCCACTGCCACCACCACATTAGCAGAGTGAATCCTTGCACAGGTTTATGTTATGCACGGACATAATGTCAAGTTGCAAAAAAGGCTGAGAAGTGTGTTTTGGGCATTTTCCTTGGGAAGGCAAAATTTATTAAGAAAACTTTCCCAAATGTAGCAATGGTTCTGAAAAGGTATTGAGCTGACAGATCGGACAGACTGTGCCACAGTATTCAAAACAGAACTTTCGATTTCCCCTCTCCACCAATCATTCTACTTGCAGTCTTTTACATTTTTGGTAATGGCATTTCCATTGACTCAGTTGTTCAAGCTGGTAACTTAAACATTTTTTCTTTAAATCCCCTTTACTTCACACCCACATCTAATCCATTACCAAATTCTCTCCTTCCAGATATATCTCAATTTCATCCCCTTGTTTACACATCCACTATTACTATTTGTCTAGATCACGGGGCAGCAACCTTGTTTCATAAATCCTATCCAGTAAATATGTTAGGCTTTCTGGGTACATAGAGTTTGTCACATTTCTTTGCTTATTTTTCGTAACCTTCAAAAATGTGAAAACCATTCTTACTTTACAGGCCATATGAGGCAGGCCACCACAGGGTTTGCACCCACAGGCTGTAGTTTGCTAATTCCTGGTCAAGATCATGCTACTACCATCAACTAATTTCTGAGTATACATTAGAAGCATAATGTTAAGTGATCTGCTTCTATATCCATCTTCAATCCAATCACTAATAACAGTATGAGTGGTATTTTGAAAGCATAAATCAGCTTTCAGTCAGGGCACAGTGGCTCACACCTGTAATCCCAGCACTTTGGGAGTCCAGGCAGGTGGATCGCCTGAGGTCAGGAGTTTGAGACCAGCCTGGCCAACATAGTGAAACCTGGTATCTACTAAAAATATAAAAAAATTAGCCAGACATGGTGGCAAGCCCCTGTAATTCCAGGTACTCGGGAGGCTGAGGCAAGAGAATCATTTGAACCGGGGAGGTGGAGGTTGCAGTGAGCCAAGATCACACCATTGCACTCCAGCCTGGGCAACAAAAGCAAAACTCCAGCTAAAAAAAAAAAAAAAAAAAAGTATACATCAGCTTTCTTGCTTAACATCCTTTGCTGAGTGCTTATTGTACGTAGTATGAAAACAAAACTGTAAAGTGGCCCTGAAGGACTGTGATCATTCCATTCAGACCTCTTCACATTTAGTGCACACTCATTACCTTTCAGCTAAATCAGCCTTACTTCATTTTTTTGAATGTCAAGGTCTGCGTAAGCTCAGGGACTTTGCACAGACTATTCTCTGCCTAGAATGAATCCTCTTACCACTTTTCCTTCATCTTTTTTTTTTTTGGGAGACAGAGTTTCGGTCTTGTTACCCAGGCTGGAGTGCAATGGCGCGATCTCGGCTCACTGCAACCTCCGCCTCCTGGGTTCAGGCAATTCTCCTGTCTCAACCTCCTGAGTGGCTGGGATTACAGGCACGCGCCACCATGCCCAGCTAATTTTTTGTATTTTTAGTAGAGACAGGGTTTCACCATGTTGACCACGATGGTCTCAATCTGTTGACCTCGTGATCCACCCGCCTCGGCCTTCCAAAGTGCTGGGATTACTGGCTTGAGCCACCCCCGGCCTTTTCCTTCATCTTTGAGGGCTCAGAGTCATTTCCTATGAGTGTGCTCTAATCGTCTCAAAATTAGGCTCATATTCTTTTTCTCTTAAAGATTACCCTGTTGTTTTCCTTCATGGTACATATCTCTATATAATTGATTCTTTATATTTTTTATCCTTGCCTCCTTCTTTGGAATGTAAATTCCAAGACAACAGGGAGCATGTCTGATTTCTTCATTGCTATAAATTTCATGCCTAACATCTTATCATATTCTCAAATAATTGTTGAATGAAAAACTGAATGAATGAATAAACTCCCCTGGAAATGTTCAAGAAAATGTTCATGGAACTACTGAAATTTAAACTAATCATTGAGGAATAGAAAGAATTTAGAAAGGTAAGTTAGTGAACTTTAACGTGGAAACCTAGGGCATACCAAGAGTGAGCTATCCAAAGCACTGAGTTATGTGGTATATAAGAGATATATAATGACTATGAAATGACATCATCCTAGAAAAGTAAGTTGGCAGCAAATTGTGGAATGTCCTATAGGGTAAAGCAAGGAGTATACTTTATCCTGATAGCCTAAGAAGATATTCCCATATGGTGTACTCAGAGGTCTTAGTATGTTTAAACCATTGTAACTCCATGATCCCCAACTCCTAGTATTCAAATCCTTGTGTAATCCCTTTCTCTTGAGTGTAGGCAGGACATGTCACTTACCTCTAACCATTAAAGCATGGCAAAGGTGACTAAATGGGGTGGCTCATGGCTGTAATCCCAGCACTTTGGGAAGCTGAGGCAGGCAGATCCTGAGGCCAAGAAATCGAGACCATCCTGGCTAATGTAGTGAAACCCCATCTCTACTAAAAATATAAAAATTCGCTGGGCATGGTAGTGGGTGCCTGTAGTCCCAGCTACTCAGGTGGTTGAGACAGGATAATCACTTGAACTTTCACCAGTGTGCTCCAGCCTTGCAAGTGAGCAAGACTTCATCTCAAAAAATAAACAAACAAACAAACATGGCAAAGGTGATAGGATGTGTAACTTCCATGATTATTCCTTAGAAAATTATATCAGTCGTCTAGCTAGCGAACTTTACCTTTTGCTAGTTTTTATGAAGTAAATTGGCCATTTTCCAGAGACCTGCTTAGCAATGTGCTGAAAGTTACCTTAACAGATAGTCAGCAGAAACTGAGGCCCTCAGTTCAAGAGGCCACAGGGAACTGAACTGTGCCAACCACTATGCCAACTTGGAAGCAGATCCTCTCCGGTAGAGCCTTGAAATGAGATTACAACCCCTGGTGATACCCTGATTGAAGTCTTGCAGAAGATTCAGCTGAGCTATGCACAGATTTCTGATTCACAGAAACTGTGATATCATAAATGTGTGTTGTTTTAAGCTGCTATGTTTGTGGTAACATTGTTATGAAGCAAGAGATACTTAAGACAAGGTATTCTGGGATTGTTCCTACTAACATTCATGTTGAAGTCTTGGCCCCTCATACCTCAAAATGCAATCATATTTGGACATAGAATTTTAAGAGAAGTGATTAAGTTAAATGAGGTCATTAGTGTAACCCCTGATTCAATATGACTGGTGTCCTTGTAAGAAATGGAACTTTAGACACAGACATATCTAAGAGGGAAGTTGGTGTGATGATATAGAGAGAAGATGGCTATCTAAAAAGCAGAGAGGTATGGAACAGATCCTTCCCTCATGGCCCTCAGAAGGAACCAACCCTGACAATACCTTGATCTTGGACTTCTGGCCCCCAGGATTGGGAGAAAATAAATTTGTTGTTTAAGCCACCCAGACTGCAGTCATTTGTATGACGGCCCTAACAAACTAATACATGGGGGTTATAGTATGCTGTATTTCCTTTTTTAAGAAACAGTTCTTAATACCTGAAAGACTACTAGTAATTTAAGAAACCTAGTTTATGAAATCCTATAGGAGACAATGAAAATAATAAGTTTTTGAACCAGGATATGACATGATTACAGCTAGTTAGACAAGTTTATTTGTAATTTCTTTTTTCTTCAATAAGAAATACTTTCTTCCTCTACTTTTATCACTAGGTCTTCTATTTCTCTCTCGGAGGATTTACCACTATGCATTTCTCAGACCTGCTTTCAATATGTCAGGCACACTCTAAAACAATTTTCTTATCCATTATATTTCATAAAGAATATTTTTCTTTTTTGAGATGGGGTCTCATTCTGCAGCCAGGCTGGAGTGCAGTTGCGTGATCTCGACTCACTGCAACCTCCCCCTCCCGGGTTCAAGTTATTCTCCTGCCTCAGCTTCCCATGTAGCTGGGATTACAGACACACGCCACCATACCTAGCTAATTTTTGTATTTTTAGTAGAGACGTGGTTTCACCACGTTGGCCAGGATGGTCTCGATCTCTTGACCTCGTGATCCGCCCCCCTCAGCCTCCCAAAGTGCTGGGAGTACAGGTTTGAGCCACAGCGCCCAGACCATAAAGGATAATTTTTACCACAGCAACTATAAAAATAAAATATTTCAAATTTGGGAAGCATACTGAAGTAAAGCTATTTTCAGTAGTTTTACTTGGTTGATTATTGGTTGCTTGACAGTGAAACATGCACATGATATAAAATCACAAGCAGAGATTTTGTTTAAATGCAATGAACTATCACTCAAGAGATTATTTATCGGATTTGGAAATATTACCAGTAGTCTGATTTTTGAAGAAACTTGACTGAAATTATTGCAAATAACTTTGTGTTTCCCTGCATTTCGGTTCAGATTAGGGTTGCATCTTTTCTTATGTATAATAAATGTCGAAGTACTTGTAGGTGGATTTTAGACAATGAGTGTGGTTTTCAACAACTAATTTCCAACTTTTGGTAGCAGAATTAACCTTCTCAGACAGGGTTCTCAGAATCTGTGGTCACTTACTTTCAGCTGAATGTGTTTGAAATGACTTAAGTAGTCACTGCTTCTAGGGGTTCCTCTCCATCTCTCTGACAGCCATTTCTTCCTCCTTTATGATTTAGTTCTTCCTGTGAGCCTTGTAAATCAGGCTCATGGTGTCCTTTTGTTGACCTTTGATTTGTCCCGAATCTTAGTTACCTACTGGAACCAACTTATACATTGTCATGCTTATTTAGGTTTTTTTTTTTTAATCAAGGGAAGATACATTCTGTCTTTTTTGCTTATTAATCAAGCTCTCTCTCAGAGAAAAGTTTGTACTCTATGTCAAATTCCTCACCTTTTATTATCTTCTCTACTCAAATAAGGTTTTCATGTACATCACTTCCCTGAAAGAACTCTCACCAGAGTCACCAATAATCTCCTCACTGCCAAATCCAGTATATTTTTTTTTATACCCAAAATATTTGGTATCTGTGCGTAATTGTGACTGTGAGCTATTCGACATCCCTGAGCTTCTCTTCCTTTGTCTTAGTGATAATGTTTCCTCAGTTCTCCTTTTATCCTTCTAATTAAACCTTCTCTGTATCCACCATGACATTTCTCTCAGGCTATTCTCTAACTATTAATGTGCCTTAGATCTTCTCTCCCAAGAACCTGTCTGATACTCTATGTTCTCCTGGATTATCTCATTTAATCCCATTATCCTAAAGACAATGATACATTGATTAAATGACCCCAAAATTTGTGCATTTAACTCAGATACTTTAAAACCCTCTAGGCCTATATAGGCAATTGCCTATTTTACATATTCACGTGCACATCTTCTAAAAGCTCAGATTTCACATCTCAAAAACAGAATTCATCAACTCTTTCCTCACTTGCCATGAAACCTGTAGTTTCTCCTGAAATCATTATCTTGTCATTTCAATTTATCGTGCCA
Organism: Callithrix jacchus; assembly: GCF_049354715.1. Lineage (NCBI taxonomy): Eukaryota > Metazoa > Chordata > Mammalia > Primates > Cebidae > Callithrix > Callithrix jacchus. The sequence continues at coordinate 118,148,664 of NC_133508.1, forward strand.
GTAGTGTTTAAAACCAGGCAGACAACATTGCTTGCATCTAAAAAAAATCACCTTAAGGTTCTGCTGTTTAGTTTATTACTTTAAATTCACTGCCACTCCCTACTCCAGTTTAAGTCCGATCATCACTCATTGGGATGACTTCAATCGTTTTCTTCTGCATCCAGTCTTGTACCATCCTGCTTTATTTTCTATACTGATGCCAAATAATCTTTCTAAAAGTAAAGCTTCTCATACTGTTTCAATTCCTACAGCATTACCTAAATAAATATTTTAAATATAACAGAACATTTTTCATAATTTGGCCCCCTGCTTTCTGCTCTGGTCTTAATCCTCCAACCCCACCTTTATCCCCATTCCTTAGACCTTCCAGTCATGCAAACTTTTTTTTAATGTGAATTTTATGCCCATACATACCCTGATTAATGTGCTGAAATGCCCTTCTTTTTGATATGTCCACATTTCTGTCATGTGCCTGAAAAAATAGCTAATCATTGCTCATGACTCAAAATTCAGGTTGTTTCTCTTCTTTGATTGCTTTGCTAAAAATACCCAGGTTAAGTTGATCACTTATTTTATGCTTCCACTGAATATTTTATTATAATATTTTAATCACTATTACAGTTCTACTGAAGGTGTAGTCCATGAAAAAGTATAATCTAGGAGGCTAAAAATCCAATTAACGCCCCACCCCCACCCCAATGTATTAAGTCGTCTCTTGGGTGGGACCCAGGACTTGATGCTTTAACAAGCTCTTCATATCATTCTATGTTCATAAAGTTTTAGATTCTGTGCTCTGAAAATCTATGTGTTGCTAGGTGCCTAAAAATTGGAGATTTTTAATATGGTGGATGGAAGTATGATAGAAAGACAAACTGAAAGATAAGAGAAACTTTTAAAGAACCTAGTAGGAGCTGGGCATAGTGGCTCACACCTGTAATCCCAGTATTTTGGGAGGCCGAGGTGGGTGGATCACCTAAGGTCAGGAGTTCGGAACCAGTCTGGCCAACATGGCAAAATCCCATCTCTACTAAAAATACAAAAATTAGCTCAGCATGTGGTGGGTGCCTGTAATCCCAGCTACTGGGGAGGCTGAGGCCGAAGAATCACTTGAACCTGGAAGGAGGAGGTTGCAGTGAGCTGAGTTGCCCCATTGCACCCCAGCCTGGGCAACAGAGCTACACTTTGTCTCAAATGAAAAAAAAAAAAAAAAAAAAAAAAGAACCTAGTAGGAAAACTTTTCTAACCAAGAGATAAAAACTTATATAAACAAGGAAATACTATGGCTGTCGTACATAATGTGTAAACTTCTCTCTTCCTTGACAAAATACAAATGTGTTACTGCTGTGTGTGGCTGCTGGACATAATATATAAGTTTCTCTCTTCCTTGACAGAATTACAGTGTATTCCTGCTATGTGTGCACATTGGGTAGACAGTATGCCAAGTAGGTTGCTGTGAGGGCTCTGTTATTCTGGAAAAAAGGAAATCAAAAAATTCAGCCTGATCTACCAGAGGTTGGATCATTGCCAGGAGAGAAGCAAGAGAGTGATTAGACCAAGATAGGGTTGAAAGTGCCTGCTGGCCTTTTCCAAAGTTCTGCACTTGTACGTACATGGAAAAATACGTCATTGACATTCAAATACACTCTTCCTGAAAAAAATGTTTTTTCTGAAATGTTTATCATAAACTTCTCTAAAAATGCTTGTTGAGATCTTCCTCATAGTGTGAACAGGAAGTACTGACAGGGAAGAGTCATATGAAGTAGAGTTATGTGATACAGAAAATTTCTATGAAACCAATTGCCTAAAAGAATTTATGAAATATAGTATAACTATATAGTATATTGTTGTGTCTGTTTCCCTTAATGAATGTAAATTCTTTCACACTAAGAGTGATATCCTGTACATTTTTTTCATTTCCATGGGGAAGGATGGTTCCTAGAACATAGTAAGCACTCCATGAAAGTTTGCTGAATGATGAAAAAGATTTCTAAACCAGCTTAAATCGTAACATTATCATATTCAGCCACAAAATGTTTTTGCAAAGATAATCATCTATTAGCTAATTTGAATATTAGGTTTGAAACTTCACACATTGCATCCTGTTTAATTAAATTATTTCTTTACTCTTTGAAATATTTATTCAACATTTCTCTCGGCAATGCTGTGTATGTTTTTAAAGACCAAATGGATGAACTTGAAGCTTAACTGCTCTCAAGTGCCTATACAGAGAGGCAGGCTGACATGCTGAACAGTCACTTATACCTACAGTTTTCTGCTTACATTCCATTATGTTCAATTATCTGAAACATGTCTATCATGCATAAAATTATTGGCATAAAATAGTTTGTCTAATGAACACATCACAATGCTGAAATTTGTCATTTTTAAATGTGTACAGCTCAAAAATTAATGTCAATATATTTCTCCTAATTCAAAGTGATGTATTTTAGTAGAATAGGCTAATAATCTAGCAGAATGGGCTTAATAATATAATCATATTTATTACCACCTACAAGGCCCATCCATGGGTAATTTATGTTTTATGTTTCGATCTAATTACCAAAATTCAGGTATGATACTGCCGTGATTCATAGAAATAAAATTCTCTCCAGAAATTATGTATAAATTAACCCTTTTAGAGATAAAAGTACATACAAGGTCAATTTTTCTCTGTTCCATTTATATAATGATTTTTAATTACTAACAGTATGTCAGGTGTCTCCTCCTAGCTCATAAAGGTTCAGTAGTACTCTTGTTTTTATTATCAATGCTATTTAAATTCTGGGCCAGTAACACCAGCAAAATGATAGAATAGAGTGTTTACAGCCTTCATCTCCCACTGAAACAATGATTTGGCAACCATCCAAGAAAAAAAAAGCTCTTTGTGAGAACAAGTAGGCAATTGTGGCACTCTATTGGAACCCTGGACCAAGAAAAGTGGCTTTGAGAAGGCAGACTTGTGCTCCAGTAGCAAGCCTGCCACGGAGGATATGGCTACAGACTTGGAAACAGTCCCATCTGCTGTGGATTTTTCTCCATCCCCATTTCTAAGAAGTCCTGGAAATAGCCTGATCTATCCAAGAGCTAGGCGGTAGCTACACTTACCTACCCCCTCGATAACTGGTGTGCTGACCGCAGGGACCTGACTGCAGATCTGAATGGACCCAGACCTATGGTCTGGCTCCAGCGCCACTAGACTGCAGTTCCCAGTGCAATTCTGTCTGCTCGAGTCATGCCCATTTGTGCTTCCTATTAACAGGTCCACCAACCGTAGGCCTGACTGTGGATACAGAAGAAGCCCCATGATGTTTTTCTAGGTCTGCTCAGTCATGGTCCTGGAGAAAGTCTTATCTGGACTTGGAAGTGATAGGTCTCTATCTAACAACACTAGGCTATAAAGACTGGAAGAGATGACTGCTCCTTCAAATGCACAGACACAAACACATAGCCACAGGATCATGAAGAATCAGGCAAATGTGACACTCCCAAGGTCACTAATGAAGCTCTAGTAACCAATCCTCAGGAAATACCCATGAACTGCTTGATAAAGATTATTTTCTTTAAATGTCTTAAAAGAGTTCTGTGAGCTATAAGACATCTAAATGGTATTCAAATGAAATCAGGAAAATAATACATGAACAAAATGATAAGTTCAATAAGTAGAAATTATAAAAAACAACAAAAACAGAAGTCCAGGGACTGAAGAATACAATGATGGAATTGAAAAATTCATTATTAAGCCTCAACTATAGACTTGATTAAGATGAAGGAAAAAAAATCAGTGAACTTGAAGACAGATAACTCAACATTTTCACACTTTAAAAAAACAAGAATGAAAAAGAGTAAAGGGACTTATGTGGCACACTATTATGTGTACCAGTATATTATTATGAAAAAACAAGAAAAAAAGATGAGAAGAAAGTGTATTTAAAGAGATAAATGGCTGAATATTTCCCAAATCCAGAAAGGAAAATGGGGCTTCAGATTTGTGAAAACCAAAGATCTTTAATAGGTTGGCTCCTTGTCTTTATATTTGACAGTTTTATTATAATGTGTCTTGATATATAACCATTACATTTCTATCAAGACACAGTATAATAAAACTGTCAAATATAAAGACAAGGAGAGAATTTTGAAAGCAACAAGAGAAAATCAGCTTGTCTCATACAAGAGAGCCTCCAGTAGACTATCAGTGGATTTCTCCACAAGAGCCTAAATAAGCGAGAGAGTGAGAAAATATATTCAAACATATTGAAAGATCAAAAACAACAACAACAAAAACAAAAACCTTGAACCTGGAATACTTTGTCCAGCAACACTGTCCTTTAAAAACAAAGGGAAAAAATTTTTTTCCCAGGTGAACAAAATTGGGAATTTCATCATCACTAGATCTCTGCCTTATAGAAGTGCTAAAAGGAGCTCTTCAGTTTAAAATGGAAAGATAATAAACTACAATACAAATGCATATAAAAGCAGAAACCTCACCAAAAAGTTGTAAAAAAAAAATGTGAAAACATGATCATTTAGACTGAATTGGTAAAAGCAAAACATATTCAATTCACTAACGATAGTAATTTATTACATTATTGTGAACACAGGTATATACCAAATATCATCCTATTCTACTGGGAAAGATAAGAAAAAGTAATTCTTTTTTAGTTAGAAACAGTAAAAAGTTCACTGTACATTTGAATTTCTAACAATCAAAATAGGAGGAAACAAATGGTGCCAATTAAGAGAATGATGGCATTTTGATAAGGAGTATCACTGACTGTGGCCTGAAAGTCACCAAAAGGTACAGACTCGCCTCAGGAATTTCTTACAGAGGTAACATATATTTCTTTATAACATTCAGATAAATCAACCCAAATCTTAGAGGAGAAATTAATTTATCTGTCTGTCCAATAACATAATTAGCAACTCAATCTTTATGGGAAATATTCCTTGATCCCAATCTTAAAATCTGATTTAGAGTGGCCATGCAACTCAGACCACTAGTGCATAGTTGATTAATCAAGATGTAGGCACTTCATCCAAATTGAACCAGTCATAATATTCCACATTCTTGACAAAAGAAAATGTGTTTTCAGGTGGACACCTGCACACTGAACAAATCAAAGCCCTTTACTAAAGTTATTTAAATATTTTAAAATTTGAATTAGAAATAGAGTATATTCTGGGGCAATTCTATTCCATACTATTATTATTCCTATGTGAACAGTGAGGACATTGAAGCAGATAAAGGCAAATGACATGTTCATGGATCACATATCTAATAAGTACTAGAGCTGGAATTCAAACAAACATATTTTGGCTCCAGAGTCTGACACTAAACTGCCATACTCTGCTGGGGTTTGGTGTATTGTGGTCCTACTATACGTGTAGTCTATATATACAGAGAATAGCAGAGAATCTTTAATCAATTCTTTTTCTAAGGTTGAAATCATAAAATAAACCTAGGTAGAATCTATAGTGGAGCAGAAATTTGCAAAAAAAAAAATCCCCAATGATTAAGAGTCCCCACATGCAAAGGTCTTGACACTAGACTTAAGATCATAGCAGTGCAAGGTGCTTTACAGCAAGGCATTTATAGTACAACATATCTTATTCTTGCTGTGGAATATTGTTTTAAAATCTAGAAATTCTTTTTCTCAGTCTTTCTCATCATTTTCATTCTTCTTATTCCATTGTATAACTTCAGCCTTAGTTGTCATCTCTTTAATTTTTCTCTATAGCCTCTGTGTACTCTCTTTAAGTCTTAAAGGGTCACCTAAGAGTGAACAGAACTTTTCTCAACCCCCACTCAACTTGTCTAAGTAAGAATTATACCTTTGCCTTTCCTACACAATGGAATTACAGCCACATGAAACAATTGATATGTGTCTTACTAAGGACTTTTCCCTTGTAATGAATTTTGCCAAAAGGTCTCTACATTCTTACCTTTCATATATTTTGACAAGCTTTTCCAAAATCACCATATGGCTACACAAATGCTAGTATGGAGTTTGAGGATTCATTCTGATCTCAGTTTCAGGTAATCAGGAAACAGAACAGTTATAATTTAGCTATTATGAAGTAGGAAGACGCAATGAAAAAGTGGTCAGCAATTTTCAGGAATAAATTCAGAGAAATAAAAGCAATTCAGAGCACTAACAGTGACCCAAATTTCAGAGGGGACTGATTATAAAATGGTTATCACTGTCATCCCAATGGAGAGCCAGTCACTGTGCATAGAATGCACCTGCCCTCATCCCACACTCCTCCCTTAAAAGAGCAAATGTATTCACACTGTCTGTATCACCAACAATGATATATTCAGGCACTGCTTCTCTGGAGAAATAATGAGATAATAAGCAATAGGTGGAAAATTTGGCAAGAACTGTGGTAATTGCAGTAATCATAACAGAAATGGTTCCCATTGCTTCATGTTTAAATGAAACTGTAATAGAAGTAGCTTATTTCCATTCCCAATTCATCACAAAAGTTCTGGCCCCTTGTAATACATATCTGGACAGTATTATGCCACTACATATTTTTTATTTCTAAAATATGACCACAACTTTTTTCAATTTATTATAAAAATCTTTGTATAATTACTTGTAGATATCACCAATGATCATCAATTCATCATGAATACAAAAGGCTTTACCTTTAAAAGACATTTACTTTTATTATAACTAATTTTATCAATTACTTTTGGCTGACTGAAAATGAAATTGCATTATGACATATATCTCTATGCTGATTTTATTTTTCTGGCTGCTAGTTACTTCAGTATATTCATGAGATCTCATTTATTTTTCATTTCCTTTCCAATTATCCATTAGTGAACTGTCATTTTATAATATCAGAAATCTATTTTGATCACAATGAGAAATATATGCCATACAGTTGGCCCTTGAACAATATGGAGGTTAGAAAAATCAACCCCTGTGCAGTCTTCATATAACTTTTGACTCCTCGGAAAGTTTACTAGTAATAGACTACCTTTGACTTTACTGATAATACAAACAGCCAATTAACACATATTTTGTGGGTTATATGAATTGTATATTATATGCATATGAAAAAGTAAGCTGGAGAAAACAAAATGTTATCAGGAAAATCATAAGAGAAATATTTTTACTATTTATTAAGTATAAGTAGATCATCATAAAGAGCTTCACCTCATCATTTTCAAGTTCCATATACTGAGAAAGAGATGGAAGTGGAGGGGCTGTCAATATGCTTTAAAAATATTATTTAATCGGTTCATTTCTATTCTTCCTTCCCATCTCATAATCTAAATAGTAAATAATTTGCTAGGATCTCTCCAGCTTTAATACAATGTTGTTACTCATTTCCAAGCTGGGGTTGCTGGTTTCATGACTTAGTTCTACAAGGAAAGGTACCAAGCATCAGTTGGTAGCTTGCCTAGGTTCTGTTTCATACACTAAAAACCAGGCATTTCTCTACAAGAAATACCTTATGTTTACTGGTCCTTAGAGAACTCCATGGTTGACATAAGAGTTAAAGCATCTTCCCTCCAGTTTTATTGTCACTGAAAAATATTCTCTGTCAGCAAAAGGGGAAGACTTTCATATTAAGTTGGATTGGTTTTTCTAGAAAGTGACTTATGAGCACAGGAACTTAATATTTGTTAGACATTAGCTGTGAGCCAGACTCGCAGCAAAGCACTTAACAGACATTTAATTCTTACTACAACCCTTGAATAATTATTATCCACATTTGACAGATGTAGAAGCAAAAGGATAGAGAAGTTCTGTAACTTGCCCAAGGTTACTGCGTTCATACATGATTCAGCTAGTGTAAAACTTGTGTAGTTTAACCTCATTGTGTATACCTTTCAAAATAACCAGATTTCTTTTTCTCTACATCTTTCATTTGAGACCTAATGAAATTAATGTCCAATTGCCTTTGGAATAGCGTTGCTAATATTTAAGTGTTAAAACAAATACTTGCATTTTATACTTAACAGTAACAAGAGCTAGAGAGCTAGAGGGATGGAGCATTTTTGTTTGTCTAACCTCAAACCGATGTCTTACATATACATTTTCTCACTAGCCAGCCTTCATGATAGGGACTATGAAAGCTAATTTCTCTTTGACTTTAGTTTCCTTTGGACCAAGAAGGAGTTAAGTGACACAGTTTTGTTCAATGAAGTATAATTAGAAGTTATCCCAGTCTTTGGGGAAAACTTTCGATTTTTCTGATCAAAAGGATGTAATTCCTAGATTGGTAGAATGAGAAGCTTGGCTAACTGTCTGTGAAAAAGGAAATAATAAAAGTGGACAGACTTGTTAAAAACAGCAATGTCCATGCTCCAGAAGTCAACTAAAGGCATACAACAAATTGGAGGATTTAATTCAAGTAAAATTAGTAAAACTTCTATGAAGTCAGTGAATGGTGTCTTAGCCTAACGTTGCTCCCATCCCACTCCTTTCCTCAGCCCCATTAGCTCAATATTTCAAACAGAAAGAGGAAAGCTGTGAGAATATCTCTGCTGACAGGGGAAGCTCACTTGATTTGGAGAAAAGCCCATTCCCAGCAGTGTTGTTGAAACAACAGTTATATTGGTTGCAATGATTCAAAGAAGCTAACCTCACAACTAGTCTGAGGTTGTGATACTGGTTATGTCAAGCAACAGACTAGCACACTAGCCAGAAATTTAATAGGAATATCCAGGAAATAAGGCAACTACATTGGGTCTGTATATGCTTCTCATATCTATTTTGTCTAGAAGGCTGGTCTTCATAAGCATCAAGGGTGAGTACATACTCAGGAGACATCAGAGAGGGCCATAGCTGCCTATGTGTCTCTGACTGAATGCGAAGCCTAGTACAGAGAGGTGACATGAGATGGCCCTAGCAAAAAAGTAAAAACTAGAGCACACTTGTAAACTGCCTGAATTCTGAATGCCTCCCAGATCTACTGGCAGAGGATGGAAGATTTATTGGCTTAACGTGTGTAAGTATAATTTTGATCAATTACTATCTGATCACTGAATTATACTAACTAATCTCTAGAATGTCAGGCTTAGAAAGAAAATTTAAAAAGAAATAAAAACCTAAGCAGAGACATCCATGGCCACACATTGAGGGAGAGACAGACTCTTCAAAATTAGTTCAGGTAAGTCACTAAACAAATAACAAGAAAAACAACAACAACAAAAAGCAGAAACCATAACTACAACCTGTGGGGAAAAGAGAAATCAGAATTCTGATCTGCTATGGTGCATTTTCCAAGTCATCTACTATGCAGTCAAAAATGCAAGATATTCAGAGAAACAGCAGTGTGTCACATACACAGTAGGGAGAAAGCAGTTGATGGTAATTGTCTCTGAGAGGGCCTGGATGTTGGATTTAGAAGATAAAGACTCTAAAGTCACAATTGTAAATATATTCAAAGAACTAAAGGAAACCATGATGGCAGTGGCACATCAAATAGAGAATGTCAATAAATATGAAAATTATCAGAACCCTTGGAAAGTCTTCTGTCAAAAAGTACAATCATTGAAATGAAAATAAAACTGAGGAATCAAAACAGATGTGAGTTGGCAAAAGAATCAGTAAACTTGAAGCTAGACCAACAGAAGATTCTAATCTGAAAAACAGATAATTTTTAAAAAGAAAAGACAAACAATTCTCAGAAATCTTCTGCAACCTTGTCAAATATATCAACATATTCCTAATGGGAGTAACAGGGTGAAGAAAGGCAGAAAGGGCTAGAAAGATTATTTGTAGAAATAATGTCCAAAAATGTTCAAAATGGTGATGAAAACTATTAATTTATGCATCTGGGAAGCTCAACAATCTCCAGATTGGATAAATAAAACATCCCTACCTATATGCATGAAATCAATGTATTCAGTCAATAAAAAAGAAAGAAATCTTGAAAGAAGCATAAGGAAAATGACATCACACAGGAGCAGAACCACAATAAAATTAATAGCTAGCATCTCATTAAGAATAAATGAGCAGAAGGCACTGTGATGACATAATCAAAGAGATAAAAGGAAAAAAATAACTCAGGTAAAAATTTTACACTAAGGAAAACCATTCTTTAAAATGAAGGTCAAATAGTCATATTAAGATGAATGCTAAGAGAGTTTCTTTTCTACTAAAGAAATTTCTTTTCTACTGAAGGAATTTTTGCAAACTGAAAGAGAATGACATCAGATAGTAACAAAAATCACAAAGAAACAAAAGACAATAGTAAAGGTTAACTGTCTAGTTAATATAAAAGGCAGCATACATTTACTTTGTTAATTTTCAACTTATTTTTAAAAGACAATATTTAAAAATGGAATTTTCAGCCTATAAATTTAAAAACAAATAAACACAACAATGCTGTCATGAAGAGTAGGGGAGAATATGTAGTTATTTTGGACTAAAGTTTCTATATTTTACTGGAATTAAGTTAGTATTAATAAAAGTAGAATGTATTAAGAAATATATTATGAGTGCTATAGAAACCAATAAAACAACTAATTTTATAGGAGAATAACCCAAAAAGGAATTTAAATAGTCCACTAAAAATATCTGAGCAGAGGCATCCATGGCCACACATTGAGAGAAAGACTCTACAAAATTAAACCAGGCAATAATACCTATTTTACACATAACAAGACACTAAAGGAAGAACAGAAACATAGCAAAAAAAAAAAAAAAGACATAGAAGACAAATAGCAAAAGAGTAGTCCTGATCATGTCAATAACTGCAATAAATGCACATTAATTAAACGTAAAAAAATTGTCCAACTGGATAAAGAGTAACAAGTAACTATATGCAATCTACAAGAGAGTCTTCACATTTAATACAAAATTAATTTCAAAGAAAATAAATAAAAAATTACACACTATGAAAACAATAACCACAAGAGATTTAGAGTGGCTATACTAATATCAAATAGTTTTAAAGGCGAAACTGTTCATATGACAAAATCGAACATTTTATAATAGAAGTGTTAATATAACAATTATAAACATAAGCATATCTAAAAATAGCACTCCAAAATTCATGAAGCAAAAACAGAGTTGAGGAGAGATTTAGACAATTTTATAATAGATACAGACTTCAATATCTCACTATCAAGAACTGATAGAGCACCAAGAAAGAAAATATCAAAGATATAGAAGTTATCTGACAATATAAACAAATTGGACCTAACTGATAACTAGTAACCACTTTATCTAACAACAAAATACTCAACTTTTCAATCACACACAAACATCCCCCAGGGTAATTAATACTCCAGACTATAAAATAAGGCCAGATAAAATAATTGATATCATACAAAGTATATATTTCAACTGTAATATAATCATGTTACATATCAACAGCAAAAAAATTATAAATTAATCAAAACACCCATAAAAAACTAATGGATCAATGAAAAAAATAACAGGTTAGAAGATTTTTAAACTGAGTGACAATGAAAATACAACATGTCTAAATTTTGTGCTGCTAATCCACTATTACCATAGACTGGGTAATTTACAATAAACAGAAATTTATTGGCTTCTAGTTCAGAAAGCTGCAAAGTCCAAGATTGAGAGGTTGGCATCTGGCAAGAACCGCGCGTGCATGAGAGTGAGAGTGAGAGTGAGAGTGAGAGTGAGAGTGAGAGAGAGAGAGAGAGAGAGAGAGAGAGAGAGCGCGCGCGAGCGCGCGAGCCTGCGCAAAAGGGAGCCAACCTCATCCTTTTATAAGGAATACACTCCTGAGACAGCAAACCCACTCTATGATGGCATTAATCTATTAATGACGGCAGAGACCTCACGGCCTAGTCACCTCTTAAAAGTCTCACCTCTTAATAACATCCCAATGGAGATTTAGTTTCCAATACACGCTTTTGGGAGGACACATTCAAGCCATAGCACAATATATTAAGTATGAGATACAACTCAAGTAGTACTTAACAGCTTTAAATGTCTATAGTAGGAAAAATTAAAAATCAATAAGCTGCCACTGTGAAAATAGTTTGTCATTTGTTCAAAAAGTAAACAGAATTAGCATATGACCTAGTAATTTCACTCATAGGTATATGTTCAACAAAATTAAAAATATACCTGTACACAAAAACTTGAACATGAGTGTTCCTAGCAGCATTTTTCACAATAGTTGAAAGGAGAAAGAAAATCAAGATTAGTGTGAAAATCAATAAAGTAGAAAACAGAAAAACAATAGAAGAAATCAGTGATGACCAACTTTTTTAAAGATCAAAAAAGATAAGAATGCTTTTGCTAGAGAGACCAGGACAAAAATAAACACACAAGTTATAAAATTTTGAAATATTAAATAGAAGAGGAGATCAGGCATCATGTTTCATGTCTGTAGTGCCAGCAACTCAGGAAGCTGAGGCAGGAGGATCATCTGACCCCAGGAATTCAAGACCAGCCTGGGAAATATAGGAAGACCCTATCATTTTTTTTTTATTTTAAAGAATTTTTTTTTTTAATTTTAAAGGAAGAAATGAAAGAGAAAACATAACTAGACTACACAACTGAAAACATTTAAAAGAATTGTAAGAGAATGTTATGAACAATCATATTTCAACAACTTAGACAACTTTGGTGAACTGTATTTCTTTAAAGAAAAAATTTATTTTAAAAAAACTACCTCAAGAGAAACAAGCCTGAATAGATCTGTAATAAGTAATGAGATTGAATTATTAATTATAAATCTCACAAAGAAAAGCCCAGGGCCCAATGGCTTGATCAAAAAAAGATGTTCTATGTAACCCTTAATGGAGAAATAATACTAATCCTTCATCAACTTTTCTTAAAAGTAGACAAGGTAATGCTTCTTATTTGATAGTATTATCCTGATACTAAAAGCCAGCCACAGAATTCACTTAAAATGCTAGACATCAATTTTCATCATGGATATAGACATCAAAACACATCCTCAACAAAATGTTAGCAACAAATCAGTTCAGCAATATATAAAAAGGATTAGACACACCATGACCAAGTAGGATTTATCTCTAGGATACATGGTTTAACATCTGAAAATAAATTAATACACCGTATTAATAAAATAAAGGATAAAATCATTCAATCATGTCAATAGATGCAGAAAAAGCATTTAACAAAATATAACACTCATCTATGACTTACATTCTCAATTAGTAATAAAAGGGAAATTTCTCAACCTGAAGCAGCTGTGAAAAACCTACACCTAAAATCATATTTAATGGTGAATAACAGAATGCTTTTCTTGTAAGATAAGGAACAAGGCAAGGACATCTGCTCTCGTTACTTCTGGTCAATACTACACTTAGTGTTCTAGTCAGTTTAAACAAGCTGGAAAAAAGAAAAAAATGCATTCGGATTCTAAAAGGAAAAGTAAATCTATTAGCAAGTGATATGATCCTCTTTATAGAATATCTGAATAAATCTCTACCAAAACCAAAAGAAAAGCACCAGAACAACCACCACCACAACAACAAAAAACACTAGTAATCATAACTGTGTTATTTAACAATGGGGATGCACTCTGAGAAATGCATTGTTGGGCAGTATCATTGTTATGAGAACATCTTGGAGCGTACTTACGCAAACCTAGTTGGCAGAGCCTACTATGCACCTAGGCTATATTGAGGCTATATGATACAGCCTATTCCTATGCTACAAACCTATACAGCATGTCCCTATACTGAATACTATGGGTAATTGTAACAATCATGTTTGTGTAACTAAACATTTGTAAACATAGAAAATATATAGTAAAAATATGGTATAAAAAATGAAAAACGGCACACCTGTATAGGGCTGTTACCATGAATGTAGCTTGCAAGATTGGAAGTCACTCTGGGTGAGTCAGTGAGTGAGTGAGCGGTAAGTGAATGTGAAGGCCTAGGACATCACAGTACACTACCATAGACTTCACAAACACTGTATACTTATGCTACACTAAATGTATACAAAAACATTTTTTTCTTCAATGATAAATTAACTGTAGCTTACCGTTAATTTCACATAGTAATCTTTTTTATTTTTATTATTTTCTTTCTTCAGTGATAACTGTAGCTTACTAGTAATTTCACTTTATAATCGTTAAACTTTTTGACTCTTTTATAATAACACTTGGCTTAGTATACAAACCTTTTACAGCTATAAAAATATTTTCTTTATATTCTTACTCTATAAGCTTTCTTTCCCTTAACTTCTTATCTTTTATTTTTACTTCTTAAACTATTTTGTTAAAAAGACACAAATACATTAGCCTAGGCCTCCTCAGGGTCAGAATCACTGTCTTCCTCCTCCACATCTTGTCCCACTGGAAGGTCTTCTGGGGCAGTAACACACGGAGTTGTCGTCTCTTATAACAGTGACTTCTTCTGGTATACCTCCTGAAGGATCTGCATGAGGCTATTTGACAAGTAATTTATTTTTTGAACACTGGGTCTCACTCTGTTGCCCAGGCTGGAGTACAGTGGCACGATCTCAGCTCACTGCAACCTCTGACTTTCAGGTTCAAGCAAGTCTCCCACCTCCGCCTCCTGAGTAGCTAGGACTACAGACATGTACCACCACACCCAGCTAATTTTTGTATTTTTCAGTAGAGATGAGGTTTCACTGGCTGATCTCGGACTCCTGACTTCAAGTGATCCATCCTCCTCAGCCTCCCAAAGTGCTGAGATACAAGCATGACCCACTGCTCCTGGCCATAACTTTTTTTAATAAGAAGAGGGATTATACTCTACAATAGTGATTAAAATGTAATATAGCAAATATATAAACCAGTATCAGTGATTTATTATAGTCATCAAGAATTATGCATTGTATGTATGTGTTATACTTTTAGGCAACCGGCAGCACAATAGGTTTCTCTATACCAACATCACTACAAACATGCGTATAATGTATGACACTGTGCCATTATGATGGCTCCGAAGTCACTAGGCAATAGAAACTTTTCAACTCATATCAGACTATCCTATTTATGGTCCTTGACTGAAATGTTGTTATGTGGCATATTACTGTACTAATAAGTTCAGCAAGATGTAAGAATCTAATAGTAATATGAAAAAGAAGGAAAATGAATTGTAATTCCATAATAGATGGTCCCCAACTTACTTCCGTTCAACTTATGTTTCAGCTTTGCAATTGTGTGAAAATGATATGCATTTAGTAGAACTGTACTTGAAATTATGAATTCTGATATTTTCCTTGGGCTAGCAATATGTGGTACCATACTCTTAGGTAAGATATTCGGCACTTTACTATACAATTGGCTTTGTGTTAGATGATTTTGCCCAACTGTGGGCTAATGTAAGTGTCCCAAGCATATTTAGGGCAAACTTGGCTACTCTGCATTGTTCAGTAGCTTACATTTATTAAATGCATTTTGACTTGATGTTTTTAACTCACAATGATTTATTGGTATGTAACACCATCATAAGTTGTGGTACATAGCACCATTATAAGTAATGAAATTAATATTCTAAAAATTAGGTAAACAATTCACTTACAAGAACACTGAAAACAATAAACTATTTATGAATAAAATTTAACAAAAAATGTAAAAATCAGCTGGGCATGGTGGCTCATGCCTGTAATCCCAGCACTTTGGGAGGCTACCTCCTCAGCCTCCTGAGTAGCTGGGATCGCAGGCACCCATCACCATGCCTGGCTAATATTTTGTAATTTTTTTTAGTGAAGACAGGGTTTCACCATGTTGACTAGGCTGGTCTTGAACTCCTGACCTCAGGTGATCTGCCCACCTTGGCCTCTCAAAATGCTGGGATTACAGATGTGAGCCACCACATCCAGCTGCTAGTTACTATTAAAACCAACGGAAAACGTTGGTAAAACATTTGCCCCTGGTCACTGTGCAAAGTATGGCTGTCAAACTCAAGCACTCCATTTAGTTTGTGTGGGAACTGAATCTATAAACTATCAGCAACAAGTTGACTTAACCTGCTGTCTTAAAGTGCTGAAGACTCTGCTTTTGTGTCAAGACTTTTTTAACATTTATGTTATGAAGAGAGCCATCCACAGATGCACATCAAATATAACCCCAAATTCTTAATATGACCAATGTGAAAACAAATTTTATCCTCCCTGAATTTTTACATAAATGTACCAAGTGCCTTAAATATTCAATAGTATATTAAATTTCAGAAACAAAATCTACTGAAGTAATATTAAAATTTTAAAAGTGATTTTTAAATAGATTAATAGTGATTTGCATTTGAAGATACACCATAAAACTTCCCAAACAGCCATTCACATTTCAGGTCAGAACTTAAAAATACAACAGATTTTTTAAATGCAATGATGTTTATTTACAATGACTATAACCCTACTTTTATATATATTTTGCACAAAATTCTATTACTATTATTGTTTCACTATGTGTACAAAAAGATTTGCTACAGTTACTAAGGGAAATGTAATTTGGAATTTTTTTACTTACACTTGAAGTTTTTGACTTACACAGTTAGAAAACTTGCCCTTAATGTTCTATTAATATACAGTTTTGCAATTAATTCCTTTAGCATAAAATAAGCAAAAGTAAAAATAAAAAAGGTTCTGCAAACATTTTTAAACTCCTAATTCACTCATAATGGGTTCTCTCTGAATGTATGGTTTGAAATTCAAAGAGCAAAATTTTAAATACCTTATTATGTATCCTTTTATGAATTTGTACTCATTATAATAAATGCAGCTGTTATACATTTCCCTTTTCTAGAATGTGTCACCTGAAATAAAAATAAATTTCCTGACTTAAAGGGCCAGACATTTTAGTATAAAACTCCTGAAAGCAGCCATATTAATCAAGGGGAAATAGTGATGAGGCATTGTTCATGCACAAGGCCTTGAATGGCCTCCCAATCACTTCTTAATCTTGCTTCAGGGCAGGGAGAAATCTTTCTTGCTCTTATTTTTAAAGAACTGCATCTGTTGCTTATTCAAGGCATTTATCATTTTGTATTTTATATTAGATGCTTCTAGAGTTCAGAATTCTATCACTCTGTACTTTATACTGGGTGCTTCTAGAGTTCAGAATTCAATTTTGATCCCATAATGCCTAGACAAGTGATTTGAGTACATGCTCAAATTAGTTGAAACCAAATAATAATTTTGCTATGTTCTGCCCTCAGAATCTGTATTCTTTACAAATCAGCCACTCTTACAAATTTCTCCTCAAACCTTGAGCTTCATAAAGGATGGGACCCCTTGTTCACTATAAATCTCAGTACTTAAGGCACTGTCCAGTTTATTTACTAACACACAATATATATGTTTTGAATATGGTAATTTTATCTATGTAGATATTCCATCATCTTTCCCAGATAGAAGGAAAAATGAATTATTTGCCTCATGAGGTCACAGAGCCAATAAAATTGTAATCAAAATTCAAACCATTATTTTTGCCCTTGTAACACTTTCAAGTTAAAGCAATTTTTTAAAAAAAATACAACCACAACAGATTAAAAAATAAAAGACAAGATATTCTTGAAGAACAAGGTGAAACAACTTCTATGCCGATTATTTAAATGCATGAAGTTCTAGTACTTTAGATAGTATGACATTGGTGCAAAGATTGACTGGAAAGGAATAGAAAGACCAGAAGCTTCCTGGTGTATATACAGACACTTGTTTTATTGTAAAGTTGTGTGGTGGAATGCATTAATATTTGCCAAAATTTGCTGGCCTTCTAAGCACAAGTAATATATACACATAATTGTTGAATTGTTGGCCATGTACAAGCTTTGGCCAATAAAATATGAGCAAAAGTTTGTATCACTTTAGGACAAAAAAAAAAATAAGAGCTTGTCTCCCTTCTCCTTTCCTGTCTGCCACAAAGACCAGCAAATTTCAAGATAGAGGCTGTGACACAAAGCCCACTCCTGATGAACAAATGAGGAACTCTGTGGTTTTGAGATGCTAAAATTTGGGCAGTGTTTGTTGTTACAGAAAAGCTTAACATTTTCTGAATTCTATGAGTTTGCACAGCATAGCAATAGGGAAATTATCTACAGTCTTTTTGGTTATTTATGCTGAAATAAAAGTAGCTTTATATGGAAAAGAATTTTTAGAACTCTTCATTACCTCACATCATACACAAAAATTAATCCTTAGTGAGTTGAAGGTATATATCAAAAAAACATGTTTTAGCCGACATTATAGGAGCACATATTTATGATGCTGAGTGACTTTTTAAACAAAACAAAATCTGTAGAAAAAAAAGTCTAAAAAATTGCATGAAGCTACATAAAAATTAAAACTTCTCTCCATCAAAATATACCATTAAAAGCCTCAAGGTAAAAATAAAAATGTTTACACCATATACAATGAAAGAGCTCATATACACAATAAGACACCGTTTTTTAAGGGCTAGAATCTTTAAATGATCACTTCCCCAAGAGTTTATCCACATTGACTGGTAAACACATGAAAGAGAGCTAACTACATTAGTAATTAATGAAATTCAAATAAACACCAAAATATAACACCATTATAGACCAGAGAAACTAAAATGAAACCCAAAGGACGATACTAAGTGTTGACATAGCAGTGAAGCAACTAAAAGCCTCTTAAATCCCTAAGAGTGTAAATTGGTACAACCACATTGGAAAAGAGTTCGTTTCAGCATTGTTGGC
Organism: Callithrix jacchus; assembly: GCF_049354715.1. Classification (NCBI taxonomy): domain Eukaryota; kingdom Metazoa; phylum Chordata; class Mammalia; order Primates; family Cebidae; genus Callithrix; species Callithrix jacchus. The sequence continues at coordinate 118,167,280 of NC_133508.1, forward strand.
CCAAGTGAAAGTTACACATATGCTATCACCCAGAAATTCCACTCCTGAGACATACACTCAGAAGACTTCAGTGCCTTTCCTGAACTTAAAGAGTTGCCTCCAAGATCCTATTTCAAGGAAGAACCTGCGGCCCAGCTGCAGTGAGTGCAGCCGGCCAACAGCCTTCACCTACCAACTCCTTTGTGGTCAGCCTCAGCTGCAGAGAGCTACATTGACCAAGATCAACCATCTTAAGGGCAGCAGCTCATACCAGGTTACTGAATGAGGCTTGGCTCTGAGTCTGACCATTTAAGCCTTATGTACTTATTCTAGACCTGCCTGCCAGGTTTTCAAAGATTTTGTTGGACTTAGTTCAGCATTTTCCCCAGCCCAATTCTGCCCCAGCCACCTTCTCTTCACAGGTGTTAGTACCTACACGGCATTGCATACACCAAGACCCATCTCAGCACCTGTTTCTGGAGAAGTCAATATGTGACAGCTGGTGCTAGAAGCAGCCTGAGGATTTGAGGCTACATTGTTCACTGCCCAGCTGGCAGTGGAGACCCCATCAATAGTGGTAGGTGAGACACAATAGCCCCTGCACACAGGTGTTGATCATATCGTAAAACTTTCATTGGCAGTGAACTGAAAGGGTGTGCTCATGAAAAAGGACGCACCTGTATCAGGCTTCGGATACATTTAAAGAAAACAGTAGCTATTAAGTGCTGAATGACTATTGCTGAACACCATGACTGCTCTACAATAATATAGTGAGTAGTTCTGGGCAAGGAACTGGCAATTCAAAGCCAGTTGTGAAACTCCCAAGGCCTGTTGGGTTGCATAGAAAGAGGCTCTTACCAACACTATCTGGAGGATAGGAGAAAGCTGAGAATCAAACCCAGGGCTTAATCCATTCGCTGAAATTAAAAGAAAGCTAAATGTCCAACTCCGTTAGTTATGCACCTTAGTTGAGCAAACCTCTCGCTACTCACAGACATGTTGGTTAATCACATATCTGATGCTTAGCTGAGGGAGGAGGAAAAACTCAAGTTGGTTCCTAGTGTTATGGCCTTGTGTTAGTCCATTTCCATACACTTCTATGAAAAAATACTGAGGCTGAGTAATTTATTAGGAAAAAGAGGTTTAATGGACTCACAGTTTCACATGGCTGGGGAGGCCTCTCAATCACCATGGACCTCTAAGGAGCAACAAAGACAAACCTCACAGGGTGGCAGGCAAGAGTGTGAGCGCGGGAACTGCCCTTTATATAAACCATCAGATCTCGTGAGATCTAGTCACTGTCACGAGAACAGCACAGGAAAAACCTATCCCCATGATTAAACTACCTCCAACTGGGTTCCTCCCCCGACATGTAGGAATTATGGGAGCTACGATTCAAGATCAGATTTGGGTGGGGATACAGCAAACCATATCAGGGCTTAATTGTGTTCCCTGCGCCCAAAATTCATATAATGCAGTCCTGATTATATTTGTAGATAGAGCCTTTAAAGGGGGGCGATTAAAGTAAAATTAGGTGAGCGTGGACCCTAATTCAATAAAACTGGTGTATCTATAAGAATAGGCGATTATGACACAAGCGCATACGGATCAAGATGGCTATCTACGAGCCAAGGAGAGAGGCTCACAAGAAACCAGTCCTGCCAACAATTTAATCTTGGATGTCTAGTCTCCAGAATTGTGAGAAAATAAATTTCTATTTTTTTAACCATCCAGTCTATGGTACTTTCTTACGGTAACCCTAGCAAACAAATACAGATTTGGGTACAAAGAAGCAGGATGCTACTCTGACAAATAACTAGAAATGTAAAAGTGGCTTTGCAGTGAGGCTGGAAGAGTTTTGAGCCACATGTTGGGAAAAGCCTAGATTGGCTTGAGGAGACTGTTGATAGAAACACATATGTTAGAGGTGATTCTGGTCAGGGCTTATGAAGAAAACAGGAGAGCTCTAGAGAAAGCTTTTACCTTCTTATACAGTCGTGAACAGAATGTTGGGAAAAATATGAATGTTAAAGGGGCTTCTGGTAAGGTCTCAGATGGAAATGAGGAACATGTCATTCAAAATTGGAGAACTCTAATACAGATTTACTGGCTCAGATTGTGGGTACAAGCTGAACAAGGATAATAGCTACACAACATTCTTGCTCAGGGATGGACTCAGAAGACAATGGTGAGAGAAAATCCTCGCAACGGGCTGATCTTTGAATAATGAATCTAGCCATCTACTTTATGTGAAAAAAAGAAGTAACCCAAACTTATACACAGATTTATGGTCAATGGCAAATGGCTTGGCTGGCTGCTCAGGGACACATAAGAGAAATATCCATCAATAACAAAATAAATAATGTTTTAACATTCATACAATAAAATATGGCAATAAAAATGAACTACAGATATATACAATACCATGAATGAATCACACAAAATTGCTGTGCACAGGAAGTCAGGTAGCAAAAGAAACAATTACAGAAATCTGTATTAGTTTGCTAGGACTGCTATTGTAGGAATGGAGTTGAGATCCAGAAAGGACACATGGAGAGCTTCTGGTTGCTTGCAATGTTTTATTTCTTGATTGGGCAATAGTCAGGTGTTTGTAATTCAATATACTCTTTATGTATTATGTACTTTTTAAAATGTGTGTTTTATGTTGGGTACTCTCTTACATTGTAGACAAGTGGTCCTCTCAAAACTAAACTTCCAAGTAAAATTGGCTTACCTCCCCGGGCAGAGACAGTGCTGAAATAGTACATTCAGCACTGAGAGCGTGTACATCCTTCAGGAAGTTCATTCACAACAGAGAAGAAAGAGCAAGGGATTGGTCTATTCATGTTCTTTCCCTCCGCTATCCCCAGTCAGACGTCACTCTGCCTCCACTGGGGGGAATGAGAAAGAGGGAGGAGAGAAACCTGGAGCATTATGCTCATGAAGCTTCATCAACATAAAAGGAAACATCAGAGTAGAGAAAAAGCAATGCTAATTTATACCAACATTGTTCCTAAGGTTTTTGTTATTTTAATTCATTCATCTTAACCATTAAACCTATGGATTCCTGGGGTCAGTGGCCATTCCATTCCACTTCACTTAGGAGAACAGATTGGTATTCCATCAAGACAGCACTGTTCCTACCTTCATGCCTCCATTCTCTCAATACCATTCCCTTTGAGGGTCTTCTTGTAACCCCTGGTGGAGAGTAAAGATTAGAGTCCGAACTGATTTTAGGACTTAACTGATTTTGATCTGAAATTGATTATTGAGTACATTAAACCCCAAAGTGTATATCAACTCCAAAGTGTATATCAACTCCAGTTTATACTTAAAGGTGAAAAATGTACTGTTTTCCTCATGTTCAGCTATGTTGTCATAAATAAGCAGTACAGAATTTTTATGATAAAATCAAAAGTATAAGGATAATGCAAATAATGCAATAATAAGATGTTAACTTAGAGATATTCCAATAATAAAATATCAAATTTGAATATAAAGCCTTCTATAATTATCGAAGTTTTGGGGCAAAATTTAGGATTAAAACCCCTTGAAGACAGCTGCTAGAGCTCCAGCCATGATTCCTGAGTCCCAGGAAAAAGGAAGGAAAGAGAAGTTGAGCACCGTTCCCCAGTATTTTTTGGCGAATTCTCCAAGTCTCCTATACCACTTTCTTTGCATCTATTACTCAGAACTTAGCCATGTAGCTCCACATACCTGCAAAGAAGGCTAGAAAATGGGGTCTTCCCTCTGGAGGACAACTTATAATAAATATCAGGATTATTTTAGCGAGAAGGAACTAGAAGCGTTTGCTAAAGGAGCTCTTGAGATTTTTCCTCCTCTTTTATATGTAAAATCATTCAAATTTTACTTTGCCTCCAAGTGCTCTGTTTCTAACATGCTGGTATGGAAATGAAAGACACAATGGTCATATTTTTTAGTTATTAGGCATTTTCAAAGTTGATCTACAGTGGTTGTCTCTGCTGCCTTTTGCTGTAATAATGATTAAGTTTTAGAAACCTGTCAATGTAACCTAAGAAACAGTGGTGAATAGAATTAATTTTTGAGCTCATAATTAAGTCACAGGAAATCAAGATTAAATCTTTCTCAAGACCTTGATGTTGCCCCCCTCAAAGTCTATCTCCATTTCCACCTCTGGCAACCAGACCAATAATTAGGGTCAATCCCAGCACAACTTTGACCAGGGATTTTCTGGGCCTGCTGCAGAAGAAGGTGAACCAAACAACAAAGAGGCTGCATACCTAGGTGTCAAGCACCAGCATAAGCCAGGAGACTTTACATGGACCAAGATTCTCAGGGTGCTCAATCAAAGAAAGAAGGAGGTTGGGTGAAGCATGAAATTGGCTTAGGAAGAGTTTCTTGACATGGGGACACTTTCCCAAGGTAGCAAATTCTTGACAAGGACTCTGAGAGATAGTGCTAACATGCTGTCATGTTAGTCTTGGAAGCTTGTAAAGTGATGACCTACTTTCACTGAAGTAGAAAAGGAGAATGAACTTTCTGTTAACTAGAAATGTCCTTTTCCAACCTAACTGACAAAGTGCTACTCATTCTTTAAGATCAAGATTCAAATGTGTTCCATGACTCATTACACCAAATAAAATTAATCACTCTGTCTATTACAATCCTAGAGCACTACTAAGGGAATTCCTTACATTCTTCTCTCTACCTCGGTGTGATAAAATAATAAAAGTAAAAAAAAAAAAAAAAGGGCAGGGGGAGAAAATGCACATTCTCATAGATATCTGCCAGGATTACTAGGCAGTTATCGTTGCATGTATGCCTGTATGTGTTACGTGAGGTCAGGTAAGAGAGACTGAGAAATGTTGAAATATGAAACATTTTATTTAATCATTTAATTAATCAATAAAGGTAGATGCATATAGGTCAGGTTTCTTTTTCCCCCTCACCTGTTTCTTTTCTTCTCAACCTAATAATGAATACATTTTTGGTAAGACAAAACAACTTAAAAATCATAATATTAATAATGCCAGTACAGTGAGACCTGAAGAGATTCAGTAACTTGCTCTGGTCACACGGCTCGTAGGGAAAAAGACATGATTCAAATATAACAACTTTCTAACTCATCTTCTTAAATTTTTTACAATTTACTGCTTAAGGACAGTTTTCTTTGTTTAAAAATAATAAGGTTTAAGAAGCAGTCATTATAATGAAAAGATTTTTTGGACTATTGGATAATCCTCTTTGAAAATATCTGAAAGTTTTAGTTCACCTAACTGCCCCCATCATAGGACAGTGTGTGGATGACATAGTTGTGTGTTTCCAGAATGGAGGCAGGACCCTGAAGAGATGGCAGAGTGAGAGAAAGGACCAATAGAACCTAGAATGATGAGGGGAGAAGGAAGAAGACTGTTGTGATGGGTATCCTAAACATACATCACAATTATGCTGTATCCCAGCATGAGATCAAAAATATTTTTGCAACATCCTCTAAATACCATGTGTACAGGTAATCAACTAATAGTGGCATGGAGTTCTTTCTGCTGATAGATGAAACCTGTTTTCCTTCTCAGATATGATAGGTACAATCTAGGGGTTACACATGAATGCAAATTTACCAGCAATGTACCTAGTACAGCCTGTGTCTCTGCGGATACTAAGCATCTAATAAATATTTGTCTCCTTTAATTAAATTATGTCTTACACACTTGGTTTTCTCCACATGAAGTTTAGTCTTTAATTTGACAGAATCAACAGGAAGAGTCACACTTGTAAAACGTCATTTTAAATAACTAACATGTTTATCAAAAAAGCACTCATGATAAAAATAAATAAGATGAGATAATTTTTGGACAGCAGAGAATGTAGGATAATTTTCTCTTTCAACCAGAGACACATAATTTTCACTGTAATTGGGAGACCATGGGGTATAATGAAATAATTTCTAGATCAGTAGTCTAAAACGACATTCTAGGCCTTGATCTGCCATGAAGCGGTTGTACAATCTCAGGCAAGTTACTCTCTTTCTTTACAGTTCTAATTTCAGGGATGTTATGAGAACCCAATGAGATAATCCATGATGCAATTCATACACATGCTGCCATGTTGGAAAAATATAAATGATTTTGTTGTCAATCACAATACCTGATGTATATTCAGCTTTCTATAAGTAGCTGCTGATCAAACTTAAGTTTCTTAATTTTAGATTTCCATAACCCTGATGTGTATGTTCTACTAATACACAAAAGTATAACAATAAAAATATGTGAAATATCTTAATTATATATGATACCTAAATAATCCTCACAACAACACTGGTGAGGTTTCCATCCTTGATATCCCCTTTTCACCCATGAGGGTTACAAAGGTTACATAACTGCAAACAAGATTTTATAAGGTTTTTTAAAGGTTACATAACTGCAAACAAGGTTTTACTAAATAAAATATTTGGCCTAGGTCTACTGGTCACTAACATCCCTATCACTTCCATCATGAAATATTTCTTCTATTTGATATATAACTCTCTCCAAATCCCTAAAGGACATTTTCTCAGAGCAGAAAAGATACCCACTATAGGCTCGCAATTGTAAAACAAGCCCCCAAATAATTCACATGTGTTTTAAAGACAAATGCACATACATGCAACATGTATATATCCACAGGATATGAATCAATGCCATGAGAATAATGCATGCCTGTGCTAAAATCTGTATGTTCACGAACCTATTTCTCATTTGCTAATTTCTTTGCTTTACATAATTATCTTCTATTGTCAAAAGGAATGTAATGTGGGATGTTTTAGTTAGAAAAGTTTCTATTAATTTAAAAAAATGTTCTGTTTGCAATACCACTGAGACAATCAGAACTGGTAACCCAAAGGAATAATAATATAACAAGCCACTCTTTCTATCATAATACACCATTCCCCTAGCACCCCCTCAAAAAAAATCAAACTTTTTACTCAGACTGCAATATTTATTTTAAATAGAAGTAGAACTATGTGCTGAAATCTTCATAAAAGCTCTTATTACCTGTGAATCCCAGAGGCAGCCATCTATACATTAGCATAGATGATAATTGCCTGGTTTTTGATGATGTGTACAAATTTGACATTCCAAAGACCTGTTTTCATGAGCAAGTATAAAATATTTACCACTTTTGGCATCTGACCAACTAATTACCCTCAAAACACATTCAGAGTCTGCATAAAATATAAAATTAAAACTTTTAAAATAGTTTTATTATATATTTTTACTTTATATTCCCTTTTAATTGTAAGTAGTCTTTACAGGTAAAAGTCTCAGGGTACTAGAAGCTATTCAATAATCCTAGAAAAATAACTAAGGTCATGCCAGTGGTTTTTAAACATACTTTATGTATTTAACTGAAAATCACATCTCCTTCACTTTCTTTCAGCATATATCGTGCTTAGAGCTAAACATTAGCCCTCAGAATAAAGAAATGAATAATATACGAGTTGCTCTCTATTATGATTTTGAAGCCTGATTTAAAATTAATTTTCAAGACTATTATGGAATACCAAATGTCATATTCACTAGTACCTGTACTCTGCTTCCCAATTGCAATGTGCTGTTTGCCACAGCCATCTGTTCATATTCTCTCTCTTCCAACTTGAATATCAACAGAACCTCTTTCTAAAGGGAAAGAATTAGAGGTTTGAAGTTTTCCATGTTTTTGCAGAAAGATCATATAAAATTTGCACCCTGTATATACGAATTACACAAAAAATACAATTATAGAAATGAACAAAAATTATCTGTGATATGCTTGGGCATGTCATAAAAGTCTGGTATTGTATTTAGGCAATAGTTCTTATTGCACAAATGCTCATAAAGTTTGTAATATGAAGTCTACAGGGACTGTGAATATGAATGCAATGCATATGAGGTGTAACATATTCTAAGAAATAATACTGGAAAAAGTATTGTCATACAAATGGAAGCTAAATTTCCAAGGAAACCTTCAGCACATCAAGATTATACTCACCAAGCAAGAAGGACTCCTTAATGTATAAATGAGAATGCTTTGACTGATGACTGTGAAAGTGAGAGCTTTTATAGGCAATTAGCAGTTTCATATTTGTGACATTTTGTCTATCCAGACAGAATAGATTCATACAGTGAACAACTTTTTGAATCTACTCTGTAGGAGTACTGCACTGATTTGAGGAAATGGAGAAGGAAGGAAAGAGGATACAAAGAAAACAATTGATAAAGTGCTTACTGCAAATTTATATCCAATAGAAAGAATACATAGGCTAACATACATTGCCTGGAAAAAGAGAATAAAAAACCATGAAATCTGGTAACAAATAAAATAAGCAACACAAATAGCTCTCACATCCACCAATCACAAAGTAATACACCTTATGCAGAAACACTCCTTTTGAAAAGAAATTTGGATAATCTAAAGATAATAACTCATGAATATGTCACCAAGGTGTTTCCATACTCCCAAAGCAGATTGAGGAGATGACTTTGGCAAAATTTGTCATGTAAAAGAATCCCAGACACGGGATTCTTTCTCTCCCTTTGCTGTTAAGTGTCAATGCTGCCTATTTCCCTTACCAGGTCACTTGCTGAATGCTTGGAATAAATTCCAGAAGAAAATGGAATCTGCCTGTGACATCTCAGGTCCATTGATCACCATGGTTGATGTAACTAATCAGCTCCACAGGCTCATCTTCTTCTTCATTACTTCGTTTGTGTCATACTAAACCTGCAGTTCTAATCAATTTCCAGGTAAAAGTAAACATTCTTAATCGCTATACAAAGGAGGAGTTCTCTTGCTAGAGGCTCCAAACAAATAAGCTTTCTTTCTATATTCATTACTTAATGCAACTAATTTGAGACTGTAGTTTTTATTATCTGTGTAACTAATTAATTTTTGTCACATCTGTAAAATCACTGAATAAGACGGCATCATGTCTCTGACAGCCATGTCCATAACTTTTCTAATTGGCATGAGCTGCCAAAACCAAATCAATGCTACCGTGATCCTGAACAATCAATGACATGCTCAAATATATTCAGACTGGATGAGTGGCAATTTAATTGATTCTCTTTACAAATTCCACAATATTAAGGCTTTATTTTAGTACAAGTCAAGAACAACTTGAATTGCCAAGTGCCTACAGAGAAGTAGCGTGGGGGCAATGTAAGATCAGTAAAAGGCAGAGTTTTGCCCAGGTGGTGATGGAAAGCAAACACAAGTGAAAAAGATTTGGAAATAATGGCATCATTTATTGCTATAGATAAGAACAAACACATACCTCATTACTTATGAGAGAATACAGCACATTGTTTCATTAATTGAAAATTGGCTGGAATAGTTATCCAAGACAAAAAAAATGTGACATACACATAAGCACACATATATATTTAAAGTTATTTGTACATTATTGTAAAGAGATTCCTCTAAAAGATACCCAAGGGAGCAAAAAAGGAGACACTAATGTCCTTTTTTCTTTCCCAGACTATCAAGTAAGCCCAATTAAAGAGCTTGATATATCAGACAGGGTTTTAGTGAATGTGTCAGCATGGAATACAAGCACTGTAGCAAAGGAGAATGGATTATATGTTTTCAAAACCAATGTACATTATATAATCTACCCTGTGGAGATCATGAGGTGAGATACATCAGGCGGGGCTAATCAAACAACCTTTATCAATAAACACTTCCATGTAGATTTTTTTTTTTTCAGTTGGAACCACATTTCCAAGGATAGCTCTTATTCAATTCAACAAACTCCTGTTTTTAATAGCTCATTTAAACATTTTTTTCAACAATTCATTACAGACTGAAAAAGGCTCTGTGAAGCATTTTGAAATAGGCTTTGCACTAATGTGATAAGAGACATCTTTTGAAAAATAAAGTGAAATAAAATCCAGGAAAGCATATGGTGCTTACCACTCAGAAATTTCTGCTTTTTTTTATACTAAAATTCACCAGAGAACCCTACGGTTTTTAAGAAACAAATAAAAGTACTTCCATAGCTAGAGGGATGCTCTTGCTTCTTGCTTCTCCCACATTTTAATTAGCTTTAAGAATGGTATCATTACATGTTTTAAAAGCAACCTTAAGAGTTGAGTAGAAAGAAAACTAATGCTTATTTTGGACCTACTATCATGTATTATGCTGAGTATTTTGCATGGATCTCCTATAGGGTCCAGCACCATAGGGTTCTGTGAACCCCTCCCTGCTGGTGCCGAGACGGGAAACTGCAGAAATAAGAGACACAGACACAGAGATAGAGAAAAGAGAGTTTGGGCTGGATCCACTGCCAACCAAAGCAAGGAGACCTGCAGTGGCACCAAGTGCCTGGACACTCTGACTTTTATTGAGTACAAAGCAGGGGGCAGGGAATGTAGGGTGAGGTGATGGTGGTCGGTGATAGGGTCAGGTAAATCACATGTCTTGGAGATCGGGGGGCCTAAGACTTTCAAGCAGCGGAGCCCAGGAGAAAACCTAATGTGTCAGTGCTCTTTGCACATTTGTTAGAAATGTCAAGGACATTCATTCTTATCTTCTGAGAGAAAGAGAAACCAGGTGTAGAAGTAGGGTGTGAGAGTAGACATGGAACGTGATCACTGAAGCAGAGCATCACATAGAGACGGTTAAGTCCCTGGATGTCTGCAGGCCTCCTGACAGCCGTCAGGCCTTGTCACAAGAGCTTGGAGAAGCAGAGTTTTCTCCTAATTCCCCCAGGAAGGAGATATCTCAGCTATTTTGGACATTTCCTTCCCTAGCTGGCTAAACAGCGGGCACTTCCACAGCACTGGCACTGCCGCACAGCTGAGGTGCCCTCCAGCAGCCCTTATGTGGGCATGACAGAGGGCTTAGAGTATCTTGACTTAAGATCACTTTGTTCACAATGTCACCTCAGTTCCATGCATCATAATCCGATAGTCATGTCTAGTCATTAGTAAAATTAAAGGTTATATTAAGTATATATCTTTATAAGTGAGTAACTATAAGATTATATATAATTATATAAAGGAATCACCATGTGCCTACATTTCTAATTCTTTTCTAAATCAATATTTATATGGGAACAGGCAGAGGCTTCAGACCCTTGTCCCGGCACTTGCTGGGTTCCCCCAGCACAATCTCCCATTAGTCTCTTGCAACAATTCTTCCAGGTAGGCACTATTATCCTACTTTACAAATGAAAATTATTAGAAACTTTCTCAAAATCTCACTGCTTTGAAAAGTAGCAGGATATATACTCAGACTTCTAATTCATGAATTCAAAACTATATGATTTGCAAAATGTACCTGAGAAACCATGGTCACCAAAACCAACATGCCCCTGCCTTCAAAGAACTGACAGACTGATTATCACTAGGAAAAACAAGTCCCCTGGAAGTCTTTCAAAATCTTACCTGCTAAGTATATTAGGGCCTCCAAGAAAACACCAAAGCTACCTACCACACGTACACTATGGAAATTTGGAAAGTCTATACCCATAGAAAGTTCTTGAAGAGTTTTAAAAGAGAGGACAAAAAGAGCATTCTCCTTACTTTATTCTCCTGGTCCCCTTGAGGTTGGTATTCTACATTTGTGAGCTAGGAGGAATTAAGCAAGGGGTTACAAAAAGTGGATCAGAAGAAAAACAATTACTCAATTACATCTATAATGTTATATCGTTTTCCTAAATGTTTCTGTTTGATTAAAGAGAAAAAATAAACTATAGGAGCTGGGCAAGAGTAGTGATAGGGGTGGCATGGAGAAGAGAAGGGAGAAACATACGCTTAAGTGAATGGGGTCCACGTTTTCTTCTGTAGGTGAGCACATGCATGACACAATCAACTTCTGAAAAGACCAAAATGCTGCCAGGTGTAGTGGCTTACATCTGTAATCCCAGCACTTTGGGAGGCCAAGGCGGGCTAATCAGCTGAGGTCAGGATTTTGAGACCAGCCTAGTCAACATGGTGAAAGCCCATCTCTATTAAAAACACAAAAATTAGCCAGGCTTGGTAACACACGCCTGTAATCCCAGCTACTTAGGGGGCTGAGACAGGAGAATTGCTTGAACCCTGGAGTCAGAGGTTGCAGTGACCTGAGATTGTGCTACTGCACTGCAGCCAGGGCAACAGAGTGAGACTCGATCTCAAAAAAAAAAAAAAGACCAAAATGCTAGGAAGAATGCATAAGAAAGTGGTCAAACGGGAAGTACCAGCTTTATGGAATGCCAACCTTTACCAAGTGTTTCACTGCATAATTTTCATATAATCATCACAATGACCCTGGAAATAAGGGGTGCATTGGCTCAAGGTAACAGACTGTTGAATAGGCTTTGAATAAAAACAATGTGACAAAGCCATACCCACTATGCTGAACTGGCCTTACTAGCTGGAAAGATTAGAGATGTGTATGCAGTTGTGTGTACTTGTGTTTCTATAACCCACACCATAGAGACACTTGCAGGTAAATGAGGATATTATTTGGCATATCATATGTCCACAGTTCTCATGCCCCTCCCACAGGTCCCCTCCCACATAGCTCCCTATTATAAGCAACTTTGACTGTCAGTCTGGCCATTGCAGCTGCCCAAAAATGGGGCTATATAGACCAAATGCACTTCGGAATTAATGGTATCTTCCCCACCTTCCGGCAGCACTTAAAAAATAATTTGCTTTCTAGATGGAACAATTCTAAAGGGCACTCTGCAGTTTCCCAGAAGTCCAGACTAAGCTTCGTTTGCCCACAGAGGTACCTGCTCACTAACATCCCCTTCTTTAGTCCCATTACCTTTCTTTTCTCCCTTTCTCACTTGCCCACTGTTTCCCGGGACCACTTCCCAAATAAAGCTCTTGCATTCAATTCATATCTCAGGTCCAGCTTCAAAGGAAACTCCATCTAACACAGCCTTCAGAGGGGAGACAGAATTTGAAGTGAACCTTGAAAAAAAAAAGGGTGAAATTACAAAAGGGAGTGTAATCAGAACAGCTACAGATTTCTTGGTTCCCATACCTGGAGTCAAACCCAGGCCACCGGGGTGAAAACCAGGACTCCTAATGGCTAGGCCAGGACAGAAGCAGAGCTGCTGGTGGAACTTACGCTCTTGGCCTTCCTAAAGCAGAAGAATGCGGAAAGGGCTCAGTGTCCCTGACTCGGTGTTACAGCTCAAATAGAACTCGTGGACCCAAAAAGTGTGCAATAGTGCCATTTATTAGGCAGAGTGAAAGGTCAGCTTCCACACTGCAATGGAAGGAGACCCAGAAAACATTCCACCCCAGGCTCCGGCTGCTAGAGCTTTTACCACTGAGGTATTCCCATTCCTGTTCTCATCCAATGAGAGGGGTTCTTTCAAACTTCCTCTTGAGTAATTGATCTTTGAATCCTTTACCGGATTGGCTACTATTTCACAACCCTGAGACACAGAGCCCCCACCTCCAACAGCCAGAGGCGGGAAAACGGAAACAAAGGTCCTACCTAGCTTGCCAGAAGCGGGAAAGTGAAAACAAGGGGCCCTATCCTGCCCGAGGCCGGAAAGCGGAAACAAAGGGCCCTAGGAGCCCCAGGACATCATTCTGACACAGTCCCTCAGGAGGAGAATAAAATAAATGGAAGGTGAGGGGAGGGGCTCACGGCTGTAATCCCAGCACTTTGGGAGTCCGAGGCGGGTGGATCACGAGGTCAAAATATCGAGACTATCCTGGCCCACATGGTGAAACCCTGTCTCTACTAAAAACACAAATAAATTAGCCGGGCGTGGTGGCACACGCCTGTAGTCCCAGCTACTCCGGAGGCTAAGGCAGGAGAATTGCTTGAAACCGGAAGATGGAAGTTGCAGTGAGCCAGGATCATGCCACTGCACTCCAGCCTGGCAATAGAGCTAGACTCTGTCTCAAAAAAATAAAATAAATAAAATAAAATAAAAAGAAATGGAAGCCAGCTACAAAGCATAGGTATAGAAAACCCCAAGTCAATCTGAAGGTAGACAGAGACTGGATCAGCAGATTGAGCATGGTACATTCTTAAGAATGCAAGATAAATATTTTGTTATGTTTCTTTTTCTGAGCAACCGCTTTCTTTTTCTGAGCAAAGGCTTTAGAAGGCTTATCATGTGCTCTCACTGACACTCTTCTTTACTTAGTAAGATTAGTTTTTTTTTTTTTTTCTTGTTAACCATTTATTTCTTGCCTAACTCCAGAACAGATTTGAGAAGATCGAAAAGGCCAGTATCGACTAGTACCTACAAAGTTTGAAGTCCTTACTCTCCAGCTCAACTATTACAGGAGTGCTATTGATAGGACCTTTCATAATGTAACCAATAGAAGAACAAGAAATAGGTAAGACAGTATTAATGCAGTGACTGACATAAACTTTGAATTTCCTGATCATTCTGCTATTTAAAGGCAATTATGTTAAAGAGGATTTCCTCTCCTGTATTCACCTTATTGCCAACTGATATATATATATTTGGGAAGTGGGGATGTCCTTTTTTATTTTTGTTTTACTTAATATGCTTATAATGGCATCAGATTTTTTTTCTGGAGAAAGGAGGGGAAAATATCAGTTTGGAATTAAGATATACTTCCTAGGAAATGTTTTTGATGCCTTGAAAATTTGGGAATGATGCACTAAAGCTTCAGCAGAAACAAAGTACAAAATATCTTCTTATGTTCTTTTTAATCTTTAGAGTGAAGAGATAGTATTTTCTAGCTTTAGATAGAAAATTACTAAAATTATGTTTTAAAAGGAATATATTTAATATAACAAAGAACTGATGGTGCTCCCCTTATATTTTTTCATTTAATTTTTTTTTAATTTAATGTCACTTATCCTTCTTTTTAAAGCTTTAGAGAAACTCGGTTGCAGATTACAAGCACATATCTAACCACAATTTGTTCTGTGACTAGCAATATGACTTTGCAAAAGCCAAAAATTGCTGAAGGTTATAAAAAAAAGTCTCCATTATGGTGGTGGTGGGTTTTGAGGAATAAATTGCTTTGCATGGACAAAACTCTATTTCAAGGGCAGCATTTGGAATTGTGAAAAGACTCATACAGTATTTTCTCTTTTAACCTTTTATGAAATTACATGTAAAACAATTTGTTTCATTGAGAGCTCAGTGTTTATTTCACCTATATTAGCCCTAACTGACTGAATGATGTTTGTGAATCCTTGAGGTTTGTTTGCTATCAAAAGTAGCATACATTTCAAGCAGTTTCTTTCAAGCAGCCTTGAGGAAATTCCTAAAACTGCAAAGGAGTGCATGTGTGGACATTTTGCTACACTATTAGATGACAGAAACAGAAGTTATTCCATAAAAATTTTAGCTAGAAAAGAAGTTTATTTTGTATTTCAATCCAAACATTTGGGAAAGAGATTGAAAGAATAAGAGCATTTTCATTTTTGAAGACAGAGTAAATATAAATTATTATGGTTTGGCAATTAATTTTTGTGTGTATGTTTTGAGGGTGTGAAGGAAATGAGCGTTTCCCTTAACGAAAATGTCATTTTATTAACATAAATCTGGGGCACTATTCTTTTCTCATTTTAGGAATTGTCAGTAACAAAATTTATCTACATATGATCATAATTAACTAAAATTTCTAATCTTAACTAGATAAAATCTATAAAAATTAATTTCTAAAAAGTTAATTTCTAATCTGATATTAGCATAAGCAGAATAATGTTCACCAAAGGTATTCACATCTTAATTTCCAGAATTTGTGATATATTGTGTTTGGCAAGGAAAAATGAAAGTTGTACAGGGAAATAAGGTTGCTAATCAGCTAACCTTAAAATATAGAGATTATCCAGGATTACCTGAGTGAGCCCAGTGCAATCACAAATGTCCTTTAAAACAGAGGTGTAGGGGGCCATGAACCAAGGAGTGTAGGTAACCTCTAGAATCAGAAAATGAATTATCTTGTAGAGAATCCAATAGTTTGATTTTTAGTCTAGTGAGACCTATTCTGGAATTCCGATCTCTAGAACTATAAAAAAAAAAACTGTATTGTTTAAACACAGTGTGTGCTAATGTATTACAGCAGCAATGGGAAACTAATGTGTTAATCTGTAGTTTTTATTATATAAAATTAATCTATTTTATCATTGTATATTACATATCCAATCAGGTTCTCTGATACTGATTCCATATTAGCTATTTTACAATTCTAAAGTTTAGATAACAGAAATGCAATATAATTATTGTCTATGAACATGCAAATTCTCTTCAGTCCTATACAGTTTCAATTAACTTTCCTCCCCTACGTAGAAAGAGCTAATATTACCTCATTTTACACATTTACTATTTCCAGTCTATAAGTGTGTTTGTCCTTTGGATTCCCTTTTGAATTGGTTGTAACACCTCAGTAGCTTTCTCATAAATGAGTCAAATAAAGTCTTATCTATGTTAATTTTTGTCTCTATTCTAGTCATTATTTTACCTGTTTTTGAAAATTGTCTCTTAACAAAAGTGACAGAAAGCTATCTCCAGTTTAAATGTGAAAAGGTAGGAGGAGAAAGAGAAGGAAAGGAGAAAGAAAGGAGAAGGAGGAAAAAAGGAGAACGAGAAATAAAAGGAAGATGAGGAAAAGAAGGAGAAGAAAGAAAAAGAAGGAAGAGAGGGAGAGAATGAGAAGGAAGAGAAGTAGGAAAAATCATTAGAATTTTACTTATCTCAATGTACCCTGGAGACTTGGGGCTTTGGGTACAGCTGGGCAGCTATGCTCAGATAAAGCCCTCAGGGATGTGTCTCCTGCTTAGCTTTCTCCCTTGGTGGCTTTATTCTCAGGAAAGCTGTTTCTACATGAACTGAAGGATGCTTTTTGGCAGTTCCAGGCTACTTGAGTCTCACCATGTGTGATCCTAAATGAAGACACTCTGTCCTAGTGTCTTTGTCAATTTCCTCATCGATTCCAACAGAGATCTACTAAATATTTGTAATGTGACTTGATACTACTACATCAGGGAATTTGAAATACATCAGTGAATACAACAAAGATCTTTATCCTCAAGCAATGTACATTCTACTAAGAGAGATGGATTCTCAATATCCAAAATAAATGAAGTTTTTACAGCATACCTCAGAGATATAGCATGATCAGTTCCAAACTATTGCAATAAAGCAAATATTGCAATAAAGCAAGCCACATGAATTTTGTTTGCCCAGTGCATATAAAAGTTATGTTATAACACTATGCTGTAGTCACTTTAGTGTGTAATATAATTATATGTAAGAAAAAAATCACAATGTACATACCTTAACTAAAATATACTTTATTACTGAAAAATCCCAACAATCACGTTAGCCTTCAACAGTCATAATGTTTTTTGCTGGTGGAGGGTCTTGGCTTGATGAAGGCTGCTAACTCATCAGGGTGATGGTTGCTTGAAGACTGGGTGACTGTGGCAATTTCTTCAAATAAGAAACCAATGAGTTTTCCACATTAATTGACCCTTCCTTTCACAAAAGATTTCTCTGTAGCATGTAATGCTGTTTCATAGAATTTTACTCATAGTAGAACTTCTTTCAAAATTGGAATAAATCCTCTGAAATCCTGCCACTGCTTTATCAACTGAGTTTATGAAATATTCTAAATGCTTTGTTGTCATTTCAACAATATTCACAGCATTGATTCCATCTCTAGAAACTACTTTGTTTTCTCATCCCTAAGATGCAACTCCTCATCCATTTAGGTTTCATGATGAGATTGTAGCAATTCAGTCACCTCTTCAGGCTCCACTTCTAATTTTATTTCTCTTGCTTATTTGTACCACATCTGCAGTGACATCCTCCACTGAAGTCTTGGAACACCTCCAAGTCATCCATGAGAGCTGAAATTGACTTTTTCCAAAGTCCTGTTTATATTAATATCTTGACCTCCTACATAAATCGTGAATATAGTTAATGGCATCAGAAATGGTGAATCCTTTCCAGAAGATTTTCAATTGACTTTGCCCAGATTCACCATAGGAATCCCTCTATGGGACTATAGCATTACAAAATGTATTTATTAAATGGTAAGACTTGAATTTAAAAACTACTCGTTGATCCATGGGCTGTAGAATGGCTGTTATTTTAGCAGGAATAAAAACATTAGTCTCTTTGTACATACATCTCCTTAAATTCTCTTGTGTGCGTCTCCATCAGAGCACTTGGGTGACCAGGTAAATTATCAATGAGCAATAATATTTTGAAAGAAATCATTTTTTCTGAGCAGTAAGTCTTAACAGTGGGCTTAAAATATTGAGTAAACAACGCTGTACATAGATGTGCTGTCATCCGGTCTTTGTTGTGCTCATTTACATAGCATAGGCAGAGTAAATGCAACATAATTCTTAAAATCTCTAGAGTTTTCAGAATGGTAAATGAGCATTGCCTTCAACTTAAAGTCACCAGCTGCATTAGCCCTTAACAAGATCTTAGTCTGTCCTTTGAAGCTTGAAAGCCAAGCATTAACTTCTCTGTCGGTATGAAAGTCCTAGATGGTGTCTTCTTCCAGTAGAAAGCTGTTCTGTCTACATTGGAAATTGGTTTTTAGTGGAGCCGCCTTCATCATTGATCTTAGCTAGGCCTTCTGGATGAGTTGCTGCAGCTTCTCTATCAGCACTTGCTGCTTCACCTCCCACTTGCATGTTATGGAGATGGCTTTTTCCTTAAGACTCATGAACCATCCTCTGCTAACTTTAAAACTTTTTTCTACGGCTTCCTCACCTCTCTTAGCAGTCGTAAAACTGCAGAAAGTTAGAGCCTTATTCTGGATTAGGTTTTGGCTTAACGAAATATTGTGGTTGATTTATCTTTTATCCAGACCACTAAAACTTGCCTCATATCAGCAATAAGCCTGTTTTGTTTTCTTATTGTTTGTTGATGTGTATAAAGGAGTAGCACTCTTAATTTCCTTCAAGAACTTTTCCTTTGCATTCACACTTTGGCTAACTCTTTGGCATAAGATACCGAGTTTTCAACCTTTCTTTGCTTTCAACATTCCTTTCTCACTAAATTCATCGCTTCTAATTTTTGATTAAAAGTAGGAGACATGCTGGGTGCGGTGGCTCATGCCTGTAATCCCAGCACTTTGGGAGGCTGAGGCAGACAGATCACAAGGTCAGGAGTTCAAGACCAGTCTAGCCAACATAGTGAAACCCTATCTCTACTAAAAATGCAAAAAATTAGTCAGGCATGGTGGTGGGCACCTGTAATCCCAGCTACTCGGGAGGCTGAGGCAGGAGAATCGCTTATACCAAGATGGCACAGGTTGCAGTGAGCCAACATTGCACTACTGCACTCCTGCCTGGGCGACAGTGGGAGACTCTCAAAAAGAACAAAAAAAAAATTGGGAGACATGTGACTTTTCCTTTCACTTGAACACTTAGAGGTAATTGTAGGGTTATTAACTGGCGTAATTTCAATACTGTTTTCTCTCAGGGAATTGGAGGGCCAGAGGAAAGTGAGAAAGATGAGGGATCACCAGTTGGTGGAGCAGTTAGAACACACACAAAGTTTATCAATTAAGTACGCTGTCATATATAGGCAGAGTTTGTGATGCTCCAAAACAATTGTGGTAGTAACATCAAAGAGCACTCATGAGTGCTACAATAGATATAATAAGAGATATAATGATAATGGGAAATTTTGAAATATTGCAAGAATTACCAAAATGTGACACAGAGATACAAAGGGAGCACATGCTGTTAGAAAAATGGCACCAGTAGACTCGCTGGACACAGGGTTGCCACAAACCTTCAATTTGTTATTTAAAAAAAAAAAAGGTATCTTCAGAGTACAATAAAACGATTGATAAAACAGGATATGCTTGTACACAGCATAATGGAGGATGATAAGAGCTATGTTAAAAGAAAAGAAAAGGTAAAGTAGGGAAATCAAGAATATTGGATGTGGAGGCTGTCTTTTAGCAGTCATATAGGTTCCATTGAAGAAAGAGTGACATTTGCGCACAAGTTCCAAGGGGAGGAGGGAGTGAGTTTTGTGTATAACTGTTTGAAGAGAAGTTCAAAGAAAAGAAATAGCCAAGGCAAAGACCCTACTCTCAGGTGAACTAATTTCCGGGAATAAAAAGAAGGCCAGTCTGGGTGGAAAGAATGAAGAAGAGGAAGAGTAAAAGAAGGTGGAGGGCTGGAGAGCAAATCCTGTAGCATCCCATATACCATTTTAATGACTTTGGCCTTTCTTTGGATAAAAAGAGAATTTTTGCAATGTTTTGAGCAGAGGAATGGCATAATCTAACTTACTTTTTAAAATATTTTTTGTTTTAAATTTTCTGTAGGTACATAGTAGATGTGTATATTTATGGGGTACATGAGATCTTCTGATACAGGCATGCATGCAATGTGACAGAATCACATCGTGGAGAATGGGGTATCCATCCCCTGAAGCTAAGTTACACTTGTAAAAGATTCATCTAGCTGCTGTATTGTGAATTGACTCAAGTAGGCAAACATAGAAGCTGATTAGGAGGCTGATTGCAGTTGTCCAGCTAAGGAATATTGGTGGTTTGACCCACAGCGGTAACAGTAAAAATGTAGTCATGGTGAGAAGTGGTCAGATTATGAAGACATTTTGAAGACAGAACAAAATGGGTTTTCTGTTATTTTATGTGTGGAGGGAAACAGAATTAAGCATGATTTCATAGTTTTGGCCCAAGGAAGTGGAGGGAAATGGAAAAGGCTGTGAGGATTCTAAGTGTTGGAGGACAATCAGGAGTTTCACCCTCCATGTGTTGAATTTGACTTGTCTGTTAGAGAATCAAATAGAGAAATCAAGTAGACAGTTGGATATGAGTCTGGAGTTTAAGACAGAGCTCTGGACTGGTTATAAACTTAGGCAGCATTCACATATAGATTTTATTTGAAAACTTGATAAGACCAGCAAGAGAATGAGGAAACAGAGAGAAGATAATCAGGTACCCATCACTTCAACATTAAGAGGTTAGGAAAAAGAAGAACCAGAAAGCATAACAAAAACAGGAGAGAAGTGGAAATCCAAAAGAGTGTGGAATATTGAAAGCCAGATGAAGAAAGCATATCAAAAAGGAGGAAGTTATCAACTGGACCAAGAATTGACTGTTGGACTTGACAGCAAGGACACCATTGGTGGCATACAGGAGAACAATTTTGGTGGAATGGCGGAGTGCAGTGCCTTATTCACTTACAATTAACAGAGAATAAGAAAAGGGTGGCAGTGCTTTGAGACAATTCTTGAACACACTGCAAAAGCTTGTGGCAGAAAAGAAATCAAAAGATAGGTTTTGAATTATTTTATGGCAGAAATAATATTTTGTGTATAGTATACATGAATCTGGTACATACAGGGAGGGATTAGCCTAAGTAGTGACAATGTTATTCATTTACAGAACCATGAGTGCAGAAACAGTGCAGAGGGTTAGCTATGGTGGGTGGTAATTATCAGCTGAATGCCTTCCTTTTCTCAATGCAAAAGGAAGCAAGATCCTTAGCTGAGCGTGAAGTGAGGGAGTAGGTGTTGAGGCTGGAAAAGAAAAATGAGAAATAGTCATCAAAGTGGGAAAGTGAAGAGACTTGGGATGCATAGTATGATGATGGCCTGTGGTAAGTATCCTCTTGAAGTTCACAGCCATGAATTTGAAATGAGACTAGTCTTTATGGTTGTATGTTTTCCTTCAACTATATGTAGCTGCATAGGTACAGGTCCAGAGCAGGTGGGAAATTGAATTTACCTAGGGTTTTAGCTTTGGCAAATGAGTTTAA
The DNA here is from genome assembly GCF_049354715.1 of Callithrix jacchus. NCBI lineage: Eukaryota > Metazoa > Chordata > Mammalia > Primates > Cebidae > Callithrix > Callithrix jacchus. The sequence continues at coordinate 118,188,967 of NC_133508.1, forward strand.
AATTCCCAGGATGCATGGGATATGTTTAACTTGTCTAAAATATGTATTGTTAAAGGAATTTTAAACCTCTTGGGTATCATCTCATGGAACAAAATGTCTTATTCACAAAGGCTTACTTACCCAAGGATTTATAGGGCTCCCACATATCTGGCAGGAATTCAGCAGCATGTATTAATTGTGTGATTAAGTTTTAAAAGTTCATATATTGGCCAACTGTTGAAAGGTATTTACAAAGGAGAAAAACTATATCGAGATAGTACATTTTACTATGACAAATAATTCAACGTTCTATTGTATTAGCGTAAAATGTAGCTACATATACAGCTATCATTTTCATTTATTTTTAGAAGTGTCTATACTTAATTTCCCAAGTAGGGTGACTTTATTTTAGGTAGATACTCTGTTTTATTCATTTTATTCTCTACTGCATTTAGTATATGTCAGAGCACATGGAAAATTCTCTTAAAAAAAAACCCAATGAACAAATATTTCTATTGATTAAAATAATCAGATGTACTGTTTTAGGTCCTATATTACTGTCTTGAAATAAAGCCCTCAACACAGTTCGTATAATATAATACAAATATTCAAATTCACATTGCAGATTTTAAATGATCTTCAAAATCACTCATTCTTTAAAAGCGCATTCTTCAGTTGGAGTCATTTGTGAGTATTAGTTAAAGAAAGAGTTTAAATTCAAATTTCATTACTATCTTGTTTCAATAACTTAAATATAATTAAAATGAGTTTCTACACACACAAAATACTTAGTTTACAAATAAGATACATTACCAGGCAAGGGCCATGTCTACTGTGTTTTTTTAAAAAAATTTAAAACTAAGGTAGGTTCTTGTATTGAAATACATATCTCTGAAAACAGTGTTTATAACGGAAATGCTGACAGACCCCATAACAATTGCAGTGCTAGCAGGCGCCACAATAATACCAACATCATCAGCCAATTTACCTCTTCATTCATGTCTGTTGCTAAGTGTCTAGTTACTGTAAATGCTTTAGATTTTGCATAATTTATGTAAATTATTAAACACCTGTTCTCTTCCCAGAAAACAAAGATATGGAACAGTTTCCTTAGTTTAATTGATTCCTGGCTTGAGTTCTGTCATTGTTTCCCCAGCACAAGGGAATGTAGCTCCCTAATGGTCAGATACTGTTGGAAAGACACAGATGTTAAGAACTGATCTCTGAGGAGCATATATCCGTATAGCTTTATGTGTTGGGTGGACATGTAAATGAATAAATGAAAATATTATTGTTTCTATTGCATTCATTTAGAACAGAATATATATACTATCAGTAATACTTATTGTAAAGCACTTTTGCTTGTTTTTCCTGCATTGACTTTTTTAATACTTTTGGCATCGGTCTTAAGTTTTAAAAACAACAAATCAATATTATTTTCCTTAATGAGGCAATTCATATTCTTTTCTAAATACCCAATTCAAATTATTTTTTTTAAATATTTCCAAATATCCAGTTCGCAAGATGTGCATTTAATGTGTACAGAAAACTCAATGTGGTCATTTGAAGCCTGTTAGAGAAGCATACTTGTTTGTGAATGATTATTAATTGTTATTGTTACTCTCCTAGATAAAATGTTAAAAAAATTTCTGGATCCAAATAATATTGTAATTACCTAGCCACCCTAGACAGTGTTTTAAATTGTTTCTTTATTAGGTAAAATCCAGTACAGCTACAGTTTAGTTACACTGAACCAGTTAGAGATGTAATTTGTATATGTAACATCTTTCTACAAAATTATTTTTTAATACAGTTGATTTTGGAAATTGCTTTGCTCAGAAAGGCATTTCAGAAATTATTTACAAAGCATAAATGATTTTTTATGGATCAATGGTTCTACCATTGAAGATCAATACATCTTCAGCTACCACAGAAATCTAATTTAACCACTGAAGGAAGTCATGAACTAAGAATCAGGAAGTAGAGAAAGAACCACCGAAAAAATGTTTAAGTTCTCTTAACCTATTATATTTGTATTCTTTAGGAGTAGTTCCAAACTTTATCCTTAACTGTATGAAATGTTCAGTGTTTGAAATCAAAATGGAAAAATATGTATCTTAAGAATTCTGAATTGGAGTTGAATTCATATTTAGCTATCAATAAAGTAAACTCCAATGCTTAAAATGAATGAGAATTTAACTCAGTCTCTTTTAATTAGTCTAAAAAGAAGAAACAGCAAAGAGTGGCCATGCATATAACACATATAATACAGATGAATGCATTCAGTATTTATAAAGGAGAAATTTAGACCCAACAAAATAGATATTACGTGATAAAAATCTGGACATTTAATATAAGTTTCATAGTGTGAGGTGGGGGGTAAATGAAATAAAACAATATACCTACTACAAGGCAAGCAGATTGTGTAGCAATTGTTTTTTGTTGTTTTTGAATAACACACCACACAAATTCAGTAATAATCAGCAACAAGCATTTATTTCTTGCTCACATGTCTGTAGTACCCTGAGATTTGACCTGTCTTAGCTGGGTTCCTCCTCCAGGCTGGCTTTCAAGATGTGGAATGGGTCTAACTCTTTTCTACATGTCTCTAATCACCCTGAACCACTGGGTACCCAAAGTATGAGCCTCTCACAAAGGCAGGAGCAAAAAGAGCAAGCCCACCTACCCACACAAGCATATCTTAAGCCCCGTTCACATGTTGTCAGCTAACATCCTATTGCAAAATGAGCTACATGGTCAAACCCAGCACCAATAAAATGAAGATAAAGAGGGACAAAGTGAATATTTGCAGAACAAAATTCTAATATATCACAGATAGCTGTTATTATTTTAAATGCAACTATAAACTGAGCCTACATTAAGAGTTGTCTAATGCCTGGTTCAAAATGAGCATCTCTAGTCAGGTTGAAAAAGAAAACTTTCAGCTATTTTACTGAAATGTATCCCATTTCTGCTCACCATTAACACATATGTGCATGATTTTATGTATGCATATCTAAAAAAGAAAGTTTTCTTTTAGAAATATTTTTTAGATTATGTTGCTATCATTCAGAACACTTGCTCAGCCCATGACCTATCCCATGTTTTTCTGAGTGCTGCCTCTCAATGAATAGGGATGGTCTCTTTACATCAATTTTCTCCAATATTATGCTACACACTGCCTTAACTCCCACCTTCCCATCCATCATATTTGATGCACCAGAAGGTAATATCTATAACAATTTGGGCCAATCAAATGATCTCTTATTTTCATTTTAAATTGAATATGAAAGGCATTGTTCAGCCTAGATTTGACAATCTGATGGAAGGAACTGGTTCATACTGGGCCTTGCCATCTATTTATTACAAAGCTTGCTTCAGAGGAAAAAGCAAAGCAGATAGCAGAGAGCTGAAGAAAGAGAAGATCTGACTTCCTTCCTGGAGCTTTTTGGTTTCTGGTCTGTCTGTTAGAAAGCCTAGCCCTTCTTGGGATCAATGAGGTCAGCTAACACCATTCTAAATAATTGATTTTATTTTGGATAAACAAAGTCGATATCATCGACTTGTACATCCAAAATAACCTTGGTTCAAAGAAAAAAATTCTCATGTTTAGGTTTAAAGTGAGCATATCAATACCCACCAATGAAGAGCAGTAAAATTATCCCTTAAGTATTTCCAGTTCACTGTCATTTATATAACCTATTACCTATATGATCCTCATTTTACTTTCCACAAAGCAAAACTAAACTAAGCAAAACTAAATTCAACTCTGTGGAGTAGTTGGGGTGTACAGGATTATCTACATTTAATTTATAGTAAAGCATTTATTAATTATATAAAATACACATGGAACATTTTAACAAGTATGCTCAGGTACTTAATTTCAGAAAGTGTTTCTAAAGCATGTATTTCCTCTTCTTTACCAGAACTCCTAAAGATACCTAAATACAGGATAAGCTCATTTACTGGCACCTCATACAATGTAGTTGAATTAGCAAAGAAAAAAAACCATGTAACATATTCACCTAATTGCATAGCCCACATGTCCTCCGAATTTCCTTTGTTCCCTAATGTTTTGAAAAAATTGAAAGGTTTGGTGTGCTACTTCTTGTGCTTGCTCATTAAAGTTATGACTCGAATCCCTATCTCCCAACTGTGCAGTGGACCTTGGCTCCCGCTCATGACCAACAGAACCTCCGGTCATGGTCTACATAATGGGTCACACTTTGCTTGGTTTTCAGGAGATAAAGCAGAGGTCAACTGCTTCCTTTGTTTCCCAAGCAAGCACACAAGATTCTGATATGCATGTACATTTTTTACTGAAGGGGTTAAGATAACTTCAGAAGGAAATTCCCGTACAAACTAGAAAATCTTAAATTTCTAGCCCATTCTGAATTTTCTGTAAGTCTAAATAAGGAAGGAATCTACATACGGAGGCTTCCATAGGAAAGGAAGTCTTCTGTGGATACTTCCTCTAATCTTCACTTTCTTGTTCTAACATAGGTGCATGTCCTTCTCAAAGAATCTCCTGATTCAAATCTCACTCCCAGTCCCTCAGAAAAACTCCAGTCCTCTCCACAGGATAAAATGTCAGTCTCTGGATTTCTTAAATATTTGCTTCACTTTCTTCAGTTCTGCCTATCTAAGAGTGTTATTATAAGGACAAAATAAATGACCATATCCAAATGGCTTAGCCAAGCACCTGCACATAGTGAATGTTTAATAAATACCATCACTATCATGTTCTTCTTCCTAATCACAATTGTCATCACCATTATTACCTTTGTATGTAGTACATTTATAAAGAGCACGGACCAGAATCCAAACTGCTTGGGTAAATATTCTGTCTCTTCCACGCTGCAGCTATTTGCAATTTATTTAACTTCTCTATAACACATTTCTTTATTTGTGAAGCTAATATAAAAATAGTACCTATATTATAGGATACTTGTAAAGATTGAGCAGATTATTATATTCAAATTCTTAAGGAGTTTCTGTCATGTAATAATCACAATATGTTTTCATTATATTTATTGTGATTATTATCCATATATATTGCTTCATGTCTGAGTCATGTAACCTCAAGTATCTTCCTCGGGTTTGTCCAAATAACAGTGATGTTCATCACTACCCAATGCCGAAGTTTCACTACGAATGTTTGCCCGGTATATAAAGGAAGTAAAACATACAATTGGCATTACCTAATCAACATTTTCACCTGTGCGATCCTGGTCAGTTTTGTCCTTTAATAAATGAAACTATTAAAGTAAAGCACATCTATCAAGTATTGACATTAATTTACCCTTCAGCTATGGTCTAAATCCATACTGAGAAAGGGAAAACTTTTATTTTTTCAATTAGTAAGGAGCCTGTCTGCTCTTTGAGTCAATGGACTCCAATTAGTGTGTGGAGAAGCATTTGATTTTTTTTCCTGCCCTACCCCAATGGGCCTACCTGAATCATAAAAGAGATATATTAGCTTTTAATGTATGCTCTTCTGGTTAATATGGAAGGGGAGGGAACTCAGTTCTTTATACCCATTTTCTCCCACTGATAAAAAGAGGAATGGGTGTGGAGAGATTAGCAATACGCCCCTCCAAGCATATCTAGAAAATACATAAACAACAAGATATCCCAGATATTTGAAACTTCCAAGGACTACTTTCTCTTCTTCCTACACACCATGCAAGTTCTATCCAGTAATTTAATACTCAAATGAAATTTGTGCTGGTAAGATCTAGCCCGGCTTAAACTAGATTCTAGGTTTCCTAAATGTAGTCTTTTCATAATCACTGGTAGGATTTATCATACCCATAAAACTAAGTGATTTAGTTCATTTTTTTGAATACATAAAAATATCATATTCTATTCATCTAATTATCTAAATTTTCTGCTCCAATTATGCTTGTAAATTGGAATGTAGAGAAATAGATAAAAACTGAAAGATCTTCCTGTATTGTAAATATAGGCAATTTGAGGACCTTATTATTTAATTTACTGCACCTTTTCCAATGAAATCTTTCTGTAAGATGCTTAAAGTTATGCTAATATGTTACTAAGAAATCAAGTAAAACTTTTGCATAAGCAAATTTTAAATATTAATTGTAATCCTTTCTGAAATCTATCTTTTCCACCTCTACTACCATTACAATTTTGAGGTTTAATTTAATTTGCTTAAGTAAGTTGCAATAGAAATGATCCAGTCACCCAAAGAATGCATTCCAGGGAATTGAAGCTCATCGTTATTTGTTCTGAGAGGTAAGTATGCCTTGGAGGTATACTTTAGAATCTATTCGGGTTTGCCAGGTGTTCTAACTCAGATATGCTGTTGACTAGCATGTCATCTGAGCACACTGCCAAATGAGAATTCTTCTGTTAGTATGTCTCTGTGGTGCACTACAACACAATACAAGTGGTTGAATAGGAAAAGGAAATAAGCCACACTTATGTGATTTCCATCTATATTAATAGTAGAAAATTTTGTCAGTCTGTATCCTCAATAATACCAGCAGATAGCATGCAAAGCTTATGTTACATTTAGGAAATATTTTCTCTGGAAAACTTGCCAAATGTAGTACATTTGATGCAGTGTATATCCAACTTGGCTGTTTTCTTGGCAGACCATATATTTTTATATTCTGATACTTGTAATGGATTTAAATATCAAAACTTTGGTTGTGAAGAAATTATATAATTTTTAAAAATAACTTTTTGGTTGTTAAGATCTTCTACTTTCATATTATATTTCTTTTCAGTTATAAGAGTGGAATCTTACGTCTGCAATAATGTCGGAAAATCTGGCTTCTAGAACTAATTCCCCTATGGACTATGTGGGTGACTTGTGCAAGCCATTTAATATCCCTTTCTTTCATTTGTCCTATTCCTTAAAGAGAATAATAGCATCTATCATTTTTGCTTTGCTCTGAACAGCAAGATATCTATGTGGACAAACTTTAACTACATCAGATACTAATTATTATAAATCATTATCTCTGTGTGACACAGAGTTTTCACTAGTGAGTCGCTGTGAGTCATGGCTTTTGACTTGTCCATATCTTTTCAAAGGAAAGTTAAGGATTATTAAATATCTCTCATCTGGTAACCTCTCATGACTATCTCTAAGTATTCCCACACTGGTTTATATCAAAGAGTATAAAATTATGGAGCACATTTCCAATAATCATTCTGTTTTAGGGCTAGAACTTTATTTGTGCAAAATATATTTTTGTAAGCCTTTTTCCTTAACTCTTGCTTCTTTTCTTTCTCCAGGCAGCAAAAGAAGTGCTAAATTTTTGTTGCCACCAATTTAGTTCTACATTTCCCACATGTATGTTACACAGGTTTATTAATGAGTGAAATGGTTTACTTTTTGTTTGTTTTATTCACAATATAAAAATGATATGCATTAGGTCTTATGTGTTTGTATTAATCTAGATTTTTTTGTGGTGGTGTATTTGCAATCTTAAAATTTTCCTAATAAAGTAATTAATGCTCAAATACATTAAAGAAACAATAAATAAATTCTTAAGACCTCATTGGTATTTTACCATTCTTATATAAGTAAATTACACTTTGATAGTTTCAACACTCATCATTCAATAATTACAAGTACATACAAATTTAAAGCTGGCTTATAAACAGTGTTAACCATACAAGACTGCAGGGCCCCAAGGATTAAATAAAGAAGGGCAAGGGTCAAAGAAAAGGAAAACAATGAAAAAAAAATTACATAATTTTTTCAGTCTCTGGAATTTTCCCCCAGTCTCTTTCTAGCCTGATCATCTGCTTAAGGAAAATAAATTAACTGCTTCAAAGAGAGGTTAAAGGCTTTATTTAGTTAATGTGCACGAGAGAACACCTGGAGACCAGGTAACTCTCCAAGTTGAAGCAAAATTGAGCTTTACAGGGTGGGGAAAAGAGAGCAGTACAAGTCCTTCTGGTTTGGCTCAGTTAGCAGTTTTTCTTGTCTCCAGCTGCTCTGAAAATTGTGGTTACAACAGCTGGAGATTATTCTGGTTTTTCCTGCCTCTCATTCAGTATCATTGGTATAGTTCCATCTCCATAACTGCCAGATACTTATTTTGAGAGCTGTTATTTGCAAGCATTGTGGTTTGTTGGTTGGTCAAGGTTCAAGAAGGGGAAAATAGAAGAGAATAAAAAGACCAGAGAAGCAATGAAAAAATTCAAGAAGGCAAGGGTTGAAGGTTATGGAAACTGGGGACTCTCCATTATGTTTTTCTTAATCCTTTTGCACATCTTTCTCTAAAATTCTGAATTTCTTGGCCATCAAATACTATAAATGATCACTTTGGGTCTAAAAGATATGCTAGAAGTTAAGGGAAGGCTGTGAAGGTTGTAAATTCTTTAAAGCTTTCTGCAAGACTCTGTTTTACAGACCCTTTCAGTTACATTCTGTAAGTCAGTCAGCAATGCTTTTTATTCATACCAAGCATGTGCATAACTAGTCTTGATGCTCAGACATTTATATAATACAGAGGACCTAGCTCTGGATGTCCATTCGAAGGAACTTACTACATGGTAAAACCAGTGACTCAATTACTGAAAAACATTTCACCCCAAAAAGCATTAGAGAAACAATTCTTCCTCTTCTGCTTCTGGTAAATTTCACTAGTTTAAATAGATCTGAATTCACATCTGGTTTCAATAAATCCAAATGATAGAGCAGAATGGAATGGATTAATGACTTGAGAATGAACTTCTTAAAGATTGAAAGTTAACAAGTGTTTTGCTGATTTTCAGTCTTACTCTCCAGAGCTCAAAGGACAACCTTATCTACATTGTAACACAATGTTTTAATTTACAAACAATCTTCATCTACAGCTACCTATTTTTTTGATCCAGCTCTCTTTGAAAGAACCAAAGGTCTTTGGCATCAATTCCTGTTTCTCTCCTAGTCAGTGGATACTGGCCCTATTGTTTCCAGAACAGAATTTCTCTTATCTTTTCTCAAAGTGCTCATTGGAACTCATTATTGACACCTCAATTTTCAAGACTAAAACATTGCAAAAACATTTGAAAACTATGCTAGCATTTATCCAACTGAATATATCTTTATTACCGTTTTATAAAATGTAATGGTTTTTTGGATATTGCATTAATTATACTGGAATGTATTAACCAGTTAAATGATTTCAACTCTTGTTTAACTAGACTGAACAAGAACCTCTCTGGGGTTCTTGCTGTTTCAGAAAATGTATGAAAAGATAGTAATTTAGCACTATGTGCCTTATAATTAACTTAATCGTTGTCAGCATGTAGCTATAAACCAAATACCAATTAGTCCTATTTGTATATCCATGGGCTTTTCTGGTTGTCTTTGCGTTAAAGTTTCTTATTTGGGCAACTTAGAGCCTCCCTCAGTGTGCATGGGAAATGCGTTTTTAAAAAACATTTTAAAATGTGCAAATTAAATGCATATTTATTTTTACTATACAAATGAGCCGAACTGATAAGTTCTTACTAGCAAAACACATTTTTTATAATACTTAAAATGCAACAAATGTAGGAGAGAAGTCTATGAATGCTGGTTAGCTACTATCAGAAATTCAGTTATTGTTTAACAATCAATTAATTCCTATAGTTTCCTGCATTTAACAAAAACCTATTTTTCCAAATTGAAGAAAACATGTATATATCAAAATGAGCTGCATTTGTATATTAAGCTAGACACAGAGAAAGCCATACGCCTGTGCTGAGAGAATTATATTAGCGTGAAAATGATTCAAATATATATTGGAAAAGGTATCCATGAGCAGACAGAACAAATCACATACATACAAAGAGACCCACAAAAATTCAGAGAAACAAACATAATCGGAAAAATCAAAACCAAAGAAACCAAGACATATTCCCGTTCAAAAAATATCTTGGATTGGAAAGAGCCCTACAGAAATATAGTAAGTGTTCATCAAAATCTGTTTCCTCACTTCCTGGGAACACACTTAGACTATATTTCCCAGATTCCCTCGCAGATGTGACTGCAACTGAGTTCTAGACAACTATTTGTAGAGAATGAAATGAGAAAGAAAGCAGTGAATTGCATTCATTCTAGAAAATGAAATGCGTAGAAAGTGGTGAGTTGCATTCCAAGCTTTGCCCACAATGAACTTCTATGTGCCTGTCTCTGGCTGAAGTGGGAGGATGCAAGCTCTATAGGGACCTTGGAATGTCTGTGTTAAAGATGGCAGAGCTGTTGTGAGCCTGAATCCCTGATGTGAATCCTGGACTCCCATTTCTTCCACTTGCTATCCACCTTAGATTATTAATGGGAACAAAGAAATATCTTGGACTATTATGTAAAAAGGCATTTATTTCCATGGTTTTTGAGTCATTATACATTTAAACTATTACATTGACCTAGAATAATTGAACTAAAAGAGTGAAAGTGATAGAGACCTAAATGATACTTTTCTGGCTTCTGGTCACCTTTTCTATTTTCCTTCAAAGATTGTTAGATCTCATGAGTTCAAGAAATGCTTTGATAGACTTTGGCTACCATGAAGTCTTTGCATTTCAAGCCAAAAGACAGGGCTTAGTGAAAGAGCAGAGTGTAGTAAAAGTAGCATTAGACTAGAAATTAAAAGGTATTATCGCTATGCATGATACTTCCTATCTGATGATGTAAACAAGTGACTTTTCCTAACTAGAAATTCTTCTGTTTTCACATCTGTAAGATGAGAGCACTTAAAAATGATCACCAAATATCTATAACATCATAGTTATCATTCTATGATTCTATAATTCAAAAAAGCCCAAATTATTGCCGAGATCCTTCTTTGTAAAAGAGACAACAAAATTAAGGAAAGTGCTTATGCTTTTTTTTCCCTGTATTTTCTGGGAGTTGTAAGATCAGCTCTAACCCTAATCTAATCCTGAGCTAGTACCTATCTACTGTCTAATTTATTACAACTTGAAAATAATAATGTGGACAATTTCTAAAATTATTCCAAATCTAATGCACCATGATACTAGGAGATAGCAAGTGATAATCTCCAGGAATAATTTGCTTATTGGAAGCTTTATTAAACATACCCTGCTTCTGTTAACAAAAGACTAATTTAGAAAATTATCTGGGTTTTGAAATAGGATCTGTGTGATAGTGAGCAAGTTGCTTAACCTCTCAGAACCTTATTGTCTTCAACTATAAATGGGGGTTAACCTTGACTCTGCTGTTGTTACAAAGATTCATGAGATTGGAAATGTGAACACTCCTAGTTTAGGCCTTGCCACACAGTAGCTGATCAGCATATGTGCTGGCTTATTTCCCAGCTTACTGCACAGGGTAGAAATTGGTGCCACGCAACAGGCCCAGCTCTGGCCCAAACACTTTCTAGTCACTACAAAGCATTCAAGATAGTTAACAGAGGATTACATATTGGCAGAGCACACAGGTTGTTACAGAAAGACCAAATGGAGATACACCATGTTAAAACTGACAATGAAAATGGTTGAATTTTTTTTTGGAGTTACATAATTTTAGCTTGTAGAAAGAATGAAAATAATGACTTTCATAGGCAACTGTTTGCTTTCAAGGTAGTAAAGGTAATTAACATTTCCTGGTCATCTGCTCAATACCAGAGGTGCTTCCTTCTTTGTTGTAGACCTTAATCTGCATAATAAAACTTTCAAGTTAGGTCTCTCAGGCTTATAATTTAGGCCAGAAAAGAGCGGCTCAAAGCACCTAAGTCCCTTGCTCTGGTCAAATTGCTGAACTCAATGTAGAATGAAAACCCACACATAAAGCTCAACTCAAACGTGTCTGGCTCCAAAGGCCATTTTCTTTTTGTATATGTCACATTGACTTTCAATAATAAAGTCTACAATACCTCCAAATTGTTGTGCTTTAATTCACCAACAATTATTGTGCTCATTGTTCCTATAAAGTGAGTTCATATATTAAAACTCAGAAAAACAAATCCCAGAATGGGGATGTGGGAATAGTACAGCAACTCATGGGCTTACTAATCCTCTCTAAATGGTGCTTTGTATTGTGAAGAACACGATTGTTCCAATATTTCAACATACTTATTTATTAGCAAAAAGTGAGGAGGTAGTGAGAGCATTCTGGTGTGTGGTCAAGTCAAATATAACATGGTCAGCATAGAGAGAACACAAGACAGACTGTTGTGACAGTTTCTTTGCATGATGTCATTTGGTTTTTGTTAGTAGAAAGCTATCAGTGACATCTGTTTATCCATTTGTGAACAAGACAAAGCCAAATATTGCACCAGGTCTCTCTGCACAGGCTCCTAAAGGAAAGTCTTGCAAGTGATGATGTGTCAAAAGTCACAAAAAACTGTTGAAATTCTACTTCTGCTGAGAAAATAGTGTACTTGATGGATATGTGTGTGAAAATGTATTAAATCCAGATGACAGTGGTATTTTTGTCTCCATTAGCAACAAACACCCAGGAGAATGAAATGTTTAACTTAAAGAAAAGATTGTTTGTGATCAGAATGGCAATTTCCTCGAGAGAGAGGCCAAAATGCAGACAACTGTGTTACCTGGATCGGCCTCTAAATTTTAGTTTCCACTATCCCTCTGAATTATTATATGTGCACAAGAAGATGACTTCAGAGAAAGTTTTACTGTTATATCTGGAAAGAATTTATTCTTTTTTCAACAATGTTCTCTTAAGAATTGTTATTTGTGAAACTTTCAGGAATTTCTGTCATCAAACCTACAAACTAATCTCCTCTTTAAATGATAGGTGATTTTTGAAATATTCTTGTATCTTTGGCTCAGCTCAGCAGAGTCTCTACATATGCACCATTTGTGTCCTACTGAGCTTCATCCTTAGTTATGGTAGGTTCCCGTGTGTTTGCCCATTGCATGCCTCTGTTAGAAGACTCAACTGAAGGATTCAACTAGGTGAAATCCTTGAGTAGGCACAGTAACTGAAATGGGTGATTGCATCTACACTGATACTAAATCACTGAGGTTTTTTTGTTACAATTCCACAAACCAGCAATTTGTACTGGGCTCAGCCGAAAAATTATTCTGTTGATCTCCCTGAGATCACTCATATGGCTGCAATCATTTATTGGCTCAACTCTAACTGAATGATCTAAGGTCAAATCATCCATGTATCTGGTAGTTGGTTTTGGCTTTTGGCTGGGGCAGTGGGGCCAAGGGGGGCCATTTGTTCTCTCATATTTCAGTAAACTAGTCCAGGCTTCTTTCCATGACATTCCCCAAGACACAAAGGCAGGACACTCCCATCTAAAGAATGACATCAAAGTGTTCTCTATTCTTGTTACTATTAATTTCTGCTCCATTGTTTTCATTCCTCTCTGTTGCTTCCTCCCACCCACCAAAACTCATTTTCATTTCTTAGACAGAGTGCTTTGCCCTCTCTTCTTTTGCAGATGCCTTCACCATCCAACCAGGAAAGGTTGTAGAAATCTGTGGATGGTCAATTCAGGAGAATTAGGATATCATCGATTTGGATTATTTATATAATCCGATTTATCAGAAAAGAATAAAATAGGCACATCTTTGTTTTCCTCCTCCAACTGCTTTTCTATTATACCTTATTTCCTACCCACTGGATGGTATCTTCGCTAAGTCTCCTGGCCTTCAGATATTGGAAAAGCAAGATTTTCAGATATTAAGAAGTTCAATCAGAATTGAATAAAATTTTTATTTCACTTCTAATTTAGAACTTCACCTTTTCCACAAGCTAAGACCTGAATCTCAAATGTCCATCAGCATTGGATAAGGCAGAAGCAATCATTCATCCTTCAAGGATGAACAGAAAGATGGGAAGATCAGAAATGAGAAAAATGGCAAGATCTTTTTTAATTGGTGCTGCTGTGATTCAACTCCACTGCAGACTGTGTGGGAAACACCTAAGTAGCAGCTATTTCTGAAGCATGAAAAGGATCTCACTGAAGTAAGATGTCAATTTTCCTTTCTGGTGAGCATTTGACTGTCCTGCAAGGGGTTTTCTAGCTTCTTCCTCATTTGATTTGCATTGGAGCACCTCCCTTCTCTCTCCCAAAGAGAGGGAAGAGAAAATGTCTCAGTGCTCTAAATGGGAAATTTCTATTGAACAGCCTATTACTTAAATATTTATCTACTTAGCATTTTCCCCCTTTGCACACTTAAGTTCGATTGCAAATGTAGCAGGCTTTCTGAAGTAATTATTGCCACCATGCCTTATCATTTGTCTATTCTATTTGGCTTTATATATTTGTATGTGCATGACAATACATACCAGGAGACACTTTTCTCAGCCTAATCGGAATAACATTAAGATTCTTTTTACTAAGTTGTATTTTGTGATTGGTGCTGCCAGCATTAATCTCTGTGGGATTCATGTTTTCTTTGTTGCATTAAGCAAGTTTTCATGCTTACCAATGCTTTTTTGTTTCGATTCTCTTTGCCTTATTCCATCAAAAATGCTTTTCTCTTAAGACCACTGAGCCTGTCAGACCAGGACTCAGAGAGCCCCTAGTCCTTGAACAAGACACACCCTCCGGCAAGAACACAGATTGGTTATCTCAGTTTTCACGGAATCTTTCTGACCTTCCTTGGCTCCTTTGCTACTGGAACCCTTAACCGCCCAGCACAGCCTGGTGTCCTACTGACTGTCACATCTCTCTGAAGTGCTCTAAATCTTGGGCCATGAGTTTTCACATTTCTCTTGACTCTTGCAGCTGTCATCTGACATTCTCTGAAAACCCTTGTCTATTATGTTCTCAAGAAAGCTGACTTCAGGTAGAAATAGATAGGATGTAATCTGCAATTGTCATTTTAGGGAAAGGAGATTGATGTATCTATTTTGTTTTTCTTTTTTTTCTTTACAAATTTTTTCTTTGCCAGTAATTAGAAAGTGATGGAAAAATAATATTAGATATGCAAAATTTCCAGCTCCCAGTCACTAAATATTAAAACAAAATAAATACATAAGACAACTTTGTACTTATAACTTATTCTGTACCAAATATATCTGGATTCTGCTGGTATTCAGGACCACACCCAGAGATGAATATAGGCCGTTACTTGTCTATTTGAGAAGTTAGACATCAGCGCATCTTGACTGATCCATTATAAACTCTATCACTCATCCCTCTACATTATTCCAGCCTGAACCGTATTCAAATCATTCGACTGTGTTCATGCAAGTATCCACACAAGACCAAAGGTTTGGAAAATACTATCTCAAAGTACACCCAGTTGAAATTGTCACAGCCCCAACTGTGTGGGCTCCTTTTTTTTTCTCTTAGATAGCAAAAGTTTTAAATAGAAGCAGAGCTATCTTTCTCAAACTCTGAATAAAATTTTAGGGTTTATCAAAGACTGAAGTCACCCGAATCTACGTTTAAATGTAAGGTAGGTTGCATTAATAGGGGAAGGGTTATTTGTAAACAGTTTTCTGATCATTGGTCATCTAGGTAGAGGTGAACCCTTATTTGCAAAGGTAATTCCAAGGCCCTGGCATGGCCTTTCACAATGTGTTCACATGGCTACATATTTTTGTAAAATTTGCAAAAGTGTGACATTTAACTGCAGTTGTATTTATTTACTATTCCTTTATGCTCCAACATCCCCTTGGTTGTACTTCTCCTCTTGTCTAGTGGTTTTGGTGTGGCAAAGGCGTAGTAAGGTGAAGGTGAGTTGTGAACTTGTTAATTTTGGGTTTCGTGGTTCACAGTACATTCTGTATATAGGTCAGGGATTGCTAGCCATCCTTCCAGATGCAGGAACGTCTTCTGAATACTTTTGCCACCCAGTGCTGACCCACTGGGATTATGACTGATGCTGCAAGGTCAGATATGGTATAGCTGTGTGAATGTATAGCATTAGACAGCAGCAGTTAAGTGGCTGTAGGTTAGAGTTCATTTTGAATAACATTTAATACTAACTAGTGAATAAGAACCCTTGAAGTGTTCTGGTATTACAGCTAAGAAAGAATCTTGAGAGATATTTGTCCAAATTTGATAATAATCTTAAAAATGCATTTGATACCACCAGCAGTAAGGTAAGAGACTGAGAGATACTGTTCTAAAAATTATGAATAATAAAACATTTCAATCAACAAAAGATTGAGTTATCTGAGAAAGGTCAAATTATCTTACTTTTATTTCTGAAAAAAATGGTACAAAATGCTGTCATATGAAAAGGTAGTCAGAGTATGCAGCCAAATATTGGGGGGAATGTACATAAAATGAATAATACAAGTGTCTAAGACACTTTATGCACTCAAAAATATTTTTATTTCTCTAGATTTTGTGGTATTCATGATTGCTTTGTAAAAATTTTTAGTTTTACATGATTTCCTTTCCTTTTCAATTTCATAAATAATTTTTATTGTAATTGATTTTTTTTTAAAGAGGACCTCACAAATTACATATGCTTCAGATCCCAAGAAACCTGGATCTGCCTTTGCCCCTATGGTATGCAGATGTATAGACATATATAAAAGATAGATAGATACATACATACATACATACATACATCGATTAGATAGAAAAGGTGAACAGCTCTCAGTTCACTTTAGCTTCTATGAAGTAGTAACATTAGTAAATGCAGACAGTACCCAGACCATAGAGGACTTTATGGATTAAAATCAATATTTCAGTGAAACCAGCTTGCACTTAGGAGCTAACTAGGAGCCAGTGAAAAACATATCGACGACTCACATAAATAAAGAAACCTCATAATGGAGTACATGTGAAAATTAAGACAACAACAACACTCCATTTGAGAAAATTATCTGAAGAAGCCAATCCCCTTTGTAGAAATGGTTCAGTCTCAGAGAACCTTTGGCATTCATCAACAGGATGGTCTGATCTCTCTATTCTTTTCTATAATTGACTCTGTGTTCCTAGTAAAGGAGAGGTGAATTTAGGAGCCATTTGGACTTGGAAAAGCTTTTGTCTGAAGATAGATTGATAATTAAATAACGGTTTTTCAGTTTCAATGTTTTACTCTTCTGATACTCAATAAAACTCCAATTTTTTAAAAAATAGAAATTTCTGTTCTATGTTTTGGGTTTTTTTGTTTTTGTTTGTTTTTGTAGGTCTTTTATAATTTCTGGATCGCCATTTGCTATGGTGCTTGAGTGGAAGTATCTTCATTGTCTCTCATCTTCCCAAAAGTTTACACATTCAGTGATAACATGATTTTGAATGAAACCCAATTTACAAAGATACACCTGAGGACCTATTTTTTTATATTCTTGCACAAGAGAATTTCAGTTGCTAATAAGTTCTGGACAATGTTTACATTTTGTAATAAAAAATATAAACTTCCTTATATTTATTTTTAAATAAGCAAATCTTTGAAATAACATTTCCTAAAATAGTGACCACACAGTGTAAGATTTTAAAAACTCTGGAGGTAACCAAGCCTCTATTTGTATGCTGATATTACCCCTTCTCAGATAGAGACCTCAGGCAAGTGGCTTAAATTCCTTAACTCTCATTATATTTCTATCTACAATAAGTATCATAAAGAAACCTAAATCTTAGACCTAAGGTGAGAGTTAAATATGATTCCAGATGAAAATGTTTTAACATAGGTCTTTTATAAAATAACTAAAAGCATTGTAAAATGCCTTTCAACCTTTTATTTTTACAACTAATTAAAGTTAACTTGTTGCTAAAATACCATTCCAAACTTTTAAGAAAATGTTTATAAATGAACTAGGATGACTGACACAATATTGAAAAATTTAAAAACAAATATAATGTGCAATATGTGCTAACTCAGATGAATTATTATTTTTTTTTTTCAAAGAAAAGAAGGGACTGAAGAACCCAGCAAAAGTATTTTTCCGTTGCAGAATCTTACCTCCCTCACCATGACAGTATACCTCAGAGGTAATGACCCTTACAATAAGTCACAGTAATAGGAGACTCCTCTGTTTTATAGATGGCTTTTAGTGCATTAAGCAAGCAAATGAACAATTTATCTCATTACCATTGGATTTATTGGATTTACAATTCAGTCATTCCAATAAGGAAACAAATACTGCAGCCTCTTCTAAGGGCCTCTTACTTAAAATATATTACCCACACACAAACTTATTTTATTTCTATTATTTCTTTTTTCCCACAGGGAAAGAGAAGAAATGAAGCTTAAAAGTTTGCCCATGTTAAGGCAATTAATGGACAGGATTTTGTTTTGTTCTTTTCAACTAGTATTATTAATAATTGTGTTTCTCTTTTTTCATGAAGGAAAACAACACAAGTGAGTTATTATTATCCAAATTGTAACTTGTATTTTTAAATTTAATCTTGTGAGTGTATGCATCTGAATTCTTTTATAATTTTAAATGACACTCTGAATGTTCTGAATCTTCCTAATTGTGTATTACTGGAAGATAGTAGCAACTGCTATATAACAATCAAAATAAAACTTTTCCTAGGGTACTCAAGTACTGTATTATTTGATCATATTATCTTCTTTATTATTTGAAATAGCCATGTGAGATGTTAATTTTACCATTTTAAAGTTGAGAAAACTGAAACTAAGATGAGATAAATCTCTTGCTTTAGAGAGCCACCCCAGAAATCCATCAAGTTAAAATTTGTATTTGACCTCAAGGACCTATTGTATGTTACTCTCCTCAAAGTTAGAAAGAACCATGCTCCAGGTCAATGTTTGAGATGATGATAATAGTAATATTTATAGATCACATTTTTGAAATCTAACTAAGCCTAGAACTCAGATGTGATTTTTAAAATCAGTGCAAACATCCTATCATTTCAGTACTTTTTATTATTTTCGTATCTTCATGAAAACTGGATCTCAAAAAAATGGAAAAATCTGCTGCAAAGTCACAAGATTTGCCTGTCAGACCTACATTCTGTATCAATACACAGGTTGCCTTCCTCATGAAGATGAGATAGGTATTGAGACAGGAAAGATGCCATAGTTTTCCCATAAATAGCTCCTTTTGGAGCCATTGGACTAAGTTATTATATAAATGCAAGTACAAGTTGCTTTATCTATTAAGTTATTTTTGCCTAATCCATGACATAGCTAGGGTGACCCTGGAACATCCAGAGAAGGGAATAAAGAAGAAACACAGGGCTGCAGGTCAGAGTCAACCAGTCTGTGGGTTAAGGAAAAACCTTACTTTAAAAGAACAATTTGACTGGAGTAAAACATTCAAGCTGTGATATCAGCTTCTGACAAAATAAAAAGCAAGCTTAATTTACTTTAAAAAACAAAGTGAATAACAAACAAACCCTCCAAAAACTTGCAAATGACTAACAGGCAGAGAATAGACCCTTAGCTTTAGGTGTATTAACAAATACATTCAGTTTCTTGCAAGAGATAGATAAACTTTAAAAAGGAAGATATCCGAAGACTTTACAATGCCGGCAGTTTTTCAAATGGTAACACATTAATTAACATTTTGATAATGCTGCTAATTTTTTCAACATGATTCAAAAGTTTGGAGATAAAACAAGTTTTTCAAAAATTGCATAGAGTTTGCTTAGAGCCAGCTATGTACTTGATGTGAGATGTATAAAGTAGCAGAGTTTTTAATACACTCTCTGCTAAGTGCAATAGAGATCTTCACATATTCAAAATAGATGGGCTCCAAAAAGGTAGTCTGAAGCTATAGAAATGCATTACACAAACCTTTATTAAAACACAAGATATCTTTGTCTCAGAAATGTTCAGTCAAAACATTGAACCAGAAAAGAATAAAAGGAACAGGAAGTTGGCCATCACATTAATAAACATTGGTGTGGTCCATCTGGAAGGCAGTGGCAGGAGGACTTTTTGAGGCCAGGAGTTCAAGACTAGCCTACACAACAAAATGAGACACCATCACTACAAAAAAAATCAAAAAATTAGCTGGGTATAGTGGTGCATGCCAATGGTCCCAGCTACATGGGAGGCTGAAGCAGGAGGATTGCTGGGGTCAGGAAGTCTAGACTGCTGTGAGCTGTGGTCACACCATTGCACTCCAGCCTGGATGACAGAGTGATATGGTTTGGCTCTCTGTCCCCACCCAAATCTCATGTTGGACTGTTATCACCAATGTTAGGGGCAGAAACTGTTGGGAGGTGACTGGATCATGGGGGCAGATTTCCCCCTTCCTGTTATCATGATAGTGAATGAGTTCTCACAAGATCTGGTTGTTTGAAATTGTGTGGCATTTCCCAACTTCTCTCTCTCTCTCTCTCCTCTCTCCCTCTCTCTCTCTCTCTCTCTCTCTCTCCGTTTCTCTCTACCTTTCTCTCCCTCTCTCTCTCTCTCCCCTGCCAACCATATGGAGATATGCTTGCTTCCCCTTTGGCTTCTACCATTATTGTAAGTTTCCTGAAGCCTCCCAAGAAGCAGAAGCTTATACAGCTTCGTTCTCCATTCTTCCAGTGGAGTTCAAGACTAGCCTAAGCAACAAAATGTCCAGATTCTAGGACAATTCTGCAGGCTTCTCAGAGACTCAAAAGAATGAAGCTCCCGTTGCCTTCTGTGGCAATATCAGTAATGCACACTTACACGAGCTTTTCTTTCTTCTGTGTGCCACTATCTTTTTTCTTTCCTTCTTCATAAATAAACTCGCTGCATCAAATATTTTTTTTTTTCTTTTTTTGAGACGGAGTTTCACTTTTGTTACCCAGGCTGGAGTGCAATGGTGCGATCTCGGCTCACCGCAACCTTCGCCTCCTGGGTTCAGGCAATTCTCCTGCCTCAGCCTCCTGAGTAGCTGGGACTACAGGCACGCACCACCATGCCCAGCTAATTTTTTCTATTTTTAGTAGAGACGGGGTTTCACCATGTTGACTAGGATGGTCTCGATCTCTTGACCTTGTGATCCACCTGCCTCGGCCTCCCAACGTGCTGGGATTACAGGCTTGAGCCACCGCACCCGGCCTGCATCAAATCTTATTTCAGCCTTTGCTTTTAAGTGAACTTCCAACAAAACAATAAACAATGCTCTGGGGACATACAGAAGAGTCACCTGAGACTGGAATAAGATAAGCAAGTTGTCTTTGGACTAAAGGTATGATCAGCACAATATGTGCTGATTGAATAATTGATCAACTGAATGATTGAAGGAAAGAGTTATCATCTCTCTAATGTGAGCAATAAGCTTTTGATAACTTTATACTTACAGTACTCAAATTCTGTTTCTTCCTTTGGCTATTTAGAAATGCATGAGAAGAAAATCAGAGGATGTAAGTGGCTGCAAACCATAGGAATAAATGCAGTTACCAGATGTTCATTTTAAACTTAAAATTAATGTGGTGAAAAAGTATATAGTTTGTCAAAAGCGTCTATGGAATGGAAAATATTAATGAGAAGAATGCCTTATAAATGATGTACTCCCCAAACAGCTGAGTATACAAGATAAATTTATTTTCAAAGCCCTCGTGTCATTAACAGACTGCTCATGCTTTTCTCACTAGGCTTATGGATTCTCCAGGACCTTCTGTGCATTGCCTCACATGGTAAAGATTCATTAACTTCTCTTCCCTATTTTGTTATTGTTTGACCCCTGAATTAATCTGTCTCTGTAGAATTTCCATCACTATTTTTTTTTCCAGACCAAATTACAGAAGAGTAAATTCAATCTGAGTGACAAATGTTGTTCATGCTCTCACTACTTTTAGTATTGTTTGGAGTTCCTTGTAAGCCAGCACAGGTAGCACGCACCAAAGCTTGCCATTTATCAGTAGTTTTTATGCTTTAACAGGGTGTTTCATGGAGTGCTGTCTTACCGATACAGGAGGAATTATCCAGGTGCTACTTATACATTTCAAGTTTAGGTAAAGCTAAATCAAATTGGAATGATTAAGTTGGAGTGCAGTAGTTCTGGGTGAAAACAAGCCCTTCTGAAAAGAGCAGTTTGCTGTTCCTTGTGTCACTTACAGCGTATCTAAGGGAAAGGCATAAAGCTCATTTTTAAATTTCTGTATGAATTAGATTTATTCATACAGCAAAGTGTTAAGAATCAGGTTTGCAAATGTGTGAAGTGAATCAGAAACATACATGGGCCATGTGTATCTTCAAATGCTTGATTAAATTGGCAGGATTTCCATTTATGAGGAGTTTGATCTCACAGTGATGACACAAGTAATATTTACAGGTAAATTTTCAAGAGTCATGCTAATAGTTATATTACATGAAAACTGAATTTATGAATTGGGGCACACATTTGAAGTTTAATCTGTGCATATCTATGGATTTTAAAATGTACTTCTATTATAAATTTTCTGGTAATCTGTTTTGTAATGTTTTCATTAGATTTTCTACAAGTTATTTTCACCATACTTAACAGTCTGTTTTTAATGCAATTTTTTCCTTTGCATGTTCCGATTTGTTTCAAGCCAAATTTTAAAGGCATTTTAAAAAATACCAGTATGTGTTTTTTCTTCATATATCTTAGTTCTTTCTTAAATTTTATTTGCTCTTTTCAAAAATTATACCTTATGAGGCATAATGAAGTCTTGGTTCCATGACTATGCTTCTCAATGGCTCAGATTGTTCCTCAGCTCCAAGGCAGATAACCGAAACTCCTATACTGCAAGGCATTCCCAGAAAGCTGTCTTTAATTTTGCTCCATTCCTGTTTTTACCTATTCTGAACTTCCAAATCTTAAGTCAAGGAGAGTCCACCTTATTTAATGGTTCAAAAAAAAATAATCATCACTGTTATTACAACCCACTCAGATTTCAATTCTGAATGGAACTAAATAGGGATTTTATTCTGCTTCCTTCACTGCTCTCTTGCCAGTACCCAGAAATGTGCCTTGCACATAGTAGAAACTCAATAAATATTTTTAAGTAAGTGTAACATGATTAATTATGGTCCAGTATTAACAACAAATATCATTTTATTGATTTGTTACAAGTACTCTATGAAAAAGATCAGGTCTTTCTATTTTCATTTTGAGTTATTCAACTAGACCCAACCATTTTTGTAAAACAATTTGAAACTTGGCAAATCCCAAAGCACAACTGGCAGGCTCAGCTTGGCAGAGCTTACCAGCCCAGCACTTACCCTTATGCTTCTCTGCCCATGTCCCTCAAAGTGACCAGCATGGGCCTGGCAGCCAGCCATTTGAAGCATTTTTGAATTGCTGACACTGCTGGGCATATATTTGTTTTACCCCTGTACCTACCTAACCTCTGCATGCTGAATTTATGAGTCTGATCGATGTGCAGTATTCCCCAAACACATAATTAGACACATGAACTACAATAATATACATGTGCACTGATAATAATTTGGAGTCCACCTTCACCAAAGAAAAAGTATTCATGATCAATCAACACGGTGAAGGAAGGTCTCTGATCTGGTCAGGATGACAGCAGCATTCTCTGCAGGTAATAATGATATTAGAAATGTTTCAAAACTCTTTGAGTGGAAAGAATATCTAACCTAGGGTACACTAGCTTACGGTATCAAGTAGACAAGATGTAGAATCATCTGAATAAGAAAAATTTATTTCTCACTCAAAATCAGCTCTGCTCCATGTGGTACTGTCTGTGATAGCAGATGTTGCATCATCTACTATATAGGTTTTCAAGGTTGTCCTGGAAGAAGTCTCTATTCTAAACATATGGAAGAGAAAACGAATTACCTTGAAGGGTAAATTCTTATTGACCACATCTGGAATTTGTGCCTCTATTGCATTCACATTCTATTGGTAAGAACTCAGTTGTCATACCCAACAACAAAGAGGGCAGAGGAAGAGAGTCCAGCTGTATATGTTCACTAAGAAGAAATAGACTGTGGCAGCCATGAAAATTCACTGCTCAGGCCTCCTACAGTGGAGACCAAAATATACTATTGTCCCCATATGCTGTCTCTCTGAATCCACCACTGCATGTACACTGAAGCAATACTTTGGATAGGCTGCTCTTAGCCAGTGACTGAGTCTGTTAAGATATGATGGCAGGTCTATTCCTGTGAGACACAGAACTCCTCCTACAAAGGACTTTGGCTTGAGAACTCCCTCTTGGCCTGGCCAAATCTTTCTTAGAACTGCACTGCATTCTAAGTTTCTTCCTATCTAATCCTGCTTTCTTCCTCTTCTCCTTCATAGGGGCCAAATCTACAGGCTCTGTCCACCTACTCTGGTTTCCTCTGCTTTATCCTCTACTGGTATTTCTTCCCAATACATCTCTTGCACATCTACTCACATCTTGGTGTGTGGTTCTCACAGGAATCAAATTAACACAGAGATTCTGGCATGTACCTAATTGTCCCAGCCAAATTATGTTGTTCTAATCAACATTTGTACTTGTTTCTCTATTTAGGAAACAAACTAAAACTCTTCCTCCCCAAAGAGGATCTGACTTGCTGCATCCAGCTAAAATTCCAGAACACCATAGTGACATGTAGGCTTTTCCATCAGAGCCCAATGTGGACCCTAATTGTCTTATGACCAAAAACTTGAAAAATATTAGTAGTCTTTGCCACCATTCCTATGTACACACCCAAATATGGAGCAGAGATGATATAGCCACACTGTAACTACAATCTACTAAAGAAGAGAAATGAAACACAGCAGTTACCGAAAACAAACAAAAATTATCAGAGAAGGCTATTATCAAATGTCCTCTCATTAGAAGAGAAATCCATGATTAGACTTTGACTTTGTTCTTCCTGAGGACACCTTGTTTTTTCCCAGTTAGCCTCTATTCTGCCCTCTGGGAGGTTCTACCTGTATTTCACCCTCTGTGATCAGGTTTGCAATGGGAATTGAAGAGGATGCTCTCTTTGAGGACCATAGAACTTTCCCAGCCTGCTTCCTGGTGGTAAAAGTTTAGAGGTCTCTAGGTTGCTTGACAGTCACGGGCTTTTCAGGCAGGTCTCAGTGTCTCTTGGAAAATTCAGCCCACTCAAACACTCTGATGACCTTTGTTTTATTTGCTTCTTGTCAGTTCTGTGTACCATTAATCACTCTAAATGATGTCATTTATTTTTCTTTTATTTTCTTTGTTTACTTTTTTAATGTACAATTTTAAAATCTGATTTTTGTAAGGTTTTTTCTTGTTGTTGCTTTCCCACCACAAGGCTTCTCTCTTACAATCTAATGACAACTGAGATGAGAACACAAATAAATAAGGTTGAATAAGAAGGCAACACCCTTAATCTGATTTTGGCTGAGCTAGGTGTTCCTCTGTTGAAATGAGACATCTTAATGAGATTTGCTCTTCAAAAACCTGTTTTAATATCATTTTTTGTACAACCCAAAGCCTAGAAAGTGAGTATTTCTCATCTCAAAGAACTCCAAGTTATTCCTTTTCATCTCTTCTCTTAAACTGGACAATTCTTGCTTGAGCTCAGCCACTTGAAATATCTTGTTAAATGCAGGAAGTAAAAGCCAGTTTGGCTTTTTGTCCAATACTCTTGAACTAATAGCTTTCTCCCTATTGGAAGACAGCTCAACCAAAGACTTATGGAAGTTGAAAGACAAATAACCCTGGCTTCCATATTCCTTGCCTGAGTTAACTCTGAGAATTGTTTCTACCATGTGTCCCGAGATCCTCAGTAGATTCCAACTCCAGTTGCCTGTACTGGTAACTTGGCTGATAACACGATGTTTATTGGCTTTCTTTCCTTCCCTGTCTCACTTCCCCACTGTCCTGTTACGTTTCCTGAGATACTCTCTCACATGAACTACGTGCATTCAAATGCTTTTCTCAGAGTCTGCTTCCACAAGTACCTAAACTCAAACATCATGGATTTTATACTGTCTATCTGGAACAGTGCCTAGCACACAGAATATAGGCAAAAAAACATTTGTGGAATGGATTGCTAAACTCATCCTAAATATGAAGCTCCCTTCTTAGCAAGTATTCCTTTTTTACTTTCTTGAGAATACAAAGTTTTATATTAACCTGTACATCTGTTCTTCTCATTTCCCTTGGAACAGTGATTCTTAACTTATGAGGCCCTAAATTTAATAAAAGCTACAAGCCTCTAATCCAGAAAAACATATAGGCATATATACACTAATTTTATAAAATGTGGGGAATCCATAGACCCATGAGAGTCTCATAAGTCTTCATGAGCCCCGATTATTAACTCCAGGGCTATGCCAAATCAAATACTACAAGTCCCTCAGGCACATTCTTTAGCTTACCTTCTTGCTTAAACTCTACCAGAAGATTTATCCATGACACTTTACATGAAGACTTTACAAGTGTTCAGAATACATTATAGTAGTTCAGTACAGACTCTAGAGCCAAAAGGATTGGGCAATCATGGGCAGATTACTTAACCTCTCTGTGCCTGTTTTCTATCCATAAAATGGAGCAAGCAGTAAAGACGCCACGTGGTTATTAGGAGGATTCAAAGAGTTAATCCATATAAAGCACTCGGAAGAGTCTATAGCCCTTCTCCATCAATGTGTAACTGTAACCTATTACTGTTCTGGATTCTAGGGATTTTTTGAAGGACTTTGATGATTGCTGGGGTAAGTTTCTAGACATTAAATCCAGATTCAAGCAAAGAAACTCCAGTTTTTTTGTTTTAGTTACCACCACCTTTTTTCGGTACATATAGGCCCAGATCAAGGTTTCAAAGTTTGCCTCAGCTGCAAAGAGTCACTCTGTGCACAGGAGTATATCCAGGGACTATTTCAGGCAAAGGTATAAAGGCCCAGCAATTTTATCCATTGCTGGACAGTTTTGATAGCCCATATATGGTGCGGAGCTCCTTATGGGTTCAAGGCAGGCTTTATCTGGCCTACATCACTGTTGAGCTTCTTCCTCCGCCAAGTCTTGCTTCCTCCCACTCCCTTTCACAAGTGTTGTTAACCCATATCAGACTTCCGCCCAGAGCTCGGTGTCTGCCTCTGCAAAACATAACCTGCAACAACTTCTATATAAGAGTCTTAAAAACAAACAAACAGAAGAAACCACTGGTCTGTTTATACAGTTTCCCTTATAATAACTTTTAGTTGCTTTAAGCAAGAGCTTGATTGTATAACTGGAGGAATTTAGTGCCTACTTAAGTTGACTCACTGACTCTTTTGTTGGCTGATTGACAGTCTCGTGGAAATTTGTTGTTTTAAACAAATTAGTGATATATAATACAATAAAATTAGCATTTTATTTCATGCAGCTTAGTATAGGTAACCCAAAATATCAAACTTCAAATATGCGTAATTTATCCTAATTGTAAGAAGGAAAGAAACAGGAGGAGTTTTTAAGTTTAAAAAATGAACTGACACATGTCTGTTAGCCAAAGCTTTAGTAATTATTTAGTGACTTGCTCAAATTCTTTGGCCTTCTCGGTTTTAGCTGGACAGATAATAATCTACTTAACACAGCTTTGAATGTCAGTGTTTGTCTAGGTCTTTGAGCAGTGAGCTGCAACCTGGCAATGCCCCCAGGAGTCAGCAGAGCCTGCCACAACAAGATCTGCCTTGCAGAAACTCTTCCTGATGACTCTGATAGCTGAATCTTCTTAATGGAAACCTGAAATCTGCTGCAGTAAAACTTTCAACTGATTTCTTTTCTCCACTTGGAAAAAAATAACAATATGTCTATATGTTTAAAGATTACCTTTTTGCCAATATTTTAATTCAGCTCTTGAAATCCTTTTAGGATATTTTCTTTTTCAAGTTAACAATTCTTCATTCCTCTAAGACATGAGCTTTTCAGAGTGTTTGCCATTCTGCCTGCCCCTGGATGCACTATAGTTTCTCAAAGTCTATTAGAACTGTATTAGCCAAACCTATATATTATAAGGTACAGTTCATTGGGACTATTAGTTATCTTGTTTTGGATACTATTTGTGTTACTGTGGTCTGCATCTGCATTAATTGTTTAGCCTTTTTAAAATAGTATGTGTTCTACCACAGTGCCTTTTTTGTCAGATCCTTAAAATTAGACATTTACAATCTGAAGCACCCCCTCCATCACATTCCCACTTCCTCACCACAGCAAGGATAGAATTTCCTCACTAATATCATGGAGAAAAACTAAGAAATATTAGATTTTGAGTGACATTGTCTCACCTATTGAATACTCACTCTGTGTCTGTGCTTTATAGGATCTCTGAGACCACTGTATATAAAATATAATCTACAAAACAGGATTTTATTTTTTGCAAGAGTAAATTGATTCAGAAGAAGGGAAAATTTTCCCCTTCTGGAAAGTCAAAGCAGAATTGCTATTGTTATTGTTTGTAGATTTTGTTGTTTAGTCTAGGTTTTATATTTTGTTTATATTGAGCTGAGTCTACACACCTTTATAGTTCTTGGGGTCCAGCTTCTTCTGTAATTGCCTCAGAAATGCCATCCTGTGGGACACCCAGCACAATAAATTGTTTAAGCTTTTGGGGAAAAAAAACCCTGAATTTTATACAGCTTTACAGTCTGGTGTCAAGTAAAGCCACAGATTAGCTGTCTAAATTACTAATATAAGTCTAACACAAACTATGGGAGTTTATTTACTACAAAAACTTCATATTGTTTTCATTGCTTATGAAGAACTAATTTTTCCAGAGGTATGATGTACAACATAAAATAATGACTAGTGTTCACTCACAGGTGATTACATCAATAGTCAATAGCCTTGAAGTGAAATTTTATAAAGTTCTGTCTCTCAGACAAATTTACATCCTCTGTTTCATTTAGGAATTTACAGAAGGAAAATGGATCTCATAGTAGCCATTTTTCCAGAGGAAATTTGCTTGAAATCTTGAAATTTGAAAAATAAAGGCCATCGTTTCAGGCCTCCAAATTCTGACATCTCCCTCTAGAACATGGAACTCTTAAATTTCTGGAAGGAAGTGACTGTCTCTCACTCGTCTTGTATAACCTCAGTCTCTAGCACCACTAATGAGTAGGCCCTAAAGAGATGCTTGTGGATGGAATGAATAATGAATGAATGGGTAATAAACAGTGCCAACTGTGGAAGTGAATATCTTGTGACAATCACAGGCATTACATTGAAAAGACAGTAGGAGCAAGACACAGAGATGATCAGGGGAGCTACAGAGGAGACATAATTGGAGCACTGTTTGGGAGACCAGAACAGGTGACCATGTAGCAGGAAGACAGAAAATTACGAAGGACCACAGTATATGGCAGGACTGGGCATCAGTCAGCAACATGAGCAGGAAGAGAGCCAAAGCGTTGCTGAGAAGTCTGTACCAGGGAAGACGTGCGCCGTGTGTGGGAGCGATCTACAGAGATGGCTCTCAGTGCACAGACAGAGCATATGTAGCTTGTTAATTTGAGGGCTTAAAAATCATATTTGATATATAAAACTAATAAAGATGATGAAAAATTAAAACTAAGAACAAGGAAATGGATGCAAAGAAGTCCTTAACTACATGTGTTTAATGATCATAACAATTTATTATAAAATGCTTAGAGCTATAGTCATGCTCATGGGATGAATGATTTTCACAAAATAAAAACAGCTGTGGGGAAATCACAAACAGTAACAGTGTCAATAAAACCAATAAAATTTACAGATGTACCTTCAAATATTATTCAAGTAGACAGTACATATGCAGTTATCTGTTAGGCCATACATGACTCGATTAAAGTGTAATTATAAAGAAATGGGCTGGATTTTGTAAACATTCAGTATCAGCAGAGCCTGCCACAGGAAGATTTTTTAATGTATCACTCTGTCTTGACAAATATGAACTTCTATAGTCTATTGCATCTTTTGCATTACAACTGCTGTAGAATAAGAATAGAAAAGCCACATAGATGAGTAAAATATTTCAAGTTTTATACGATAGCATCTGTATTATAGTTAATCAAAATGGGTGAGTATTTGTTAGGAGTAAGAGCCCATGGTAATATAGGCCATACATAAAAGACAAATCTTATATTAAAGTTTGAAAAGAACAAACATCTTACTACATATTGTTACTAATATTGCTAGAGATTCTTTGTTTTTAAAAAAGAACTATCCCAGCATGTACATGATGAATGCATTTGGCCTTTCTTTAATAGCATGTGTAAATAATAACTTTAAAAGTTATATACGTTTCATTTTATTTTAGTACCTTATTTATGATATTTAACAAAGTTATGCATTTTATTTGTGGAAGAGCATACTTCATATGTTATTATGTTACTTGCTATGTGATGCAATTAATAATATACTTTGCATTTACACAGAATCTATTTTTGTTAAAATCATTCTCATACTTTCTTTCCCTGCAGTAATTCCATGAGGGAAGCAGATTAGGTACAGTAACCTCCATTTTAGAGATAAAGAAACTGAGACATAAAGAAGTTAAATATCTTGATTAAGGTCATGCAAGCCCCTGACTTCTCAGGGCTCAATTCTGTTTTCTGAATCATCTTTCTTTGAAATCCCTTTCAGATCTTCATCCCTCTAGGTTTCTAGATGCCCCTGTTACAACATGCTGGATGGAGTAGTTAGAATATTGGTATCTGAGCAGATGAAGGCAGATAATAAATCTAATGCAGGCAAACAATAACTCCCACTTATGAGATTCACATATTCCAGTCCCAAGCTGGAAACTTTTCTCATTTCCAAAATTGGTAAAGTATTAAGTTTTGGCCATAACAATCACATCTACTTCTTTAAAAATAATCAACTTATAATAAAAATCAAGCAATTGTCATTTGGGGAAGAAATAAGCAAAAATAAGAAATAATCCTTTATCAGAAGAAATAAGAAAAAGTAAATAGTGGGATAGTAATGGAAGAACTTTAGTTAAAGCACTTGACTATAGTCTTCCTGATGAGAATGGTTCTAATGCATTCTATAGATTTTAGGAATATAAGAGGTGGCATGTCCTTCTGGACAAAAGACCACATACCATTCCAGTAATCCTAATCATCTATCACCATAAACACTCTCCTTTTGTGAAGATTCCAACTCATGAATTTTTCAATATCATTCTTTTTCATAATAGTTTTGATTTTTTTCTTTGCGTCTCCATTATGCCATTAATATAACCCCACAGTGGCCTTTTCAAGTAGAAGAGCAGCACTTAATTACTGGAATTAGAAATGACAAACATCACAGTTTTTATATCATTGACCTCCTCTAAGTAGTTATCTGTGTAAATCTGAATAGTCTTGAATCTGTGACATTTATCTTTTATTGTGACATTTATCTTCTACAAAGACTCTACAATTATTATTATTATTTTATGTCATTTTAAGTTCCAGGATACAAGTGCTGAATGTGTAGGTTTGTTATCTAGGTATATGTTTGCTCTGGTGGTTTGCTGCACCTATCAACCCATTATCTAGGTTTTAAGCCCCAAATGCATTACCTATTTGTCCTAATGCTCTCCCTCCCCTTACCACCCCCATGTCCAGCTGACCCTGGGAGTGTGTTGTTCCTGTCCCTGTGTTCATATGTTCTCATTGTTCAGTTCTCACTTATAAGTGAGAACATGTAGTGTTTGGTTTTCTTTTTCTGTGTTAGTTTGCTGGGGATGATGGCTTCAAGCTTCATCCATGCCCCTGCAAAGGATATAATCTCATTTTTTTATGGCTGCCTAGTATTCTATGGTGTATATGTATTATATCTTCTTTATCCAGTCTATCATTGACATGCATTTGGGTTGGTTCCATGTCTTTGCTATTGTAAATAGCACTGCAATAAACATTCATGTGCATGTGCCTTTATAGTAGAATAATTTATATTCCTTTGGGTATATACTCAGTAATGGGATTGCTGGGTGAAATGGTATTTCTGGTTCTAGATCCTTGAGGAATCACCACACTGTTTTCCAGAATGGTTGAACTAATTTGCATTCCCACCACAGAGTAAGCCTTGCTAGCATCTGTTGTTTTTTGACTTTTTAATAATCATCATTCTAATTGGTGTGAGATGGTATCTCATCGTGTGTTTTGATTTGTATTTCTCTAAGAATCAGTAGCATTGAACTTTTTTTTCATACATTTGTTGGCCACATAAATATCTTCTTTTGAGAAGTATCTGTTGTCTGTTCATATCCTTTACCCACTTTTTGATGGAGTTGTTTTTCTCTTGTAAATTTGTTTAGGTTCCTTGTAGATTCTGGATATTAGATCTTTGACATATTGGTAGATTGCAAAAATTTTCTCTAATTTTGTAGGTTTCCTGTTCACTTTAATGATAGTTTCTTTTGTTTTGCAGAAGCTCTTTATTTTAATTAGATACCATTTGTTAATTTTGGCTTTTGTTGCAATTGATTTTGGCATTTTTGAGGGTTTGTTTGCTTTGCTTTTTTTTTTTTGAGACAAGAGTCATGCTCTGTCAACCAGGCTGGAGTGCAGTGGCATGATCTCTACTCACTGCAACCTCTGGCTCCTGGGTTCAAATGATTGTCCTGTCTCAGCTTCCCAAATAGTTGAAATTACAAGCACACATCACCAAACCCAGCTAATTTTTGTATTTTTAGTAGAGACATGCTTTCAACATGTTGGCCAGGCTGGTCTCGAACTCCCGACCTCAGGTGCCCTCCTCAACCTTTCAAAGTACTAGGATTACAGGCATGAGCCACCATGACTGGCCTACTTTTGGCATTTTTGTCATGAAACCTTTGCCCAGGCCTATGTCCTGAATGATATTGCCTAAATTTTCTTCTAGGTTTTTTTATGGTTTGGGGAAGAGCTATTTATGACAAACCCACAGCCAATATTATACTGAATGGGAAAAAGCTAGAATCATTCCCTTTAAAAAATGGCACAAGACCAGGATGCCCTCTCTCACCACTCCTATTAGACATAGTATTGTTAAGTTCTGGCCAGAGCAATCAGGCAAAAGAAAGAAATAACAGGTATTTAAATGGGAAGAGAGGAAGTAAAATTGTCTCTGTTTGCAGATGACATAATTCTATACATAGAAAACCCCATCATCTCAGCCCAAAATCTCCCTAAGCTGGTAAGGAACTTCAGCAGTCTCAGGATACAGAATTAATGTGCAAAAATCACAAGCATTTCTTTACACCAACAATAAACAAGCAGAGCCAAATCATGAATGAACTCTCATTCACAATTGCTACAAAGCTAATAAAATACCTAGGAATATTGCTAAGAAGGGATGTGAAGGACCTCTTCAATGTGAACTACAAACAACTGTTCAAGGAAATAGGAGAGGACACAAACAAATGGAAAAACATTCCATCTTCATGGATAGGAGAATCAATATTGTGAAAACGGCCATACTGCCCAAAGTGATTTGTAGATTCAATGTTATTTCCATCAAACTACCATTGACATGCTTCACAGAATTAGAAAAAACTACTTTAAATTTCATATGGAACAAAAAAAGAGCCCATATAACCAAGGAAATCCTAAGTAAAATGAACAGAACTGGAGGCATCATGCTACCTAACTTCAAACTACACTACAAGGCTACAGTCATCAAAACAACATGGTACTGGTACCAAAACAGACATATAGACCAAGGGAACAGAACAGAGACCTCAGAAATAACACTACACATCTACAACCATCTAATCTTTGATGAACTTGACAAAAACAAGCAATTGGGAAAGGATTCCCTATTTAACAAATAGTGCTAGGAAAACTGGCTAGCCATATGCAAAAAACTGAAACTGGGCCCCTTCCTTACACCTTATACAAAAATTATCTCAAGATGTATTAACGACTTAAATACAATTATTTTTTAAAAGTATTCTTACTTTCAATTTCTCCCAGAACAAGGCAAAGTTATTTTCTTAATGTGGGCCATTGAGTAACCTAATAAGAATAGTAGTCATAGTGTAAATACTAGCTTTAGTTTTCACTAAACAATTGCCTTGGCTACTCTCCTAAAGTTGTTTCATGTTTATTAATATCAGTAACAATTTTAGATAAACAAGTTTATCAGTTATGGCAGTTGGGATTTTTTGGTTATAAGTTATAGAAGCTGATTAGGACATATATAAGCAGGAAAGCTTGTTGGAAGAGTAACAGTTTCAAGAATCAATAAAAAGATAAACACAATAGAGGGGGAAAAAAGGTACATACAAGATCAACTCTGAAAGTTTAAATGTTAGGAGCCATCAAATATCTCATCAAGGATCCCCACTGAAATGAATACAGTGAGGTCATTTTCCCCTTCATTCAAGACTCAAAGTACCAACTATAAAAATGTTTTGGCTAAGATTGAATCACATACTATGATGGTTAATTTCAGGTGTTGGCTTGACGAATTAAGGAATTCTTTGATAGCTGAAACATCTGTGAAGATGTTTCTGAAAAAGTCTGACATGTTAGTTGGTGGACTGAGGGAGGAAGATCCATCCACAGTGTGGGTGGGCAACATCCAATCAATAGGCTGGGAGCCCACTAAAGAACAGACAGGCAGAGGAAAGGCAGATTCACTCTCTCTGGCTTGGAGAGAAGTCATTCTTCTTCCCCTGGCCTTGGACATCAGAACTCTAGGTTCTCCATCCTTTGGACTCAAGACATCCAACAACCCACCTATGACTCCCAGGCCTTCAGGCTAAGACTGAGTGTTTTATCATCAACTTTCCCAACTTCCCAGGTTCTGAGGCCTTAGGACTTGACCTGAGCCACCCTACCAGCCTCCCTGGTTCTCCAGCTTCAGACAGCTTATTGAGGGACTTTTCAGACTCCATAAAGATATGAGCCAATTTCCCTAATAAGTCCCTTTGTATCTGTTATTTATCTATCTACCCACCCATCCAACCATCTGTACCCTACTGGTTCTGCCTCTCTGGAGAATCCTGACTAATGCATGTATCATACCTCAATTAGTATAAGTCAGGACCTCTTTATTTTTGATCTCATTAAGACTAAATGAAATGGGAGAGAGACAATTCTTCTAAATAAAAGCACAGTGCTGTTAGCAAAGGCAGAGGGAATAAATATTGGCCAGCAAAAACAATAACAGTAACAACACATGTCCAGTATTATAAATCATAATCTATGCTCTTTAAAAAACAATACCATGTCAGAAGCAAATTAAAATGCTAGATAAATATGTTTCTCTTTCTCCATGGCCAGATTTCTGGAACTCAAATTTTATAGTCACTCTATTTACTTTCTAAACACATATTACTTTTTAATTTCCAGCACTCAGCATCAGTACCCAAATCTTTACCCAAGCCCCATCCCTAAGATATCATTTATTTTTTAATCATTTATTTTCAGTGAAAGTTAATGGTCTTTTTTTTCTTTTCAATGAACTCATACTCTTCAGTATCCAAGTCTAATGTCCACAATATATGTCACTCTTTAATAGTCAAAATGTTGTCAAGTACTTATTATACAGCTGCCACTTCCTAGACAGGCAGAATACAAAGACTGCTAGACCTTTGAGGGGTTTACATTTAAGTGGGACAAACTGAATTAAAAATTATGGTGTTATGTAACATGGAATCACAGAATAACCACTTACCTTCATGCAAAGAGAAAAAACTTGCTGGATAGAGAAGGGTAGAGGATATTCCAGGCAGAGAAGATGATGTATGCAGAACTGAAGTTAAGTATGGTGTGGGGAATTCACAGCACTGAAGGAAATTATGTATGACTCAAGTTCAGAATTTAAGCAGATAAATTTGTATGAATAGACAAGGACTTGATGGTAAATGCATTTATATGATCTATGAAGGAATGTAAACTTTATCCTATAGGCAATGGGGAGCCATTGATAAGTTTTAAGGCAAAATAATCATCAGATTTGTGTTATAAGAAGACTAATCTAGTGACTGCACAGATGGGACTAGCAGAGAATGGAAGGACAGAGACAATTTAGTAATGTTGTAAAAATTCAGGCAAACAAAAAATACAGATTAAGGTAACTGTATTAGTTACCTGTGCCTGCTGTAATAACCGGCCACACAGCTGATAGCATAAAACTACAAAAAATAATTATTTCAGTTCTGGAGGTAGTGATTCTGAAATCAGGGTGTTGGCAGGGCACCGGGACTCTGGAAGCCTCTGTTTCTTGCCTCCTCCACCTTCTGATAGTTGCGGCTTTTATTGACTATGGTCACATTGCTCCAACCTCTGCCTTCATCTTCACATGGGCTTCTCGTCTTCTGCTGTTCATATTTCCCATGTGTCTCTTATACAGACACCTGGATCATTGGACTTAGGGCCCATCTGGATAATCCAGGATGATTTCCTCTTCTCAAGAGCCTTAACTTAATGACTTCTGCAAAGACCCTTTTTCTGAATAAAATGACATTCACAGATTCCAAAAATTAGAACATAGACACACATTTTTGGGTCTACAATTCAACCCACTACAGCAATAAAATGAAAAGAGGAAGTCTATAATAGCAGATGGGGGACTGATGAAACCTGTTGAATAAAGGATGAGTAGAAAAAGTATCCCAAGTAGGAGATTTAAGGAAGATGGAAAATTTAAGAATGACTTATAGGTTTCTGACTTGAACTGGGTAGAAGAAACATCTTTGTCTGTGAGTATCCTTTCTCATCATCTTCTCAACCTATAGAACTCTGTTTTGGAAAGGATGATTTTGTATCCAGATAAAATTACTTATTTCTGAAGACTCTCTTATTATAGTTAAGGTTATTCTTATAGTCAAATTTTGTAAACAAACATCTACTGGGTGAGATTTTAGAATGTTTTACAAAGAGTTCCAACTTAGATCTGCTCTCCTTGTAAGTTTGCCTTTCACATTCACCTTTCACTTTCCTTCCAGGCAGAGAAATATTCTGTCTGTTCCTTTGGACAAGAGCATTGATATAATCAAATCTCTCAGTGAAATGCTGTCTTGTAACCATCAGGATGACAGAGCAGGAAGTTAGGAGGAGAGTGAGTTTTTCTAGTGACCTAGACATGCTGCTCCAGCCCCAACCTGCAGACTTTCCATTATATGAGAGAAAAAGAAGCGAAATAAAAACCCTTATTTCTAATGTGCTGTTTAATGTTCTGTTTTTATATACTGTTAAATTTTTTGCTGCTTACAATTAAAAGAGGCTGAAAAATACAAGGGATCATGGAATCAATTTTACCATTAATCAAGATTTTTTAAAGTTACAAGTTCTTAAATGTTTGAAATAAAAACTAGTAAGCTTGAATTTTGACCTGTTGAAATTAAGATCTTCCTCTTAATGGCTTAAAATATGGTCATAGAGTTAAGAAAACAGTGTGGGATAGAGTTATCAATGTTGGGTCATCAGTGTAGCAATGGCAGAGATAAGATCATACAGAAAGGATGTGCTTAAAAAAAGAGAGAGAAACTCAGGAAGGAACAGGGAGAAAAAAGGGAATTCACAGTGACAAGATGAGGTAAGGCAAAGGAAAAACAAGGGAAAAAATGTTATAGATGCAAAAAAAGATTTTTCCAAAATTTTCCCTTCTTTTTAGAGCTCTCTTCAATTTTTGACATCTGAAACCAATGTTTATTAAATCCCTACCATGATTTACATTTATTGATTATAATCTACTTTTCTCTTTTTTTCATTTATTTCTTTGAAGAATTTATTTGCTTTTATGGCTTTGACCATACTTTGCTGATAATTCACAGAGTTACATCATTAATTCTGACCTCTCCCCTTCTAACTACCCACAAATCTTTCTATGACCAATGACTCTGAAACTTTCATAATGCTCTATATCCTAAGAAGTTTCATCACCTTTCATTTTGTCTAATATTTTTCTCTAGAACTTGTGCTCAACTTTATGTTTTGCCTAACAATATCTGAAGTTAGACAAAAACTTCAAAAATAAGTTATTTAAATTAGCTTTAAAGGAAAAAAGACTCTTCATAGGAGTTTATGTTTACACTTGCCCTGTCTTATCTGACATAGGGAATGCACAAAAAACAGAAAATATTCTTTTTTATGGCTAAATTATAACTACTTTGAAGATTTAATACTCCCCTGGAATTAAACTGTATATCTAAAAACCATTTCTGCCACAGATACACAGCTTGTCCTTCTTATAAAATTGATTTTTAAACAACTAAAATTTTTAATGGCCTTGTTTCAGAACAAATTACTCTAAAATGAGTAACTTAAGACAGATATTTGAATGGGCTCATGAGACGTGTGTCAATAATTGAGGAAGGGATTGGCCAGACAGTTCTTACCTCAGGTCCCTCATGTGTTGGTAGTCAGCTGTTGGTTGGGGTTACAGTCATTGAAGGCTTGACTGTGCTGAACATCCAGATGGCTTACCTGCTTGCCTGGCAGTTGATGCTGGCCAGAGTTCCTACATGTGACCCATCATGATGGAGGTCTCTAGGTAGTTACACTTCTTACATGACAGCTGGCTTTCCCCAAAGTGAGCATACTGTAAGGTCTATTACTGAGTCAAAATGAGGAAACTGGGGCCAGTGTAAGAAAATGAGAAGCCGGTTTACTCAGCTCCCAAGCAAAATTCTATGGTCCAGGAAAGGGCCAGAGAAGTCCCGCTTGACTTCTCAAGGCATGGGATTTTATGGGGAGTGGAGGTGATTGATTGGTTATTGGGAAACAAAGCACAGGCAATTTAATTGGTTACAGGGAGACAGGGCTTGGATGTGGTGAGTTGCCATTGGTAGGTGGGTGGGACTACTGGTAGGTGGGCTGGCTGGGGACATGATTGGTTATTGGGAAACAAAGCATAGTTGATTTCATTGGTTACAGGGAGACAGGGCGTGGTATGGTGAGTTGCCATTGGTAGGTGGGCGGGACTACTGGTAGGTGGGCTGGCGGGGGACCTGGTTGGTTATTGGGGAAACAAAGCATAGCAAGTTTTGGGAGGTGTTTTTTGGCCTCGGGCTGGGGGTTGAGCACTTAGTTTGGTGCTGAATATAGATCTGGGTGCAGTAGCAGAGGTAAGTGTGGAGAATTCATGTGGAGAAGCCAGATGCTGAGTAATGTGCTCAGAATAATAACGCAGTTATCAGGTGAGAGCAGGGATGGGTGTGTCCGTTTAACTCCTGGCGAGGCAACCGGCCTTACACATACCAAGAGAACCAAGCAGAAGTTGCTCGACCTCTTCTCATGCCTTAAAAGTCATCCAGGCCGTGCGCGGTGGCTCACGCCTGTAATCCCAGCACTTTGGGAGGCCGAGGCGGGTAGATCACGAGGTCAAGAGATGGAGACTATCCTGGTCAACATGGTAAAACCCCGTCTCTACTAGAAAACACAAAAATTAGCTGGGTGTGGTGGCGCATGCCTGTAATCCCAGCTACTCAGGAGGCTGAGTGAGGCAGGAGAATTGCCTGAACCCAGGAGGCAGAGGTTGCGGTGAGCCAAGATCGCGTCATTGCACTCCAGCCTGGGTAACAAGAGCGAAACTCCGTCTCAAAAAAAAAAAAAAAAATGTCATCCAGCATCACTTCCGTAGCATTCTTTAAGTAAGGGCAGTCCAGATTCAAGACAAGAATCATAGACCTCATCTATTGATTTTTAAATGCCTTCATATTTATCATTATAAAAATATTTGTTTTAGCTTTCTTAACAAGAAATTTTCAAAATTTCTACAGTGAGCATATACTATGAGATATTTACTATCATCTTGTTTCTGTGATTTTGTTTATGGGGAACAGAATAACTTTCACTACTATAATATATGTTTATAATTCTATAATATCTTACATATAAAAAAATTATAGCCTATTGTGTTTTGCCTTTCTACCCTTTAACTTTGAACCAAATTCTAAAAAATCATTAGGGTTAAAGCTTCAATTTACCAAACCAAGAGGCTACCTCTGGGGAGGAAAGACAAAGTAGTGAAGGTCTTGTTCTTTCAAGCTGTGAACAGCCATTAACTTTCAGTTTTGTCTCTGCAGGAAGAAAAAAACAAACACGCCTTCTTAGAGTAAAGGGGAAGCCTTAAAGTGAGGTCTCATGTTTGCACTGGGAGAAATTAAAGGGACTCTCCACCAGTGTTCATTAGTATTCCCAGAAACCTCTCATAAAATAAATGGAAAGGAAATTTCTTAAATTTGAGGGCTAATTCCTGGAACACTTTTATTGATTTATTTTACTTTGTTATAACCAGTGACTAGATTTTGATCTTGAAAATTATTTGGAAAATTGAAAGTGAAAAAGAGATATAAGACTTTTAAAAATTTTTTTATTAAAACAAATTTCATGTTACTTTTGTCATATTAACACAAACAGTTCAGACCTAACTTTTGTTTTACATGTAATTCTATCCTGATATATAATTTACACTTTTTAAAATACATTTAAATCATGTCTTGTCTGCATAACAGTCAATATTATCTCTTATGTTTGGAAAATGAACTTACATAAGAATATTTATCATAGACCTACTCTCTTTAAGGCTCCATGCTAGTTGAGGTATAAAAAGTCCAGATTTCTATGCTTCGTTTTGCTATAACAACCATAACAGAAAATACAACAATTTGCAAAACTCTCTATATGTCTGTCTTCGAGGTCTGTGTCTACGCTTCTGGAAGCTGCCAGGAGATGACAGCACTACTGTTGATTAGTGCAGCTAGGAGAAATAGCAGATTTTATTTCTAGCATAGACAAATAGTATTCCAGTTTTCTACTTTCCAAAGCAGTCAGGATAATCTGAAGCAGCTTCTTGATACAGTAAAACAATGAGGCCAGGATGAAAAGCCAACACCTAGAAGACAGCAATGAAAGAAAGTGGGGGACAGCCTTTGTGTTTGACATATTAGAACAGCCACACTAATGCTTGCCTACTTTTAAACTCTTTCGCATATGAGATAAGTAAATCCCTATTGAGTAAAGTGACTTTTAGCTAGAATTTCTATTACTTGAAGCAAAAGATGTCCAAATGATATCATCTAATTTCAGTCTCTTAGGCAGTCATCTGAGCAAAACAATTCTATGTGCTTGCCTAGGAAGAAAGGCTTTGGATAGTGGGTGTAATTCTGTTATCTGTTCCTCAGGGATTATTCTACTAGAGTCAAGGACACTTCTGTATAGGTAGAGCATGTTTAGAACCCAGTTATTGGGACCAGTAAACCTAGGGAGGAACTTAGAGGTTTGAGCCATTGCAGGGAAAGAAGAATCATAATGCCCCCAAAAGATGATTATACCAATTGCCTCTGAGATTTTCCTTACCTTAAAAAGGCCTGAGAGTCAAGTGCAAACACTCATCTCGTAATTCTATCTTACCCTTGCAATCTTGCTCAAGACAAAGATGCAAGAAAGCTGTTTCTACTTTCTTAATACTCCTTTCAGCTATGCCTTCTTTTTAATTTTGAGACTACTTTTGATGTTGCCTTTAGCTTAATAGCAATTATTACAGGAATCTACAAATATCCACTGTGGAAGCATACAGCATTCCCCTACTCCTGCATATTTTTCTGTGTATGGGTTGGGTTTCCACAAGTGTATGCATTCTTCTATTCATTAATTCTTAAAGCATCCATTTACCACCTACTACGTGTCAAGCATGGAGCTAGTGGCTATACTCACTTAGTATAGAGGTTTGAAAAAAGACGTAACTGGTCTTTTTTCATAGGCTCTATCTACAGCGATATGTACAAATGCCACAAACACATAAAGGAAGAAAGACTTTTCTGAATGGATAATGGAAGTTTCCACATAGGCAACTGAACAGTACTTTGAAAATGTGTCAGTAGGCAGAAAAAGTCTGATGGGCATGCCTGGAAGAAGTATGTGTGCCGCAGGGCACTGAAGTATGAGACCACTTTGCATATAAGAGCAACAGGAATCTCGTATGTATGAAATTCAATGTCAGGTGGCCATGGGAGAGAAGCCTTGAATGGTGAGACAGGTCTGGAATGGCAAGCTGACAATTTTAGGCTTTCAAATATAGAGATTCACAGAAGAATTTTAAATGGGTGTGACATTATACATGAAAGATATAATTAGGGAAGAAAGTAACTCTGGCAGAAATTTGGCCGAGGTGGAAACACTCCTACACATCAAC
Source organism: Callithrix jacchus (assembly GCF_049354715.1). Taxonomy (NCBI): domain Eukaryota; kingdom Metazoa; phylum Chordata; class Mammalia; order Primates; family Cebidae; genus Callithrix; species Callithrix jacchus. The sequence continues at coordinate 118,230,723 of NC_133508.1, forward strand.
TTCAGTCCCCAGACCAAAGGAAAAAGCATCTGAGGAACGTTTTTTTCCCAAGAGAGAACCCAAATTGCCTCCTTTCCCTCATTCCTAGACTTGGTCCTCTGCTTACTAAACAAAAGACCCTACTTATGCAGATATTCCAGCTGGCAGTTTGATAGCAGCTTCTTCCCCACAGAATTTCTCTCCCTGGTATTACCTTCGCTAATCAAAAAGACAATTTTCCTAACAAAACCAAAGATTTTTGTCATCTTTGAATATTTTTAAGCATTTCTAAAAAATCAAATCTTAAAATAATAGGTATAACAGTTATTGGGTATTCAAACCAGTAGATTATTTTTCACATTTTCATTACATTTAAGCTTCATTGAGTCCACGATAATCTTCCATTTGCTAAATTATTTTAGACTACTAAAAGCCCCTGTTACCAGAATTGTACTACAAGCAAATTTCCTTTTCCTCTGACCTGTTTAAAAGCAGACCCTCTCTCCATTTAGCACCAATACTGATGAAACTTACTGGATGTCAGGGCACGGCCTCTCTCCCCCATTTCATTTAGTATGGATACTTATCACAGACAGAATAGCTCATGTAGAAAAGAGCACCCTTTCATTCTTGTTCCAGTTTTCCTCATTTGGTCTTCCTTTAATCCTACAGACAATAGGAATCGCATACAGAGAACAAAAGAGATTCCAAAGAGCAGGATGAATTTGCCATAAATGGGCAAATTGATATGAACAAAATCCTAGTGGGGATTCCTTTAGCTGTGTGTCATCTTAGTTTTTATGGGAATTAGCATAACTTAGTGGATTAGGTTCAGGTTGACTGACAGTCATTGTGCCTGTGCTTGAATATCTCTGACAGATCATCATCGTGGAGCATGATATAATGGAAAGAACCCGTCACCTGAGAGTCAGAAGGCCTTTGTTCCATCCTGGAGCTGACATAAACTTTCTAAGAAAACTTAAGGAGTTACTTTACCTCCCTATGCCTCAGGTATACCATGTGTGAAATACAGTCCACTAGATGAGTTCAAAGATCCAGTCTTTTCATCCTGTAAAACCAAATTATTCTTTGAATACACTTTGAATTTAACTTAGAGCTATAATTATTTTAACTCTGGACTTTAAAAATCATAGCAACATGTTATATAGGCCAAAAATCCATTACCAAGACAGCTAGATGTAGAGAAATTTACAAAAAACCACTTATATATTCTTGAATTAACTGGTTAATGTCTATCTGTGCTGTACATGGTGTGTTATCACACATTTCAGTACATGTTATTCTCAGAAATCTCACTAATAGACCAAGAAATAACACAGAAAAATAGAAAAAACAGCAAAGAAACGCACCACATGTATATAAGCAAGGGCCTTTTATATTTGCCTCAAGGTAAGTTGGGTTCTGCCCTCCACACCCTTCTCGATTTGCACAGGAAAATAGCTGGAACTCCACACTTGGGAATGACGAGATATCTCAGCAGAGCGTCGCCTGATATTGAGTCTCTCTCTATAGCTGGGTGACTCCCCAGCTCTGAGGACACCAAAACTCTCCCAATGCTGCCTGCACTTCTAAACTCACACTGCCTTTGTAAAAGGGAGGTTGTTTTGTTTTCAGAAAACCAATGCTTATTCAGCTATTACTGAATATAATATATACGAGGTCAAAAACAGTAGGTAGATTTTCCTAGTCTTCCCTGCATCAGCTGGGCTTTAGCACACATGCATTAAATTACATTAGCAACTAATTTGTGGTTATGAAGAAAAAAGAGTTAACTCTTTGTTTTTGAATTGATGAGAAGTTTTCCTCCCAGAGACTACGAAATCATTCTAGATTTATTTTCAAGGACAAAAGACAAAACAGCCATGACCGCTCTCATTATTTTGTCATAGTTCCTTCCAGTCTGTATCTCCCTATTCATCCATTTCCATTCTTATATGTGTCTGTGAGTTTGGGTGCATACATTAAATATAATCAACATGTATACATTTGTATCTGCCCTTATTATTATTATTATTATTATTATTATTTTTGAGACGGAGTTTCGCTCTTGTTACCCAGGCTGGAGTGCAATGGTGCGATCTCGGCTCACCGCAACCTCCACCTCCTGGGTTCAAGCAATTCTCCTGCCTCAGCCTCCCAAGTAGCTGGGACTACAGGCGTGCGCCACCACGCCCAGCTAATTTTTTTGTATTTTTAGTAGAGACGGGGTTTCATCATGTTGACCAGTATGGTGACGATCTCTTGACCTCGTGATCCACCCGCCTCGGCCTCCCAAAGTGCTGGGATTACAGGCGTGAGCCACCGCGCCCAGCCGCCCTTATTATTTAATATTATGTTATAAGCTTTCTTTGGTTTTTAAAAATATTTACTGTAACCATAGGTTTAAAAGTCTGTCACATAGTCTCATAATAATATTATTGAATTTAAAGGTGCTTCTTTTCTTGTTACTAGTATAAAATGTGACATAACAAAAAGAAAAAACAAAAACCAAAAAAAAGTGACATAACAGAGTTTCAAAAAGTTTCTTCCTATTAGTCAGATAGAATGTATTTTCAGACGAAATATAAAATATTAAAAATTTTTAAAAGATAACATTACCATATTTTAAATACAGCTGAAGAAATACCTGCAACATTGTATACATCATGTGGATCAGTTTCTAGGGCTGCTATAACAAAGTATCACAAACTGGGTGGCTTAGACAAGAAAAACTTACTCTCTCAGAGGTCTAGAGGCCTGGAGTCCAAAATCATGGTGTTAGCTGAGCCACGCTCCCTCTGAAACCTGTAGAGGAGAAATCCTTTCTTATCCCTGCTAGCTCTGGCATTTGCTGGCAATCCTTGACATTCCATGCCTTGTAGATGCATCTCTGCTTTCTGTCTCAGTTGCCACTTGGCTGTCTTCTCCCTGTGTATTTTTCTTTTTATTATAAGAACTCTAGTTCATGTAGAATTGAGATCCCTCTCCAGTGTGACCTGACCGTGGCAAATTAGGTCTGCAATCACCCTATTTCCATATAAGATCACAGTTGGAGGTACAGGGACGTATCGTTTTGGGGAGACACAATATAACCTATAACATCAATGTCAAAAACACTTGCTATTTCTGCATGTGCTCATGCTATTTTGGCAAGCTTGGAAGTGTTTTGCACTTTCTTCCTATATTCACAACTACTTCTTCAAGGGCTAAACTGGTGCAGCTTCCTCCATGAATAATGACTCTCGCCCCCATTCATCAAGTGCCTGTGAAAAGCCAGGAATGCTAGGTACACAGCACTCTGTATGGATTACAACTTCATCTTGTGGAGATCCTTTCTTCTGAATTCACATACCAGTAGTTGTTACTACAGTCCATCATGTATTTTTAGTTATTTTTCAGCCATATATCTTTTTTTAACTTTTATGTTAGGTTTTGGGGGTACATTTAAAGGTTTGTGTAGGTAAACGTGTCATGGGGGTTTGTTGTATGGATTATTTCATCAACCTGGTATTAAACCTAGTATCCAATAGTTACCTTTTCTGCTCCTCTGCTTTCTCTCACCAACTTCCATGACGTAGACCCGGGTGCCTGTTGTTTTCTTCTTTGTGTTCATAATTTCTCATTGTTTAGCTCCCACTTATCAGTAAGAACATGCGGTGTTTGCTTTCCTGTTCCTGCATTAGTTTGCTAAGGATAATAGCCTTCAGCTCCATCCATGTTCCCTGAAAAGACATGATCTTGTTCTTTTTGTGGCTGCATAATATTTCATGGTATATATGTGCCATGTTTTCCTTACCCAATCTGTCACTGATAGGCATTTTAGTTAATTCCATGTCTTTGCTATTGTGAATAGTGCAGCAGTGAACATTCACATGCATGTGTCTTTATAGTAGAATGATTCATATTCTTTGGGCATATACCGAGTCATGAGATTGTTTCAGCCATATACCTTATTTTACAAATTAGATTGTAAGTTCTGTACTGGCGGAGATACTATTTATTTTTCCATATTGCCTAATACATATTTGAATAAATGAGTGACGATTAAATACATCAATGAATAAATGGATGAAAGAAAGTTCCTATGAACAACTGCACCTTACAATCTCTGTGAGTTCTTTCCGTCTCAAAGATCTGGCCTCCAGGAATCGCCTCTCTTTTATTTTATTTTCAATGTCTCCCTCGCTACTGTCTCGCTCTTAACTTACCTTCAAATGTGTTTGAGGATCTTCCATATTTAAAATAGCTTACTTGCTGCCATGTATCTATCTCCTATATCACTCTATCACTTCTCCTTTTCACAGTCAAGCAGCTGTAAATATCAAAGACAATTTATTTTGACTTCCATACTTCCTATTTACTCTTTAAAATAAAAGTGATTTTATATAATATGTGAACTTACAGAAGAGTAGAACCTATAGAAGTTCAGACGCCAAGCTACCTGCCATCATCCACTTGCTTTGATTTCTCCGCATTATATTATGTATTTATTTGTTGATTCTTTAATGCTTCTTAACTGCATACATACTTTACAAATCCAAGACATTGCCTGTCTTATTTATCATTGTGCAAACAGAAGTAAGCCTGATACAATAAATATTTATTGAAGAAATAAATGAATAAAAATTTCCCTGCTAGATTGTAAACTGAATGAGGGAAGGGACCATATGCTTATTCACCAGCATATAGCCAGCACCTAGCACATAGGAGTAGAGTGATAAATGTTTCTTGAATAAATGAATACATCATTGAAAATATTTATCACATGTCAAATATTGCCTAATCTAAGATATTGATAAAAATAGCAAGTACTAAAAAAGATGAATTGAGCTAAATTTCTCTTCTAAAAAGGAAAGCATCTAAACATTATGCCTTCTTGAAGATGATTAAAGTCCCTCCTGAATTTAAAAATAAAAAGAGTTAAAGGACCTCTGCAGAGTTAGCCAAGGGAATATATTAGTTTTTTTTTTGTTTGTAAGATGTCTACAAATTCTATAAAGTAGGAAGAAGTGTATCCACTTTAAGGGATTTTAAACTGCAGGACATTTTACCATCTCTGGATAAATAAAAGCCTCAAGTATTCACAGAGTTAAATTTGTAGTTGCTTTTAAAAATGAGGTGGGCTTGGCCAGGCGCAGTGGCTCACACTTATAATCCAGGCATTTTGGAACGCCTAAGCAGGCGGACTGCTGGAACTCAGGAGTTTGAGACCAGCCTGGGCAACACGGTGAAACCCCATCTCTACTAAAATAGAAAAAAAATAGGCTGGTCATGGTGGTGTGTATGTGCCTATGGTCCCAGCTACACAGGAAAATGAGGCAGGACAATGGCTTGAACCCAGGAGAGGGAGGCTGCCGTGTGCCGAGATCACGGCACTGCACTCCAGACTGGGTGACAGAGTGAGACTCCATCTCAATAAAAAGCAAAAACAAAAGCAAGGTGGCCCCAATTATAGAGACAGTATATAGACAAGTTTATATTGTAAGGCATTAAACTTTACCACTGATGGTCAAATCCCATGTGCAATAAACTTGCCTGTATAATCTCTTGGTTTCCTACTGGGCCTTGAGGTATTATTGATCACAGATAGGATGCTATTCTTCAAGTATCCATCTAGTGTGATAAATGAAAGGCAATAGATAAACACCCTAGAAAAAATCAAATCCACCAGTGGTGCTGTTTTAAGAAAATAACTGTAGGTTTCCTAATTGCTTTACAGCTTCGGGGATACCTGCCAACTATAATTAAAGAATCAAAGACTAAATATTCCATAAATCTTAATAAGGAACCATGGAAAACAGAAGTCAGCAGGAAATATAAGTTACAGTCTTTCCCAAGAGTTCAATGAAATCTCTCTGTCTGGGCCACTTAATATTATGTACAAACCTTAAATCCATAATAAGTATATTACCTAGTGTAAAAGGCAATATCTCTTTGTCAACACATATTTTAATTCATGGTGTCAGAGAAATACTATATTTTAGGAAGATTTATTATCGGATAAAAAGATTTCCTTTCTAATTTCATATTACTATGCCAACCAGCGTGGTTTCCTGTAAGACTTATTCTTTGGAAAAAAAAAAAGTCTTTGAAGGCTTATATTTCTGAGGAAGGAAAGGAAAAAGGGGAAGGGACTTAGATCATTACAGTAGTATTTTGCATATTAAGTTTCTAGTTATTGTAGTGAGAAATTTATGTTTTCTGACAATACCTCCATTAATATCATCAACTTTATCCCTTTCCCAGACCCTCTAACCATAAGCAATCACTAATGTGTCTTGACAAGAGAATCAGATCATTGCTTCACCTGCAGAAGTTGCCACATTTTCACTGTATGATATATGAGTGGCAGTTGTCTTGACTTAAGATAAAGTAATAGAAGGCCATGCAAGGAATGCAGCATCAGGAAGCAGACTGATCTGACTTGCATCCTTGTCCAGTATAACTTTGAGCAGATAGAGAATCCTCTCTTGGCCAAAGACTCTTCATAGCCAAGGCCCTGGCATTGCTGTTCCCCTGCCATTAACCTCTTTATTTAGACCTTTACATCATCCAGTACCTTCTAAAGATTCCTTTCCTTGAGATGTTTTTTTCCAGCAGCTTGTATACCTTCTAGAAATACTCTTTTCCTTTCCACTACCACTCCCAGTAACTCTCTATCCCATTGTTGTGCTTCTTACTATCTGAAGCTACATTATTTATTTGTTTAATCACTGCTTATCATTCCTCACTACTGTCAAACTCAGTGGTTCTCAACTGGGAACAATCCGGTCTCTTAAGAGACATTTAGCAGTGTCTGTAAACATTTTTTGATTGTCACAACTTGGTTGGGGTGCTACCAGCATCTAGTGGGTAGACGCCAGGGATGCTATTGTACATCCTGCAAATGGAAAAGTTAGCCCCATAACAAAGAATTACGTTAGCAAAAGTGTCAGTAGTACTCAGATTGAGAAATTCTCATGTAAACCCATAAGAACAGAAATCTTGTCTAGGCATAGTGGCCCACACCTGTAATCCTGGCACTTTGGGAGGCCAAAGTGAGTGGATCATGAGGTAAAGAGCTCGAGACCAGCCTGGCCAATGTGGTGAAATTTTATCTCTACTAAAAATACAAAAATTAGCTAGCTGGGCATCACAGACTGTGCCTGTAGTCCAAGCTACTTAGGAAGCTGAGGCAGGAGAATTGCTTTTAAACCGGGAGGCAGAAGTTGCAGTGAGCAGAGATCGTGCCACTGCACTTCAGCCTGGTGACCAAGCGAAACTCTATCTCAAAAAAACAAAAAAATAACAACGGCAATTTTGCTGGTTTAAGTTTCTTACTTCCCAAAGGCTAGAACATTGCCTTAATAAGGTAGCTTCTTGAAAATATCTGCTGAATGAACCCAATCAAAGAGAATTGGGAAGAGACAAGAGATAACAGGCTAGGAAATAAATCTACTAGCAGGGCTGTATACATGTGTGACTTCATTCCTTCTCTTGCAATGCCTCATTGCATACTTAGTGAAGACCTCTAGCACATGTATTCATAATTACAGCCTCCCTGGGTTTCTCATGTTTTGCTTGAACCTTCAATTATGCTTCAAACCCAGATAATTGTTTATTCACTTGAATTTTCTAATCCAAGGCCTTACTTTCTAAGCCCACTTTTGTTTTTATGACTGATAGCAAATATTTTGCTCCTGAATCAAGCAGTGTGCAAATCACAAGTAATTTACACCATCCTTGACAGTTACAAGATCTCCTTTCACCATTTTATGGCATCACCATTCCTGTAATACTTTTTTTCTAAGGGTAATACAAAAAGTACACCATGCCATAGAAATTTATCTACAGTAGATTCCAAAAATGTTTGAGATGACGTGTATGTTTATGGATTCTGTTCCTGCAGTCTATCTTCCTTTAATAATCAGTTACCAATGCATTTAATACCATTAGGTGTTTATCTTTCCTGATATTTATATCAGACAAGTAGATTAATACTAGATGTGACTTTGGTATAATAAATCAGAAAATTACTTGCAATTTAAGCTATCATCAGCTGCCACTGGAAACTGCCTGGGAAAAATATAAAACGTTAGCAGCTCATTATATATCTAATGTAACAGTTTAGATGGTAAGGGTCAACTGAGTTAAAATACACACACCTGTACACGCTTACTATGATATGATTAAATAATCTACAAGTAAAAATTCTAGGCATATATGTAGCGGGTAAGAAAGTCATATTCTTGTGCAACACGATAGATTTGGAATTCTGTGTTAAATTATCTACCACGTAATTCATGTTTTCCTCTTTGTTCCTTATGCCTTCTGAGCAAATAAAACACATTATGTTTTAAGTATATGCATTTTTAATGTTCATTTATTCTGTAAAATATAGTCTTAAATGTGCTTGTTTTATTTAATTAAGTAATTAAACTATATAATAATGCTTCCTGGTGAAACTGTTATTCAAAACATTACCATAAAATTATGGTTCTGAGTAATTCTTGTAACTATGTTAGAACTGAAACAGAAAGAGGTTATACACCTCAAACATCTTTTCCTCCTAAGCAATCCATTTATTCCAGGGCAGTTGTCATTTCGAACCCATTTTTGATGGACCATCAGATGTGACCGTGGCACAGTCACATATTCATCCTAAGCTGTTTTTTTTTTTTTTTTTTTTTTTTTTACCAATAGACTCTTTTAGAATTAGCCAGAATCCCTTGAGAGTCAGTGGCTATCTGAAGGATTGGGGCATTTAATATGTGTTTTGCTTTAAAAAGAACATAGAATAATTAACAAAAGTTATTTGCCTACATGCTTTAAAAATTGTTCTAAAAATAAGTTCAAGAGAGGACTTTCCAAAATTTACTACATTACTGCCATAGTCTCCCATAGTGATTTTTTAAAAACACAAAAAGTATTTAGAAAGAAAAGCTTTTGTAGTTTTGCTTGAAAGGTACCCCTAATAAACATATATTAAATAACGATTATAAGCAAAATAACCACGGTAGGCAGGTAGAGTTTTAAAAAAATAGAAAAGCCCTTCGAAAGAGCTTAGTTGAGAATAGCCAGAAATATTTACAAATGATAAGAATTGTAAATGACTAACAGAAGCAGTTTGAGCTAAATATGATATGTGGGGCTAGTTTTTACCAGTAGTCTGGTAAACGATAGAAAATTATATTCTAGGCCTCCTACTTTTCGTGAAGAATAATCGTAACAATATATACGAAATATTTTAGTCCTACAGATATAACTTTAATGGAGAAATACAAGTGTAGCTTGTGTAGCTTAAAACAGTATAGCAAATGGCAAAAACTACATGAATACAATTAGTTTTGTCATTTGGGGGTGGCTAAATTTGAAGTTCTTAATAATATTAGTAACACTTACAGTGTGCAGGTGAACTCTGAACATGCTTCCATTAAAAACACCCACCACAGAAACATTCCCATGCTTTTTCATGATTTGTCAGGAAAGTATATTATCATCATGGTAAGTTCTGCTTATGCAAAAATTAAGTTATAAAACTTACCCTTGGTTTACTCAAAACGAACATTTTGTTTCTGGAGTCCACATTGGTAATATTTCATACCTGAGATTTTTAAAATTTATTTTATTTTACTTTTTTGAGATAAGGTCTCACTCTGTCTTCCATGCTGGAGTGCAGTAGCACAATCATAGCTCACTGAAGCCTTGACCTCCTGGGCTCAACCAATCCTGGGACTTCAGCCTCCTAAGTAGCTGGGACCACAGGCATGTGCCACTATGTCCCGCTTTTTTTTTTTCTTTTCTGTAGACAGGGTCTCCCCTTGTTGCCCGGGCTGGTCTCAAACTCCTCAGCTCAAGGGATCCACCCGCCTTGGCCTCACTAAGCACCGAGATTACAGGCCTGCGTGAGCTGCTGTACCCAGCTGAGATGATTTTTAATTAAACAAAGACTGCTGTGACAAACTTGAAAAGAAAATCGATGTAGTTACATGGACATGCAAATTGAGCAGCCAAAGATCGTGGATGAGTGTGTTCAAAGGCCAAGAACGCTGTCTGGTGACCAGAGAGGAAAGACAGTTGGATTAGAGAAGAAACACTGTGAAGATAAAGCAGCTTGAAAAAGAAAATCGAAATATAACAATCTGACACTATAGTTTTCTCTTTTTTACAGAACATACCAAGGGAAAAAAAAAAGAGAGAAAACTGTCAGTGATTCTTTGGTTCTATGTGGTCACCAAACCCTGATGCCACATCCCATACAGAATGAGCTAATGAGACTTAGGCTCATGAGATTACATGGTAAATTGAGCGATAGCTGCTTAACTCAGTAGAAAAGAGCAATTTTATTACATGATATCACCAGGCTTTTATAGTGAGTTTTATGAGATCTCACATGGTGATTTACAATTACTCTGTGTCACCAGTGTGGCACTACTGTTGCATTGTTTTGGCTATTAAAGTAACTGCCTCCTGAGCCAATTTGCGAACGAGACAATTCACAAAGCAGCAGTGCTTTGTACTGTAAAAATAGATACTAGAGATAATTGGGCAAGGTGGTGTCATGTCACTTGTGTGCAGTTCATTAATTAACTGCTTGAAACTGCTATAAAATAATAGCCATGTCATCAGGATGAAAGTACAAGAGTGCAAAGGAAATAAAACTTCATAAGTAAGAAGAGAGACAGAAGTAGCTATTACAAAGAAAACTCAAATGTTTCCTTCCCTTTTAGTACCCATTCTTATTTCCCCCCAGTTACAAACCTGCACTTCAACTCTTCCTATTATTACTTGTTAGTGTTTATTGCATGCTAGATGATGCATGCAATTTATGTTCCCTTCCTATCCGTGGATGCTGATGGATTGTTTACTAAAAGAGCTCAGGGATCACTGCCACAGACAGCAATATGCAGTGAGTTTTCCTCCCACAACAAGGTTCGTATTAGAGACATTCATGAATGTATCACTAACGGCATTTCTCATTTCAGCAGCAATCAGATCTTTAGCAGGTCCAGCTGTGAGTCAGGCAATAAACCTGTGTAGGGGGAATTATGATGACAATAACAAAGATCTATACAAGTATAATGCCACAGTTAAAATTTGTGTTAGTAGGCATATTAATATTATTTCATAACCAGACTGCTTAATTGACAGTTGCATCAAAAGAAGCAACAGTAAGTCAAAATACGGTGAGCAAAAAGTGTTAGAAGAGTAACTCTGTGCATATATTTTTATCTGCCTTTTGTTTATAAGCTTCACAGTGATCTTAAACGGAAGTTGTGAGATGTACTCAAGAATTGGAAAAGTAGATACTTGGGAAACTTGGCTGAAGATGTCTCTGGCAAAAAGAAAGAAAAAGAAGCAAAACCGTTATGTACGACACGTAGCCTAGAAAAACGCAGATGCAAGTACTTAGAGATATTAGGTTTATTTCTCTATGAGGACTCCCTCTCTGTGGCAATAATGAAAAAATTGGGTCACCTCACAATGGTAATTTTCTCAGAATTATGGTACACTTGAGTCGATTTGATCTCCTTTTAGCTGAACATTTAGCTAAGGAGGACAGTGCTAAAAGAAGCAACCCATCATCCTTATCACTGCATGTAAGGGAGAAGGTGCTTGCAGAATGGCCTCCGAGGTCCTGTCAGTGCTTGTTCGAGGGCTTAGGCTGATGAAATATTTTCTGTCAGAGCTTATTCCACACCTGACATTTCTCATATTTGATCTGTTAATGGTTATTGCCCACTATGCTGGTTTCAAAGGTCAGATTCATAAAAAGGTTATATCTCTACCAATTGAGCCCTTCTTTAGGAACTTTCTTCAAATGTGTGTTACAGGCCATGGTGACAAGTGCCTGATCCTCACCCGGAGCACACAGGTGGTGATGGCCCATTCCTTAAGGATCGTTTGTTTCCCTGTGCTATGATAAAGACCGTTTCATTTCTAGAAGCTTCAACAGTTAAAATTTTTTTAACTGTAGATGATTTTCTTTTATATGTATTTTTTATATTCTTAGTAAATATCATAAGAATGCTGAAATTCTATTAGCAAGGAATTGTAATGTCATTGGTAAATATTTTGTATGGATATGTTATTCTGAAATTATGTATTTGCTAATAATAAAAACCCAAAGCAAACTAAGTTGGCAAGAGGAAACTTTGTTAGTCCAGAATACAAGAATAGGTAGAACAACTCACGTGCAGAAAGGACATGGATACAGCTGAAGTCAAGAAATTGAATTCTGCCAAGACCTCTTACATATCAGTCTCTATCGGTCTTATTCTTTCTTAACTCAGGCCGTCTTTTCTGCCAATAGTGTTTGTGTTTATCATTCAGGAAAGAAAATGAAAAAACAAGGCTGGGCACAGTGGCTGAAGTCTGTGATCTCAGCACTTTGGGAGGCCAAGGTGGGCGGATCACCTGAGGTTGGGAGTTTGAGACCAACCCAACCAACATGGAGAAACCTTGTCTCTACTAAAAAAACAAAATTAGCCGGGCATGTGGTGGGCGCCTGTAATCTCAGCTACGTGGGAAGCTGAGGCAAGAGAATCGCTTGAACCCTGGAGGTGGAGGTTGCGGTGAGCCAAGATGGCGCCATTGCACTCCAGCCTGGGGAACAAGAGTGAAACTCCATTTCAAAAAACAAAACAAAACAACAACAACAAAGTAACAATAATAAAATAAAAACAAAAAACTTCTCTCTTTTCTAGTCTTAAAACACTGGAAAGACTCTGACTGATTTAGTTTGAGTCTGTCACTCCTGGACCAATGAACTAGGGGATCAGAATCATGAGAGGATGTGGCTAATTTTGTTGAACCAAATGGTTGGACTTGGGTGGGAGGTGATAGCAGCTTCCAAAAGAGGTTGGGGGTCAGAGAGAAGGAGAGGAAAGAGTGTGTTTCCAAAAACAGGGAAGCTGCCAGCCAAATAATTGTGTTAAAAATGTCCCTGGAAACATTTGAAAGCCAAAACACTATTCCAAAAATGCAAATATAATGCATACCTTCCCCTAAAATCTGTCTTTCATAAGAGAACCATTAAACATGGGAGACACTACCAAACTAGTGTGTGTGTGTGTGTATATATGTATAGAAAATATGTATACATATGTATATAAAGTGTATATACATATGTATATAAAATATACATATATACACACATATATACATATATAATATATATATATACCTATGTAATATACATATATAATATATAGATATATACCTATGTAATATACATATATATACAATATACATACATATATTGATATACATATATAATTATAATCAGCAAATACATTATTTTGTATATAAATAATAAAAACTGAAAATGTGCTTGATCTTGTAGAGTTTATATTCTAAAGAATATATTCAGAAAATAAACCAATAAAACTATATGATATCAACAATATGGAAAAAAGTACAACAAAGAAAGGGGTATGCAGGGAGGGATGAAAGAGTTGGCTGCTGTTTCCTGTAGGGTAGTCAGAGAAGGCTTCTAAAAATGTCTTTGAATTGAGACCTGAAGGGAATGAATAAGTCAGGAATGTTTGGTGAAAAAGTCAGACATTCTTGAACATAAAATTTGCTTTAAGTTGAATTTGAGACTGATAGAAGGGATAATGAAATGAACACTGACTTAAAAATCGCTCTACCTTTAAGTTGTGAAACCTTAGGTAAGTGTATTTTTCCCAGTCTCAGTTTTCCCATCTGTAAAATACATGCATCATTCTGCTCTCCCCGAAATGTTAAGATTCTTGATTTGATGAAATTGCTTTCCATTACTTAGTTAAGGTATAACAACTACTGAGCAGTTTACATGTGAGCCTGGACTGCCTCATCTCTTGCTTGGACTACCTGAATAGCTTCTTAACATATGCCACTGTTGCTTTCCCTGCTGCCTACATGTACTGCTATTAAGACATATCAGGTTATGCCATTCTCTGATCAAAGCCTCCAGTGGCTTCCACTTTATTCCAGTGAGTAAAAACCCAATTTCTCAAAGACCTGTATGAGCTCGGACACAATGTCTTTTTGTTAAGGACTGAATTGTGTCTCCCTAAAATTCATATATTAAAGTCCTCTTCCCCAGTACTTCAGAATGTCACTCTCTTCGGAGGTAAGGCCTTTAAAGAGGTAATTAAGTTACCATGGGGCTAAGGCAGACCCTAATCTAATCTGGCTGGTGTCCCTGTGAGGAGAGGAGATTAGGAACCAGACAGCACAGACCTGGTGGGACCGTGTGAGGACACAGTGGGAAGGCGGCCATCTGTAAGCCATGGACAGAAGCCTCGGAAGACACCAACCCTGCTAACATCTTAATCTTGAACTTCCAGCCTTCAGAGCTAAGAGAAAATCAATTTCTGTTGTTTACCACTTTGTGGGGCTTTGTTATGGCAGCCCTAGTACAGCCTCTAATGTTATTTTCCACTCACACCCTCTTTTAGGAATCCAAAAGATTCCTATCTTTGGGAATTTTTATGGCGTGTTTTCTCTGCCTAAATGTTCTGTCCTCATGTCTTACTCAAATATCACCTTCTCAGCACAACCCCCACCACCACCTCCATTCAAAATGCATCCCCTTCCCCCACCACACCCTCACACTTTTAATCCCGTTTCCCTTGTTTCACTTTTCCCTATCATACTTTATCGCTTCTAATATGTAACTAACTCATTTTTATGTTAGATGTTTATGGCCTGTCTTTTTCCACTGGAAGGGAAACCTCATGAGGGTAGGGATGGTCACCTATGTGGCTCCCTGACGTACCTTCATAGCCTAAATACAGGTCCAGCACATAGTAGATGTTGAGCAATGTTTGTTACGTGGATGAAGTGGAAATAATAAGTTGGACAGTGCTTTCATTATTACTTGGTCCAATTCCTTTTAATTAAAATCAAATTAATATTTACCTTTAAAAATTAGTAAAATATATAGTCATCATTTAACTAGGTGGTAAACATTGATCTACTTGTAATAAATATCAATTCTATTGGAAATTAATATCTAAAATATGCTCTTTACTTATTTGTTGATGACCTATAAATCCAATTTACTACAAGTTTGCATTTAGTTTTCATGAGTCGGGGGATGCCAGCTATGACAACATACATCCTAATTTTCATTAAACTAGGACTACTAAGGGTTTGATTTTGATTTTTTAATTGCTCTCTTCATAGTGGACAGTGAATGCAGGTTGAGGGCTGGGAGGGTGCGTGCTTCCAGGGCCCTATTATCTTCTATCTAGTGGATCCAACCTTCACTAAATCCTAAAAGCAAGGAAAGAAGAGTGTAAAGAACTTGAAGGAGATTGTTGGGACCAGAACCGGAAGTGGCATTTATCACATTTAGTTACATCCCATTGACTGGAAATAGTCAATTGGTCCCACCTGTATGAAACTTGATTGGATAAAGTGCCAAGACAGAAGACGCAGGCACAGATAGTGGGAGCACTAGTCTCTCGATAATGCTTAGCCATTCTCTGTCACAGGAAGAAATGACATGAAGCCACCATACTGGTACTGCAGGCAAATAACAAAGAGAACTTTTGATTTGCATCATGCCTGGGATTGCTAAAGATCAAAATAAAAAACGAGGGAGGTTTTCCTATGCTCTTAATTTTGTCATATTTGATTCAGCCTTACTTTGTAATGTAAGTCACCAGAACATATACTGATTTGTGTAAACGTATCTAAAATAGACTACAAATGTAAATTAGTTGATATGTGTTTGCCACTATTTTTACCTGAGCTTTTCCCCGTGAGTGCTAATAATGAAGTGTTCAATGATACATCACCAAACTTTGGAAAACACAAAGGAAAATGTGAAACATGAATCTGACCAGTTACCCTCAAATTAGTTGTCTTTGAACTAAGAGGAGAAATCCATAAACTGATATGTTACTTCTTCGTCTTGAGTACATTTCTATTAATAATAAATAACATTATACCAAATTATAGAATTAACTAAGTCTGTTCATTTAGTGAGACTTAAAACATGCACAGCATTGTTCCAGCAAGTTAATTTATTTTTAATGAAAACTTGGTTTCTGGACTTCAGTACCTTACCATCTATATGAGTTGAAACATACATGCTATTTTATGTTTTGATGATAAAAACATGAGTTTCGGACCTAGACCTAGTGTTGAGTACTGGTTCCAACATTCCTTAATTGTTGAATTTGGCAAATAACTCTCTGAAACTTAGTTTCCTCATCTCTTAAACAAAGAAAAATAATTCTTACCTTGGAGCGATGTTTTATATACTTCAGAATTAGTTAGGGGAGAAACTAGATTCATTGTTGTCCCATATCAGCTCCTGAATACACTATGGCAATTATTATTACTCCTTATGGTAATACATTTTGAGAAGCAAAATAACTTAGAAATAATAACTGCAATGAAAGTTCAAAGATATGGGGAAAAACATGTAAGCTCAATAATAGGAAAGGAAGTTCAGGTGGTGCTTGAGCTGAATTTTAAATTATTGGTAGTCTTTGGATGAACAAAAGGGCAGCAGGAACACAATGGATTTCAAATCAGACATGAATATGAGCTGTTCATAGAAAAAATGGAGCAACCTGTTTAAAGAAACAGACATTGAAATAAGAAAAATACACATTTAATTTACTATCTTCCTTTTATATACTCAGCGATGAATATCAGAATTGTCGATGTTCAAATCTGCAAAACATAGTTTAATAAACATGTTCAATAAGAATTGACTAAGAAAAAATATTTTATAAAACTATTACTTAAATATTTCTGTAATAATAAAAGTAAAAGGAAATGTTATAAGTCATTTATAAACTAGTATTATAAGAACATTTAAATAACAGTTAAATTTTATATGTATTGCCCATATTAACTTATATAATTTGCACAATATTTAAAACTAAATAGCTAGGAAAGATGTGCTAAATTTCTATTTGAAACACCAAATATGGGGAAAATTTTAAAATCCTTTTTCATTATAGCTATGGTAGAAAAAAATTATTAATTACACTAGTGTGAATTATTTCATTTATAATTCTTCATTGATCCTAAAACAGAGCAAAGACAAATGTGAAAATGGACAGATTTAACTTGGTATAATATCTCCTTCATTAAAGCGATGACTTGACTTTAAAAAAGTGAAATGTACGTGTAAAGTAACATTTTGTTTTCTGTGAAATTTTACTTCAGCAAATATCCTGACTAAAATAAACAAATTAAAAAATGAGCAAGCCTATAAACTTGTTCTTATAAGTTGTTCAGGTATAGTTATATAGCCATGGATAGAGAAACAAACTAGAAAGTTGTTTTGTTTAAAAAAAACAGCAAGTTGGTATCACACACATATGCACGCACACACACATTAAGGAACACACAATATAAAATCATTTAAAGTTTTATTTTCTAGAACATGTGACATGAATTTTTAACCCAAGGTTATTTTGGGTTAAAAGTTTGATGGGTAACAAAACAAACAAATATCCGGACTGAAATGCCACATTGGTTTTCGGTTTTGTTTCTTCACTTCACTACATGACTACCTCATGTGAATAGGGTATTTTGCATGAGCCAAAATTTCACTCCCTGAAAAAACTTGATAAAAACTTGATAAGTTTTAAATGTTTTAGGAAATTACTTCAGTCGAGTAATTACCATTGTAAAAACATCATACTTATTTACATTTTGTATATATTAATTTCTTAATATCAAATGCAATGTTTTATTTGCAGCCATATTTTCATACAGGGGTCAGTGGATCAAAAGTGAGCACTGACTTTACCCTAAGCTCATATTCTCTGAGTAGTTTTACATTTACTAATAGAAATAAAGTCTAAATAAAGCAAAAGTACACAAAAAATGGGTCACATATAGCAGTGCACTGAAGCAATTACAGTGTCACAATTGCAGGCTTGAATTAAATGGAAAGTTCAATTTGATTACCCCTTTGTATTTTTATTATTACTTTTCTGCTATTATTATTGTTGTTGTTTTGTGTTCTGCGATTCGTTATGTCTTCATAAGTACACATTGCTAAGCACTGCTTGCTGGGGAAATAAACCTTCAATTAATCTGGACCATCATTTGTTCATCCACTTTAGAATATGATGCTATTTGCATGTCAAATGGAAGGTGAAAGAAGAATATTACATTCCAAATTTCTTATATGGTGAAAGGAGGGAAAAAGTGAGTACAGAAGAAAAGAAGGGCTAGAAGAAGGAAAGAAAAAAAAAGAAAGGAGAAAGGGAGGAAGAGGGGTAGAAACAACAGCTAATTAATCTGATTTTGTTTTTATAGGAAGTTGGTCATTATCAGTCTCCAAAACAGCATATGAAGCAGATGTACTAAATTGGTGAATCTTGAATTTTAAAATTCCAGACAATTATAGTCAGTTTTTCATTTCTTCCTGAAACAAATATGCCAGATTTAAATTTTACTGGACAATGCTCTTAAATTCTGGCCTAATAGAAAATTTGACCTGAAAAGCCCTATTTTATTGTAGGGTGGAAAAATATTGGTAAGTGAGCAGATTGGGGCAGGAAGTTACAACTTCTAACCCAGATAATGATAGCTTAGTATTTATACTGAAGTCTGTTTGGTTTTGTTTCTTTGTTTTTATCCAGTACTTAATTCTTTCCCTTTTCCTAGGAAGATGCTTAAATCTACCGCATCCTAAAAAATGTTCTTCTTTCTGCCTTCATATCTTCCTCCCCAATACACATCCAACCTTTTACCAAAGAACAGCTCAATCCTTACCGTCTTATCCCCTCTCTTTCTTACTTCCATTGCCTTCAATCAGACCTTTCATTACAGCCTGAATTCTTGGAATAATCTATCATTTGGACTCCATATATTTGACTCTCAGTATGAGTTTACCATTCAATATAAATTTCAAATTGAGCAATGAGTTCACAAAACTCTGAATTGGCCCCAAATAATATGATTCTGAATGGGCTAAAAGAGGTAATTGTGAAAATTTGAGTAAGAGTTATTGAGGGTTGTCTGATACCCCAAATTTAACTATGTAGATGAGGCTGACGCAGCTGATGCTCACTGTGGTATACTGAAAGCAGCCAATGAGATTTTAACAAACTCATACATTCATAATTGTTTACGTCTTCCTTTGCAGTCAGATCACTAACAGTTATTACTAAGAAAACACAAATCTCTACAAATGTAACAAATGTAAAATTCTAACTGAAATTTAAAGTGTATGCAAACAATTTTTGCTTATTCAAAATTATGAAGGCTATTATAAATTCACAATGACTGAAATGTTTCAAAAGCAAAGACAAATCAATACAGATAGATTTACGTGTTATATTTACCAATATTAACGCAAAAACCATATAAAATGACTATAGTAATATTCACTTACTGTGAAGTGTCTTTTCTTTTTGAAAATAATACGTAATATTGAAACACTGCAAACTAAAAATGTATTCTATATCACAGAATATGGTAAGTCAATTATGATATGTTTATACTATTTTTTCCAAGATGTTACTATGGTTCACATCACTTTTTATGTATAAAATCACATAATTTTACTCTAATTCAATTTAGATTCACAGTTTAAACCTTCACCAATAAAGATATTCATACATGTAATTAGTATTGCTACATTCTTACACAAATCTACATGTTGTGTTTATTATACCAGAGTCAAAAAGGCAGATCTTTATTTTCTGGATTATGTCTTTCTTTTTGATCAAAGTATTGCCCAAATTTAACAATAATATAAAAATTTGCCTTTTCTGGAGTACCTAAAATTTATATTCTCAAGTTGCTTTAAAATACTCTAAAACGTAATTTTTACCATATTTTAAGAAAGAAAAAAAATCACTTCAAGGCAGTCACCTATTAGTATTCTGCCTTATCTAAGTGGATTATGGATTTCGAAACTAAACCTGAACACATCTTAAAAAGACGCCCAAGCTTAACTATCTTGTCCTATAAATATGGAAGGCACTTTGACAATAATTGGGTCTCCCTAATACCCATATGGATTCAAATATTGCAGAGAGGAAATGGATTGTAAATTTTGGCAACTAAACTTAACTATACTTCCATATGTATGCTTTACCAACCACAGGATTTGGAATTCAAACCGTTGTTACAAACCATTTTTGCTAATTAGAAGAGTCTTCATTTTTCACCTTCGCAAAAAAATGTTACAAGAAGCCCAATGTTCGCCTTGCTTATCTCAAATTCCCATTTGGCAGGCACTGTAAAACTTAACTCCCAACGAGCTGTCATATGCCTGGAGTCCTCAACTTGGCATGGCTACTAACTTTGACCTCAGGGAAGTTTCCTGTGTTAGCCTTCCTGTGGTTTACCTCTGAGAGTTCTTTCTAAATTGAAAGGGAGCTAGAGAGAGATGGGTAAAAACAACAGCTCAACAAGCCAGGTTTATTTTAAATGGTACACAAAAACAATTCTCTTCCAGGACCAAACTGCTACAACAAGGTCTCAGGTAGTTACTCTTTACAAAGTAATTCAGGAAGAGCAAGGCAATTAGCTTAAAAATTAAAAGGTGTGCTAACAGCGCAACACACACACGCACACACACACACACACTCACACACACACCTGAATTAATACCCACAAATGATTCTATAGACATCAATCACAGTGTACAAAATGTCAGTCTTGGAGACCATGTCCCTGATTATCATCTTATGCCATACACCAGCTTAGGATCTGATCATTTTCTATTTCTGCGACAGCCACATGGGAATTCTCTCTAACCTGCCTCTTTGTAAACAGGCCAGGTTGACTGACTTGACCGTAAAGGACATCTAAAATGCAGGATTTAACTAGCATGAACTATTGATTGTGTGTCTCTAGATGCCAGCTAGATCTCAATATTTGAGTTGTGTAAAATATTCTTTCCATAAATTTTTCTGTAATGTTTCAGTTATTGCTGAATGTGTAATATTTTCTGTTTTTATTGTGGGTGACAGAGAGCTGGAATTTTGCAAGTAAGCTTCCTTCTTACTTACCTTCTGCCAGCTCTATCATCTACTTACTTTGGAAGATGAAATTAACTATTTGTGTGAACATTTGCCTATTTGTTCTCAGATTCATTTCCTACTCTTCTCTTAATCTGCTTTTCTATTGCGGAAAACTACATTTCTTTTAGGCTCCTCTTTTCTATTTTCTGGGTAATTGCAGCCAGTGGAAGAAACTGTAGCAAACTAGAGGACAGAATGAAAGGGAAAGAAGATGATATTTCTCTCCTTTCCTCCCTGTCTTGTGTAGACCCTCTGGCACATTCTTCCCTGGATAGCGACTTTCTCATTGATCATGCCCAGGGTGGACTCACTGTGGTTCTGCTTTCTGCAAGATGGCTCCAGAGCCAGACAAAGGTATTCTCTTTCCATTTGTATCTCCAGACTTGAAGATGGTTCTTAGTTCTCTTATTATTTAGGTAATTAATTTCCTATATTAAATTCATTCTTTTTCCAGTACATGCAGATTCCTGTTTCCCTGATTGGACATTGACAGACTTGTCTTCATCTGTAAGATGCAGTTAATAATAACACTGAACATATAGAGTAATTTGAGGATTAATTAATGCAGCTGTTCTTAAGTTTCGAGGTGCATCAGAATTATCTAGAGAGGTTGTTACAGTGCAGATTTTACGGCCTTACCGTCAGAGTATCTGATTCATTTGGTGAAAAGTGGGACCCCAATTTTTGCATTTCCAACAACTTCCCAGGTGTTTGCATGTTGCCAGTCCACAGCCCATACTTTGAGAACCACTGTAATGGAAAGTGTTTCACTCATTATAAGTGTTCTATAAAGTTCTAAAAATTAATGTTTACTGTCATTCTATAATTTTCTTTTGTCTTTCCTAATTATGGTTGTACCCAGGATTTGAAGAAATTCTCAAATTAAGAATAGACAAAGGTATGTAAATATAACCAAGGATTTGTGGGTAAATGTGTTTGTGTCATTTTATGCAGGATAGAATTAGTTGTCCACACATTACACTGAATGCTAGAGGCGGTTATATAGAGATACAGGTATACACACATATATTTCTGCTCCTACTTACTGACCATGACTGATAAATTCTTATACTTAATAGAGTCTTTTTGGTAAAATTAAAATGGGCATTTGAGTTATATCCAAGCAGTAACTTTTTCTTTCCTACTAAGGAGAGCATAACTGAACGCAAAGAAGGAGGAGGAGGGAATGGAAGAGTGGAGGAGCAGGAGTTGTAGAGAGAGGAAGAGAAGGATGATGTTATTTTGTACATGGCATTTAATATATAAAATAGCCTGAAACTTTAAAAATGTCTTAATATATTAATTAAAATTTATTAATGTATTAATATATTACTTATAATTAATATAAATTTTTCTTAATATATTAAAAATTTCTTAATATATTAATGTATTAATAACAAATGCTATACAACTCACCACTGTACAGATATGCTGAAATGGATTATCCAGACTTGGGAGGCTGAGCATGTCTTGAACCTAGAACTCTAGTTTCAAACACAAAACATCTGTCTTAACTTGTATTTCTATAAAAAGTGAAATTGCTTTTAAAAAAACTGAATCTCCCTTAACCCACATAGCTAATAAAATAAAATTGAAATGAGGAAACATAAAAAGATATGTCTTTATATACATATAGACACATCTGTATCTATATCTGTATATGTATATCTATATCATTAGACTGCAAAGAAGAATGTAAGGTACATGAGAGTAAATTTCAGTATAGATTCCTTCTAGATTTGGGGAATTTTTCTCCCATCCTAATCTTTACAGCTGACTCATCTATAATTGACATGACAGAAAGTTTTTAACCTAAATTCTACCTCAAATAAAGTTTTTACCCAAAATTTTACTTACTGTAGTTTTCACTAAAATCAAAATTTTGTTTGAAATAGTCTATGTTTTTCATAGAAACAACTATTCTCTGATTTATGCTTTCATGTTTCTTTGATTTATATAACAAAGTAAAAAATGCATAAACAGCTTTGGAAACAATTGTAACTAATCTTCTCCATTCACACAACTCAATTGGAGGGAACCCAATGGTATGAATTTACTAGCATGTGGTCTAGCCACCAGTGTTTGTAGCTGTATTAGTTTTCTATTGCCATGTAACAAATTACCGCACATTAAGCAGGTTAGATCAGCATATAATTATTATCTCACAGGCTTCACTAGTCAGCAGTCTGGTACGACTTAGCTGGATCTTCTGCTCAGGGTCCTATGAAGCCAAAATCAAGACATTCTCTTCTGGAGTCTCCACAAATAAAAGATCTGATTCAAAGCTCATTGCGTGTCAGCAGAATTTGTTTTCTTGTGGCTGTGAGACTGAGTTCACGGTTTTCCTGGTGTCTGTCACCAAGCATTGCTCTCAGCTCCTAAACACGATACTCAACCCTTCGCTACTGGGCTGCCTCCACAAGTGATTCACGACATGGCTCCTTGCTTCTGCAAAGCCAGCAGGAGAATCTCTCCCATCAGGAAGGCCCAGTTTCTTTTAAGGGTGCAACTGATTAGGTCAGTCTTCCCCAGAATAATCTCTCTTTTGATTAACTAAAAGTCAACACTCATATGGGGCCTCAATTACATCTGCAAAATCACTTCACTTTTGTCTTACATCACAACGTAGTCACTGGAGTGAAATCCATTGTAGTCACAGTTCCACTCATACAGAAAGGGAAAAAAATATATAGGACATGTATGTCGGGGGTTAGAATCTTGGGGATCATCTCAGAATTCAGCCTGCCACCGTGCTTGTGAACATGACTTAGTTTGATTTACAGAGCTGTCAGAGTGGGTTTATAAAGGTGGTTAAGAGAGCTTGCATTCTAGTGCCATTTAGAAGGTATTGTTGACTTTGTCTGGGGTCCTGACAGATGCCATATGGATAATTATTCATAATAGTTCAGGAACTAAAGAAAAACTCACAGATAATGTTTTATGCTAAAATGTTATTTAAAAGATTATGTAACAGCTAAAATCATTGTTTAAAGAGGAAGTAAAGTGCCAATGAGGGAAAATATAAGTTGGCTAATAAATACAGACATTACAGGATTACTTTGTCCTTATTTATGTATTTATTATTTAATTATTAATGTAACCATTTATTATTTTTTCTTTGTATAGGCAAATTAGAGAATATTCTGAACCAAGGCTAGAAATCTTTTACTGCCCTCCATACTGAGATCTCAAGAGTTAAAAATCACACTGATCTCCCAGACAATTGAGTCAGAAGAATCTTCTGCTTCTTCCAAGGAAAATAAATGACAGAATCTCTAACTCAGGTAACAAGCTTGAAAAATCAACAGAATCTCTTTTTCTTCTCTCTCTCTTGCTTGCCCACTCTCTCTATCTCATGATTTCTTTCTATGTAAGAAAACTTTTGTTCAGGCTGCCCTTGCCATCCCCAAGCTTGTACTTGTTTTAATGATGACCTTAAGTTTATATCCTATGTCTCTACTTTCATCTACAGTTTATCGAATGATCTTCCCAAATATTTGGAGAAAAATGAATTGAGCAGCTACGAGTTTCAGACACAGGGAAAACCTCTGAAGTGTATGAGACAGAAACCTGGCTTCACATTTCAGCATCACTAATTTAATTGACCTTAAACAATTTACTTAATTTTTCTGAATTTCAGAGCAAAGATAATTAGATCTAACAATAATATATAGTATGTGCTTATTGAATATTGAATAGACAAACAAGATTTATTACTACTACTTTTTCTATCAACTTTAATTTTAATGGAGCCTATTTTTTGCTAAAAGTTAATCTTAATGGAAACAATTATGTTTTTCTACATTTAAAATATTTCCCAGAGCATGTTTCCTGGGCCATTGGGTCCATGTAATGCTACTGGAGGAAAAAAGAGAAACAATAGTAAATGATGAAACAATGTATGCTGAACAGTGTGAGAAGACTCACAATGAGCATTATCATAACAAAGGCTCTGACATATCTCACATAAACGAAAATGCTCCCGGTTTTTCTAAAATTATGTTGGACAAGCTGAGGGAAATGTGGTTTTAACATTTTAAATATCTGAAGTCTAACAGAAATGTGTCTGTAAGCACCAGAACTAAAAAGAGACATAAAAATATCTACAAGAAAGAATATTATCACTACAGTTAAAAAAAAAAAAGGAAAAGAAGTAGCTTTGGTTTGCTTTCATTGTAGCAGATGATCACTCTTATTTCCATTCAGCAATATTATTAATATCACAGATGACATTAAAAGTAATATATTACTGAAGAAAAAATAAGTTGTTGTTGCTGTTATGTAAACTAGGTGATACTTTGCAACACAGTATGGTCCAATCTTACTGTAGACAACGTCTTGAGAATCGGGCACTATGGAGTGAACGAGGGAGGGCAAAGATCTCCACGTCCAACAGTGAAACCAGGGAGAAAACTGTAAAGATATTTTTGACTACATTATCATCATGCTTTAGAGATTAATGAATAAGAATGCTAGCAGAAATATAGAAAAATAAAATCTCAGTTTCATAATAGAGGAGTAAGGCTGGTGAACACTTCAAGAGTGGTCAGAAGGAGTTGAAAGGTAACATTAAGGAAAAAGAAATAGTCCTAGTTTATGATGTCCAGAGCTGTCCTCTGGGGTGCAATTAATCAATGTGTGTCTTCAACTACTTGAGATAGGCATGACACGTGAATGTAGAAACTTAGAACAAAAAGCATTGACTTAGCTCATGCTAGAATAAATTTAATTCCCACCTCATTCCCTGTGATGGCCCCAGGAAAAATGAGGAGACTCTGCTTCTCTCTTCATTTACACTTTGGGCTTCTTGCTGCCTGAAGGGAAGTGTCCAGGTGAAGTAAAATTAGCAATAAGCAGTGATCGCTGGAGTGATCGTCTAGAGGTTTTTAAGCTTCCAGGGCCACACTTTTCCATCTGGCAAAAGAGGATTAAATGTTTCTTTTAAACAATTTGTAAACTCACAGCTACAAAACATATGGCATTATTCCAAGTTTGACATACTTCAACGTTTGACTTAACTATTCCCACCCATTGATTTGGGCTTTCTTGGGATATTGCTTACATCTTTTCGAAACCAATCTGCTAAGACCCGAGACAAAATATATTGGATTGAATATAAATTACACAGAACGTAGATTTTTTTGTTTGAAGAAATGGAGCTTTAGAGAGACGAAGTATCATTCCTAACTGAGTGGTTCATCTAGTACATGATGACTTGAAGCTTAGGTCTTCTGATGATGCAGCTTATGTGCTTTCCATTGTACCACTGCTTAAGTAGGAGTCAATATTGATCAATACCAGTAAGTTAGGTGAAGCCCTTTGGACAGCATGTTATGGAAGAGATAGGTTGGTATGTTAGTGTAGACCTGAAGGAAATGAAAGTGAAGCTGGGCCTGCAAGGATGATATGCCATAGGGAAGAGAAAAGAAGATATTTATTGAAATTAATAGACCTTTAACATAGGAATGTCTTAAGAGATTACCTTCACAGCATTTGTCTTGAGGAGTGGTAGAAAATCATGTTAAAGAATTAGGAGTATTAGTAGTTAGCCCTTGCTATATGTCAGGTATTATATGTGTATTATTTCATTTAATCCTCTCAATAACCCTTGAGGGAGGAATTATATTTTGATCTTACTTGCAAGGAAACAGATTCAGAGAGGCTCAATATCATACTGGGAAAGACTTTCCTGAAACAAATACCTAACTCTACTGTGCACTTGAAGCTGTTCTAATCTCTTTACAAATACTAATTTAACCTTTGTAGCAGAGTTATGAGATAGGTATTATGATTTTCAGTTTACAGGGGCATATCTATCAGGCAGTAGAGTAAGAGTCTAAGTGTCTAGCCACTATGCCATGCTGCCTGGTAAGGAGTGGAGCTGAAATTCACATTGGCCGCAGTCTGATCCCAGTGCAGATGCTCCTAAAAACTAAGTATTTTTTCCTTCTCAGCTGCAATAGTCTTTATAGACGATGATATCTAGTCAAAGAAGATGAAGTTATTTGTCACCCGATTTTGTTGATGCATGACTGGAAGACGCAGGTAGGCAAAGGACAAAATATTTTTGTGATGCTATGTGAAACAGAAATCAATTACACAATCACAAATGGACTCCATCTAGTCCTGCCACCTTGGTCTTCATACCATAATAGTGGTAAAAATAATACTGAAAATACTGAGCCATTATTTTATGCTTATAGGGTTTTTAGTACTGTAGAAATATTTTTGTGTTTTTCTTCAATTAATTCACACAACCTAGATTAAGCACAACTTTCACCATTTTCTGGGTGAGAAAACTAAGATAAAGGGAGATTAAGTAACTTGCTCAAGGTCAAGCAGTTATTATCCTCTAGATTTATGTGTAAACCTAGGCACGGTGACTCCAAACCCTAGATCCCTAATCCGTAACCTAGATTACAACTCCCAAGGCTCCAGGCTTCTTGTCTCTATGCATATTGCAGCCCTGGGAACAGCTTGTACTTCCTCTCACCCCAGTGATACACAGACTTTCCTTTAATTAGTGTGTTTTTTTCTTTTCTGCAAATGATTCCTCATGATTTTTTTATTCAAAGTACATGAAAACACCTCAACCAACAGGAAAAAAAGAAAAATGTTATATATAATGTGAATGAAACTGTGGGCATTTTCTGGCTTAGAATTGAACTTCCAGAAAACAATCATAAAGAAGGCAAGGTTTTGCAATTCAAGTATTCATTAGGGCAGTATTATATCTTTTCTTAGTCTTAAATGAATGTAAAATCATAGTCCTTTGTATTAGAATGCATTTTTGAAAGTGTTAGCCAGGCTAGTTGGATAAATTAGTTATATAAATGTTTTTTTCTTGTATAGTTAGCATTTTTCTAATTTCTATGTTCAGATAGTGACCAAACCTAATACTGCTAAAAATTATAAGAGCAAAGAAAAAGTTATAATTAATTGAGCTTTGTTATAGGTAAAGTGAAAATTCTCGATTTCCACTCGCATATGCCTCTTGTTTTTTGAGTATGAATGTGTGCTGTTTTGAACACTCAGTCAATGCAACTTCTATTTTAGGTCTAACAATATCTCCATGTGGGACTTTGCCGGGCTAGCTCAGAACACATACATAAGAAGAGAGTTAGCTGCTCTTGGCTTCCTAAATCAAATTTTGCTATGGTGAAAGGAACTGATCATTCTTCAAATAGATGACTTCTTTTTATGCTCCACGTTGCCTCTAATACATGTTAACTTCTGGAAATTCTATTCCATATGAAGAAGGAAAGTTAGGGAGCTGTCAGGGAAAAAGACAGAAAAGAAGCCAAAGGTTAAGAAGTTAATGAGAGCTGGTGAATGGAGAGACCAGGTAATCAACTCTGCCATTCAAGAGCACAGAACACTCTGGTAGCAGAGAAAATCACAAGAACATGAAATGAAAAGAAGGTTAAATAAAATACATTTTATTCCAAAGCAGGAACTATTTTAAAAGAAAATTCATAATTTTAGAAATTTTGTTGGAAAAGTTAAAGTAAATCTTTAAAAAGTATTTAAAAAGTAAATCTTTAAAGTATTTAAAAAATACTGTCTCTATACTTTTGTTTATTTCCACTTTATTCTTTACAACAAGCTCAACAAACTTTTTACAGAGTAAGTTTTTTGTAATATAAAAACACAATAATCCAGGAACACAACAAGACTGATGAGCTATCACCAGACAGGAGTCTCTCCTCCCCCTTGCTCCTGGGATTTAAACCTATTTGACGCCCCCAGCGGCTAATCCTGCCCAGCAATCAGGTTCCATCCTGATGTGGAATCTGATACCTTAATATATTAAAAAGTCACTTCCTTCCACTAGCGTGTCTTTTTAATTGGTAATGTGTCTTATATGGCATAAATTATCAGTGCTTACCATGAATTCTTAGCCAACAAAAAAAATTAACAAGTTTTTTATTTCTTTTCATCAAATTTCATCTTGATAGATTCAGACACTTTGGGTAATTTCCAGTATCAGATCACTGGAACATTTATTTTTATTAAAAACAAACAAATTGATAGTTCAAGGTTTCGAATATTTCCAGAGCTGGGGTCTCACACACATTCTGAAACTGTGTGCAGGACACGGGCTGGGGACCTGGGCAGCTGCTGCATTCTATCAGCAAAGCAATCTCACTGCCTCTGTTTCTGTAACTTGAAAGTATGGCCCTTGCGAGACATTCTGACACCATGAATTTGAAGTCTTCTTGTACTGCGACTGCCAGAAAATTTCAAATGTTAAATAATCTCTCAAACTTGCCCTAGAAACTGAAGTTGGCTTATTAAAGATTTTTTTTCCTCCCTGTTTGAAAAACTTCTTTGTTTCACTAACGGCAGGTCTCCTGTGTTTTGTAATGTTGTTATTGAACAAGTTTAATGATTTGCTGAGGACCTCATCTAGAGGCATTACCAAGCAGCTCAAGATTAGAAACGTATGGTGGTGGAGGCTCTCCTAGAATAAATGAAAATATTTTATTCAGCTACCGAGAAGGGTCTCCAGAGATCAAATTAGAAGCTAGCTGTGAAGGGAGATGTTTAGGCATGCTCTGGAATTATTTATCAGCATTTTCTGCTTGTGTGAGAATAAGCAGACATTAAGTTTAAATTAAACAAAGGGGGAAAGAAAACAAGTTTTTTTCAGTAATTTGACTGCTAATGATATTTCTGAATTATTCTCAGCTTAATAGTTTAAGTAATTTGCAATGATAATAATGGTTCCTGCTAAAGCTCCAATAGCGTTGATTTTTTTTTCTTTTCGCCAAGATTAACCCCCTTTAAAACCTTTAATGGACATATAATTGCAAATTTATTGTGGGCTTTGTTAATTTTTAAATTTGTTTTCTTCTTGACATTTCTTTTAATTTAATTTTATTTTATTACATTCATCAACAATTTGAGAAACTCTCTTAAAAGTCCACTAAAAAGGAATAAATGTTCTTTATGTTGCACTGGTTTATCTTTACTTATAATGAGGCTGAGCTTGTAGATAGAATAGAGGCTGTTTAATGATTACTTTCGACATTAATGCACTTTTCCCATGTACTCATTCAAAATAAGTATGCTTTTAGGGTTTGTTGGAAAGAAGTAAACTGTTAACATGGGGTTGCAATTGGCCCTTAAATAATTGAATAAAAGACCAGACCATATTCCAGATTAACACATAAGTCTGTATTTTAAATATCTAGGTGGTGAAGTTGTGCTAAAAGCCATTAAATTTTGTTCTTAAAGGCACACTGCATGTTATCACAAATGAGTAATTTAAAACATGTTTGTGTGAAATACAGCAGGTTAACAAACTGAAAACTAAAACCCTAAGTGTGATAGCTGTTTTTCATATTGAGGAAATGTAAATATATAACTCGACATTTTGTCAGCCAGTAAATCATCTTTCAAGTCACCATATTAATCATGCACAGAGAAAGGACCAAGACGGATAAAACTTCCCTTGACACTCACTGTTTCAAAGGTGAAATAATACGTGATGGAAATAATATTGTTCTTAGAAATTCATGTTGCGTATTTGAATATTCTTCATTCGTATTAACTATTTTTAAAAGGATTTGGTTATCTGTTCTCAAATAATTTCCATTAACTTATTCCATTGTGATTCAGAATTAAATTGTACCTTGGATTTTTTAAAGGAGTGAAAATAAAAGAGAAAAGAAAAAAGTGAGATGAGGTGAACTGAGAACTCACTAAAAGCATAATTCTTTTCTGGCCAGAGAAAAAAGAATGCTTTTTAACAATTGAATATATATGCATATACCTACAAATTTCCTGTTTGCATGATTTGTGAAGAGGGTTAATTTGCTGTAATTTTTTTCTCTTAATCTGAAATGCCACAAATGTGAATGACTTTCAAACACTTTGCAGTGACATTGTCAACCCTCTGCTAATACTCTTTCAGTGCTTGGGAACCAAATAATTACAAGATGAGGCATTTAAAAAGTCAAGAAGGTGATATGATGCTGCGAATTAAAATGAGAGAAAGAACTCACTTACCTATATAAAAGAAGGGAGCAATTCAAATAAAGTAGATGTATAGCAAATGCCTTAATATTAGTTTATTTAAAAGTATTCCTAGATATTATTTACATTTGTATCTGCTTGACTTTTTCCTAAATTGCTGATTTTCTGAAATGCCAGATGTTGATTTTTTCATGTTTTGTCTAGTAGTGACAGAAGTGTCTCCGATTACCTTCCCCCTACCCCTGCCCCTGCAAAATATCTATTTGTGATATATTGGATATTTTTTTTCATAACTAAGTAGTTAGTGGTAGTATGTTATCTCTTTCAAACGTAGGAAGTAAGTGTATAGAAGGCAGTTGCTTTTCAGTATTCTCACAGATAGTGACAACTGCTTTCAAATATTTCGTGTCTATTTCTTCCATACACCATTGTGTGGCTTTCTTTGTCACTTTCCTTATCATGAATCCTGCTACTTCAATAAGGATACAGAAATTCCAACAAGAGTGCATTCTCATCATTCATGATGTAAATGATGAACCAGTATGTGTAACCACCATTAACTGCTTTGAAACTATCTTGCTCTAACTGTTTCTATAAGTCTTTTAGTAAATATTCAAGTTCTCCTTCAAAGCAAGTAATTGATTTCTTTCTGGGGAATTATTTTTAGATAACCCACATGATACACTCAAAAAGAAAATAAAAATTTAAAACTTGAAACTTGACAAACAAATCCAGATATTAACACCACATTTGAATATAATAATTAAAACTGATGATCAGATGTTAAAAATGAAAAATTTTCTAGAAGAAAATCCTTTCAATATGACCCAGCCTTTTTGGGAAGAAATTTTAAAGAAAGAAAACATAACTCCTTTCATACTGTGGTGCACTATAATTATGTCTAGAGTTGGTTGTATATTATAGTAGAGTTTTAAGTTCTACTACAATAAGAACTTGTATTATTTTGTCAGGTGTCTCTCAGCCTAGTTCCTAATGCATCATGAGCATTTCCTAAATCAAAAAATCTGTAACTCAATTATATATAGAGAGGCATTGCCCTTATTGAAAATATACATATATCACATATTATATTATATACATCAACATAATTGTATGCATTAATATGTATACATTATAAACGTATGTATCACTTTGATATAATTGTTTTCCCATTATATGATGAAAAGTATGAGTTATAATATTTACTTCCAGGAAGAGCAAAGATGGACGGTACTGTTGAATGATGGGCTGGAAAAGCCATTGCAGATAAGGTATTTTTCTCATGAAAAGATTACTAATACACATGTCTATGTGTCTAACATATGAGCTGCCAATCCTTTCTTCCCTCTCTACATTCTCTGGTCCACATCTTCAGCCATCTTTTACCAATACCTAATTCCTTTCATCATGCCTGCCTGGTGAAAGCCCTTCCTGTTCCAATTCAACGATTCATTTCATGCATACCTACACCTGTGATGCTGAGGCTTACAGGGGAAAACACAACCACACAATCCAGGCGATTGGCCATTCTGAATTATATTGTCTTCAGACTCTAACAGGCCTTTCTTTCATATTTTCTTGTTCCCATTTAACCTTCTCCACTCTCCTCAAGTATTTGGGCCCATGACCTCTCTCCTTATTTTGTCAGATGAATATATTCCTACTCCATAGAAATCTTCCCTAAGGAATGGTCTCTACATCTCATTACTAAATGGCAAGATTTCCCTTTTTCTTTGTTTCCTATTACAAATGAGGATGTGTCTTTCCTTGAGTTGATGCTAATTTCTTTGTATCTGCTCCAGATACCACCTTTCCTGCCTGTTCAGAAAACTGAATCTCTTCTCCGGTTCTATGGGCTCCTGCCCGTTAGGATTTAAATGCACTGAGGACTCTTTCATCTTACAATACAGAAAAGAAAACAAGTTTATCTTTTCCCCTGGAAATGTCTTCATGTAGTTGTCTTTTGCAAACTGCCTCCGCTTCCTCTCCTTCCATTCACGCCTCCAGATGCTGCAGCACTCCCAATGCTTCGGGAAATATTCCCTCACCAAAATCCCCCAATGACTGCTTTGTGCTAAATTTTATGAATACTTGTCAGTCCTCATCCAACTTTATCCTTTGACATCACTTAACAGCCTTGACTACTTCCTTCTTAATCTAAAAGCCTCTTCTCTGTCGTCCTGATACTGTGTTTCAGAGGTTCGCAAATTATAGTGGCCAAATCTAGTTCATTTTTCATTTTTGTAAATAAAGTTTTATTGGGACACAACCACACATATTCATTTACTCACCGTCTGTGGTTGCTTTTGGAGTCCATGACAGAATTGTGTAGTTGGGACAGTGACCACATGACCCACAAACCCTAAAATATTCACTATCTTGCATTCTACAGAAAAAGTTTGTCACTCCTTCTTAGATTTTGTAACACCTTTTTAAAGAATGCCTCTTTAGCTACTGCAAATCGCTCTCCTTACTAGGACCTTCTTACCAAATCTTTTCAATTTTCATGTTTATCCAAGTTACACCCTAACATATTTCCTTTTCTCAATCCACACAGTCTCTCTGAAAGTTTCCATGGTTATATATGACATCTTCACATACTAGCTGGTCTCTATGTTGATAACTCCCTGATATATTTTTCCAGCCCAGACTTCTGAGCTTCTGCAAGTGTCCTTTTACTTAGATAGTTCCTAAACTTCTAAAATTCAACAAAGCCAAACTGAACAAACCATTTTATCCACTCTACAACTTGCTCTTCCTTTATCTTCTGTCTCACCGATTGGCTCCACTCAGTTATCTGTCCCATCCACCACATTTTTATAGAGGAGACTATAAAATACCTCTTACTTTTCGACATGTAATCCGTCAGAATATGCTTCCAGTTATCACCATACCCCAGGTCACCACTCTCTCTAACCTGGATTACTTCAAATGCCAACCAATGTTCTCTTTGTCCAATCTTGTCAGTCTCAGCTCTGTTCATGACTCAGCCCACACTCTCCTTTTTCTCCACTCCTACCCACATCGCCCTACCCTACACACACACACACACACACACTGGCTAATTTGTTATAGGCTTCTGTTTCCTCCTCAAAGGTTTTACTGTCCCCTCAAGTCCCTCGAGACTATGTTACTGTCTTTTAAAAATATTCCCCAACTGTCCCATGCTTTCCCTTGTCAGTATTTCCCACAATTTATTCCCCTCACTATAGTGAAAGTTCAAAACAGATAGAGATTGTGTTTACCTTCTTCAACAAGATCCGCTCAGCAAGTTGCACAGTATCTGGTTCAAGGTAAACACACAATAATCTAAACTGTATGACTGAATTGTAAAGTTTTGCCAATTTGAAAAATCATTCATCTTTCTGAAAAATGCTTTCTGGAAAAGCTAATAAATTTTTAAATAATCTGACATCATAAATAGTCTTTATTTTAATTCTTGCCTTTTGTTTTTAAAATACATAAGTCTGTGTGTCATCTGGCACCACTATTAAAATGGCCAATATTGAACATAAGCAATGCTGATCTATGTTTCTTACAAAAGAAATGCCTTTATCCACAGATCCTTTTCTTTCCATAAAGGGTTGTGTATGGGATTTTAGATGGACAATATGATGCTGTGACCAAAAACAATTTTAGCAACAGTAAATTTGAAGGCATTAAATATCTTCAGTTTCCAAATGCAGTTTGTATATGTGTGTAATCACCATGTTTTCTACATTTAAAAATTGTTGCCTTTAATTAGTATATGTTTGATTAAACATGCCTTTTTATGAATTATCTAAGCATAATCAACCAATTATCTTGCAGTACAAGTTAAAGTGATGAGAAATATTTAATTTAAAATAATTTACTTTAAAGTTACTTTATGAGTACTTAATAGTAATAGAATTTTTTTTCTCCATGTGGCAAACCTATATTGTTATATTATCACTTGCCTGCTGAGTGCATTTCTGTAAAGCAGGAAATATTCTAGGCCACAAGAGCCTCTGTTTTTCACTGGAAAGTTGCAGGTCATTTCAAGGTACAAAAACATAAGACAAAAACATCTTCATTTTTCCAATTTTTATAGTTTATTCAATGTTCACGTCTACATTAAAAACCTTAAGAAAGAAAGACAGGTAATAAAAACTGGGGCAGAGTCCTAACAGAAACCAAGTGAATAGATCTCCTTTACAGCTTCCTATTGATAATGAATTCTCCATTTACCAAGAGAGACAGAATGAAGCAGTGCTTGGCAAATTATACTCTCCTCTGTGCTGCTGCCAAATGAAACACTTGAACAAGTGTAATTCTACATCCTACATTTGATGCGAGTCTAATGTCACTATATTTGGAATGAAACATTGCAAAAAGTTGGTAACATAAATGTTTCTGTTTTTAACAGATCTTAAGTGGTTTCTCATCTCCCTCATTTTTTGAAATAATAAGCATCAGTTTCTCATAGGAAGAATCTGAGAGTTATTTATGATTTCCCATTGTCTTTGTCTGCAAGCAACCAGATTAGAGACGTATCTACTCACAAAATGCCCATGCCTGAAACATATTTTATCGTTTTCATTCCTAATATACAACTCAAGAAATGTTTTCTATCGTAATAACAGAGAAAAGGAAATAAAAATTCATCATCTTAGTCTGTCATTTTGCTAAGCAGAATCCTCTCCTGCTTTGAGGCTATCTCTTGGTACAGTCGCTGAATCTGGAAGCATTTACAAATGCTTGGAGGAGTCCAGATTCAGTGAATGTGCCAACAGATAGTCTCAAAAAAGTGATGTTCACATATTTATTGCCACATTCAAACTCTTGCCTAACTTTTCATGTACACCGATTCTATCATACCAGTCTTCACTTCAGAAAACAGCATCTCTTCTTCATTCCTGTTACAGAAAACAAATTCTCTTGCTTGGTTTTTGGAACTCCTGTGATCCTACCTAATGTACCCCTTTTTTCAGCCCCATGGACCTCCTCAGTGTCCCAAGAACTCATCATGCATTTATGGCAGAGGAGGCCAATGGAAAAGGGAGATATAAAATAAAGTAAATGTGGTACCTAAGCATAATGGGAAAAGCATCACATAGGAAACAGAGAAAGTTGAGTTCAATCCCAGCCCAATCGTTTAGCAGGATTAACCTTTTCTAAAGTAGACACTGTAACTTTGGAGATGACAATACTTACTGAGACGATATTGAAATGATATTTCAAAGTAAATGAACACTCTTCTCAATACCTTTACTTATAGGATTTACTATAGGATACTACAGGCGCTAAACACTCCCTTTCCCAAATGCCTTTGTAGTGAGAGATGGCTATGCAAATAGGGCTGATCAATAGGCTATAAATAGGCTGGGAGTGGTGGCTCATGCCTGTAATCCCAGTAATTGGAAGGCCAATGCAGAATCACCTGAGGTCAGGAGTTCGAAACAAGCCAGACCAATATGGTGAAATCCAGTCTCTACTAAAAATACAAAAATTAGCTGAGCATGGTGGAGGGTGCCTGCAGTCCCAGCTACTCAAGATGCTGAGACAGGAGAATTGCTTGAACCCAGGAGGTGGAGGATGCAGTGAGCCAAGATGGTGCCACTGCACTCCAGCCTGGTGACAGAATGAGACTCCATCTGAAAAAAAGAAAGCTATAAATAGAAATCTGCTAAGCCAAAGGCAAAGCCTTTGTTTCCTTTATCATAGAGGCAGGTGTCATTGGCCTTACCTTTTTTCCTTACTCTTGCTTTGACCATGGATGTAAGACCCAAAGCAGAAGCAGTCACATTTCAACAGTGAAATCATGAGACAGCATGCTAAGCATGGTGTTAAACAGAGATGCATTTAATATGTCATTGAACTGCTGCAACAGCACTGAACTGCTTGCCACCGGACTTCAAGTTACATGAAAAAATAATTGCTTTTTGTTTAATTCCCACAATTTAAAATCTGTTACTTGTAGCCAAAGTATTACTATTAACTGGCATACTAACACAAATATTCTCCGTTGAAGGCATTTAGTATTTGCCACAGCACTTCGAGGCCAAAAATAATATTTAATACATTTTATTTATTAACTAGTTAAGTCCGAAACTTAATACATACTTAGATCCTAACAACTTAGTGGCCTCTTGGACATAGCACAAGTTCTCAAATCTTAGACAAACAGGATACTGCCACCATTATTTCCTGTTCTATGTGGATTTATGGGTGGCATTTTATTTTTATTTTAGTAATTGCAGAAAATCCAGCTTCCCAAAGATAGGATGTTATTGTAGCACTCTAATGTCAATAATGTGAACTACCTTGAGATACAGGTTTATGTTTTAACATTCCCTGAAGAATACTCCCTCACCTTTTTGATTTTGCCGTGATGCACCATGTGAAAACAACATCCCTAACTTTCAGAAACATTATGATAAAGAGATAATAAATGCAAATAATAAATGCCAGTAGCTGGCATATAATAGATGATCAATAAATTGTAGATGTTATTACAAGTATAGTTTTGTGAAGTTTTGAAAACACTTTAAAGAATATCTCCCTCTAAACAATTTCTGTCTCTGAAAATAGGAAATACACTGTTCCTGTTCTCGTTTCAGAAACAATATATAGCATCACAGTAGAAGCACCGTATTTAATGGATTCCACTGCACACACATACACTGCACACACATGTACACCAATGTAAAAGTGAAAGCAGGTACTGGGATCAGATGCCCAGTATGGCAAACAAAAATACGATACTACGGAGATACTATTACAATACTTGCCACTTAATTAAGCCAATTTGCCACTTAATTTTAAGAGGCTTTAGATAGAGAAATGTGTAAATATATAGCACATTCCTTGCTCCTAACTCATGGTCGGATTTGCCACTGTGCGATTATTATTTCATTTTCTTTTCTTTTCTTCTTCTTAATCTTCCTCTTAGATTATTCTCCCATTAGAAACACTCTCCTAATAGAATGCTTTTATTGTTACCTACCCTATAAGGATTTCTCCTGTAAATCTGAGCACAGATTACCCCCAGAACAGTCTAACTCTGAAGGTCTTATTCACTCTCCATTTAGTGTTTGTTTGTCCCACTTCAGTTTGATGAATACTTTCTCAGAATTTGGGTGCTCTCTAGTATCAGGAACTATAATCCAAGCCCTTGTTTTCCCAAGCTAAAGTTTCGGTGCTGTCAGTTGGACAAGATGTACCAATCACCCGCATATCTCAAGCTTAATGACTCCAGAAAATAGCAGTCTATCTCACCAAAAAGGGCTTAAAATCATTGGGACTTCATGTGAACTGGTCACTTTCTTTGAAGGCATGAGATATATATATCTCTATTTGCTATGGTTTCTGTTTGCATGGAGAACTTTAAGACTTCCCGGATGTAAGAGGAGAAAAATTAGACCATTTCTCAAAAAGACCCCAGAATCACTGCTTTGAAGACTAGCTAAAAAGATCACGACAGGCAACGAAGTCATTTGCTTTTGGAAAGTACAAGCATCAGAAAGCCCAAGCAATGGAATTCATAGCAATGAGCAAAAGATCGCTCTTATTTATGAGAAAGCAATTGGGTAAGCTAGGAAGCCCAAAATAGGGACCAAGAATTCAGGGTGATAGTAAAGTACAAACATGCACTTACCCATGTAGGAAACATACATAGCCTATGTTGGAAGTACAGTAGAAATTAGAGACACATTCAGGTCCACAAAATGCAATCACCCTTGTAGCATTTTCAAATGTAAATAATAATAACTCTATATTAACTGATTATCTTCAGTACTCAATTTCCTTAGACAGGTAAATTATTCTCCCACTAGAAATTAATGGGTTAAATGGGCATGGCAAGTCCATTTAACCCATTAGACAAAATAGATGTCATTCAATTCTTCCTTCTTTTATCTTTTCATTATTTCCTTTTTTTTTTTTTTCTGAGACGGAGTTTCACTCTTGTTACCCAGGCTGGAGTGCAATGGTGCCATCTCGGCTCACGGCAACCTCCGCCTTCTGGGTTCAGGCAATTCTCCTGTCTCAGCCTCCTGAGTAGCTGGGATTACAGGCACGCGCCACCATGCCCAGCTAATTTTTTGTATTTTTAGTAGAGATGGGGTTTCACCATGTTGACCAGGATGTTCTCGATCTCTTGACCTTGTGATCCACCTGCCTCGGCCTCCCAAAAGTGCTGGGATTACAGACTTGAGCCACTGCGCCTGGCCCTCATTTTTTTTCTTTACTGTCATTTATTCTTTCTTCCTTTAGTATTATTCATTCCCTATAACTTAGGAATAAAAATGCTGATGATTGGAGTATTGAAATATATTACTTGACTTGTTGTGTGCAATTTGCAAATTCTACTATTTCAAAAGGAATATCACACACAACTCATTGCACAACAGTTTCTCAAGGTAATTGTCTCAATGGCTTGAATACTGCAAGGGGTGAGATTTTTATTTTTCAATTTATGATCTTAAATTTTAAAACCACATTATTTGCTACTGGAACAAATAACACATTGACCATTTTTTTAAATTCCTACAATTAAAAGTGTAATTAGTTGATTAAAATTCACACAAAGAAGAGTTAGTGAATATATCAAACCATATCAGAAACCCTGGACATCCATACGTTTTAACTCATCCTATGATTGGACTGACCCTGTGTCTTCTATTGCTTCCTCTGAGAGCTAGCAAAAATAACCTCTTTCACTTACCTGCTTTAAAGTGGGGAGTAATGAGACAAAATTTGTAGTGGGATCAAAGTGTACTAAATAAGTACTCTGATTCTCAGGGAAAACATTATGGGTATTTATATCATATACAGTAATGAAAATGGAAATTATTTACTCTGGGGACCCTGGCCACATTATCATTAAATTATTTGCATCCTGATAAATGATTTGCAGGCTAATGAGAATGCGTTCCCAGAACAGCCTTTCCAAACGTTTCTCTATAGTTCTACTATCAGGTATATATGATACCATGTGATACAAACATATAAAACCTCAAAAGGTCTGTGAAGTAAATTACCCTTTTTTTCCTTTCTAATATGCTTTTGGGGGATTACTGAATGTTTTAATTTAAATTTGCCAGCT
Organism: Callithrix jacchus; assembly: GCF_049354715.1. NCBI lineage: Eukaryota > Metazoa > Chordata > Mammalia > Primates > Cebidae > Callithrix > Callithrix jacchus. The sequence continues at coordinate 118,270,731 of NC_133508.1, forward strand.
TGTTGCTAATGAGTTTTTCTTAATTCTATGGGATTTTTTACCTGTTTACATATTTATTTATTTCACTTCTTCCAAGATTACACCACAGTCACCTTCCTTAGTGTGAATCAAAGGTCCTTTCTGTCTTTGCTAAAATGTGTAAAGATTCAGTCCCCTGATAGATGGTTAAAAAAAAATACTCTAAATCAGAATTCTTTTCCCACTCTAATGTTTTGCATTTGACTTTTATCCATATGCAACCAAAAAGGAAAACAGAAAACTCTTCTGTAGATTGCAAATAAGGCTTTGCCTATTTGAGTGAATTTTAATTTATCTGTTCTTGTCTCAAGTAACACTCATTATTCTCATCTCCCTAGAGATGATATTCCCAGTGTCTACCTAGATTGAGCTACTGCAGTGAGAGCACACATTTGATCTGAGATTCTGTAGATATGTATTGCAAATAAAAATAAGTTGATCCTCTCAAGGGTGTTCCTACACTAGCTAAAATATAACTTGAAAGGTTAGTGGGGAAGGGGTTAGTTCCCAAAGGGAAAGGCTGTTTCCCCACACTTGCTTGTTGGAGGATAAATACGCTAATTGGAAAACTAGAAGTTCTGGGGATTTGCAAATGGAACAGGTGAAAATGTAACTGGTGATAATTAAAGGCTAATTATCTTCAACCCACAATTGGCCACAGGAGGTTCTTCTGAACCACATAAAAAGAGATCCTGAGAGAAAAAAAATAGACATGCAGAAGAACCTACAATTCTTTTATACACCTGTGCTATTAACTATAGCCAGGAATTGAACCTGTGTACACTGATAGCTCGTGTCTGCCTTCCCCTACTATCACATTTTCTCCAAAATCTGATGGAAAGATTACTACATGTAATTCATATCATCGGCATTACGATATTTCCACTTTAAAGTCTTTCTGGTGATTAGAAAGTAGATATTCCTCTGATATCCCAAAGAAGACAATTTCTGACGTGCAGAGTCATTGTATTAACTCTTCCAGAAAGCTTAGGGATGGAAACTGCTTTCATGGATTTCCTCTTTAACAATGGTTTGTGCAGCATGAAGGGCAGAAAAACAGGCCCTTTCACATTTCAGACTGTATCTGGTTTTATTTGGACATGTGTTAGGAGACATTCCAGGAAACTCTCTCCTAGAGGTTTCATAGTTGTGCCGGGAGGAATAAGAGGAGCATAGGCCAAGAGAAATGCATTGGCAGAATCATCATTCAAGGAGCCATGGCCTAGTAAGTATTTTTCTGGGAAAGTGGGGGTACATGATGTGTCATACAATATAGCTTACACGGCTACTTCCTCATCAGCATCTAAATGTGCCAAGTAGCCTGTCTGTCTTCTGTCCTGGAACCTCTCCCTCCATACCCATGGCCTCTCAAAGCTAGCAAGTTCACGCCTAACTCCACGTCTCATCTGCCTAGAGCTGAGTGATCCAGAAATAAGCACTGATGCAAGCCAGTGATATCAGGAAACTCCCCTAGGATTTTATACATGGATCTGAGTGGCGGAGATGATCTCTCTCAGGTGGCAGAATTTTATGGCATAAAACTCAGAACCTGCCAGCCACTGTGTTTTCCATTATATGGGGAAAGCTGGTCTACAGTGAGAGAGCAGCGTGTGGCAAGTAGCAAGAACTGGAAAATAAAACACCTTGCTACCTTTTCGGCCCCTAATATTTTTGGTTCCAAATGCACCTATCCTCCTGTGATTTGCTCATTCAACCCTTCCTTGTATAGTGAGCCAAAAAATCTTCTTTTTGACTAAAATAATGTGTGTTAGGATTTTGACATTTAGAACTGAAAAACTTCCCAATGAAGGAACACATCATGGGATACATTTTTTTAGTGTTGTCATTACCAATCCACAGGCCTCTCATCGTCAACAGAGAGCACAGCATCCTCCCTTTTGGCTGAGCCCAGGTTTAGAGAAAAGGAACACACAACAAATGGATTCGAAGAGGTCCAAGAACAATGGGGGTTTATTTCTTGCCATTGGGTCATGTCTGAGATGGCACTGGGATGTACGGAGGAGGCCCTTGGTAGTGCAGCCTTTCTGAAAACAGTGTGACATTATTTGCAAAATTAAATGAACATATACTCCACTACCCAGCACTCTCATTCCTGAGCATAGCATATAAACCATATACACAAGCATGCTAGTAGATACATTGCCATGGTTGCAAAAAATTGGCCACAGCCTATTTTTCTGCCACTAGGGAAATGAATAAGTTTGAGTTGGACCATATGAAATCACTAATTTTTGACCATTTTTTACTCTAAAAAATGTCAATTTCATATAGTTCAATCAATACAATGTGGTGGATATATACTATGTAGCAGAAACCAAAAAAAAAAAAATCAAGATCTTCCTATGGCAACATGGATATATCTTAAAACAACGTAAAATATATTAGTTTAATTTAAATAAAGTAAAACATACACAAAAATACACTGTATATCTTACCAGGATAGATGCATATATAAGGATATGTGTCAAACACAATTAATGGGACAACTATTAAAAGCAGCAAAATTGGAGTGGGGATTAAAGTAAAAAAGAAAAATCTATTATCTAATAGAGATGCTTTGCACGGCCTGGTGATGATAATGTGCCATGAGCTTGGGAGTAATAAAGCCATTTTTTGCACCTGAGTGGTAAGAAGAGTCAGAAAGCCAAAGAGAAAGGAACAAGAAAGTTTTCTCTACCAGCATGTGTCCTCAACAGAAGGCGGAAACAAGAGGGAATGTATTTAGAAGAGAGGATCTGAAACAATTCCTCAGGTTTTCCACAGCTCCAGGCAAATGCCTATAATTTGTCAGAATGTTCCAAGGCCTTCGAGAGGTCTAGAAGGGACTAGAATTAGCTAAGAGAGAGGGTTGCCACACAAGACAAAGCCTCTTTGTGGTGACTAGGTGACACTGTTAGTGTATGTGGCAAGGACCTTGTGAGTGAAGGCTATGGTCTATGGGAAATGGAGGTAGTTGATGCTGTGGGAAATGAAACCCATAATCAAAGACCTGACATCATGATTTATATTTCTGCAGAGTCTTGAAGAATCCAACGGGTGCTCATGATCAAGATGGCATTATTGCCATTCATGACCCATCTAAGACATGTGATTTGCAGCTAGAACTGCCAAAGTGCAATCTGGAGTTAAAAGAAAGGTGTCATTTGAGTAAAAACCAGAAGTTACTAAGTAACACTAAGTCAACTGAGTTTACTTGGTAGAAACTTAAGTGAGTTGAGAAGACAGGCTCAAGTCATAAACTATGTTTAGTAATGGAAAAACAATGAAAGTTCAATTTGTACAACCATGTCTTTGACTAAAATGTGTACCACATATACATATGTGAACACCAGTTATTCGCTGCCTATAACTCATTTCAACTATTCAAAATTATCTGTCTGTAAGTTCATGTTCAATATTGCATGTAATTGTTGGCTTTTAATACCATGTTTTTACATGGAGGTATATTATGGGTATGCTAGAAACAGATTTGGAGGTTTTGATTTAATAGACACTCTACTGGTATTTTAAAATAATAACACATTTGTTAGAAACGGATATGTCAAAAAGCTAATTATTATTCTTGGCTGGTTCTTCACACAGGCAGATTTTTTTGTTTTTGTTTTTGGAGTGTGTTTTTGTGTTGGAGACCAGTAGCTTTGCAATTGTGTATAATCTATTAAAGATAAAAGGAGTCTTCTTTTAATTAATGGCATAGCTCTAACGTGATCTAACCAGAGCAGTATCAGGAAGAGCCAGCAATGTCACCCCTCCTTGTATTCGACAGCGTTTGTCTTCCTCTTACAACATTTTCTAAGAATTCATCCCGGAGGATAGTGATTCTGAGCCAAATGCAGACACTTAAAGCCTTGAACTAAAGAAAAATTCAGTGCCAAGTGAAAAGTTTGGCTCATTAAGTTTAGTATTTGAAAAAGTAGATTTGAATAGAAAATCAAAGAGGCACCCCTAGAGGTATGTCATTGGTTGATAAAATTGTATTCAGCAGTAGAATCCATTTGATCCAAAATTCAAAACTGAACACTAGTAGAGAGAACACATAACATCAGAGATTTTCTAGCTGAAATCATTTTAGAGGGCAATTGGGAGTGCCGGTGTTCAGACTCAAAGGCAGAGGAAGCCCCCAAAGCTTTGTGACACAGTAGGACTTTCCCAAGCACACCTTAAGATGACTGAGGAGTGGTAGCTATAAACATATGATAATAAAAGCAAAACTATTACCAAAAGCTGATTTTTATTTATATCTTATATCTTACTGCTAAACCCTAAAATCCTATCACCATCATTCCAGCAGCCGAATCCCCAAGTCACAGCTAAGCAAATTACGCTTCCAATAGGTTAAATCGGTTGCCAATATTACTAAGCTAATTATTGACAAAGTTGGGATAGAAACACTGTCTGAGTCTAGAAATCTGAGCTATTAATCACTTACACTATAGACATTTACACTGGTTGACTTCTTGATCAAAGTCAACATGCTGATAGAAAGGAAAAGGAACTAAGAAAAGCAAAGATTTCCTTGGAAGGGAAGTGGAGGTTAATAGTGCTCTAATTCAGGACACATTACCTGTGAAGTAACTGTAGGATTTCCAGATGGACTTAAATAAGCCCTTGGACACATGAAACTGGTAAATAGGAGAAAAGTCAAAGATATAGATTTTTAAAGCAACGTATAGGAGACAGCTGAAGGCAAGAATTATATTATATACAAATATAGTACATAGGGAGAAAAATGGTAATAAAACCTCAGAGAACATGAACATTTAAAAAATGTTTGCAGGAAGGGGAGTAACTGAAGGAAATCATTAGAAGAAATTTTCAGATATCTAGGAAGACTATGTAAGCACCCAAAAAGATTTTTTTCCCTTTTTTGTTCATTAATACGTCTCTTGCACCAGAAATAATATCTACTATATAGTAGAGATTCAATAAATAGTTGTATGTATCAAGTACCAAATAGAGGAAATTTGTTTTTGCAATTGAAATGCTCAGGGTCCATATCTGGATAGGGTCTTTCAAATATCCTTATTTAGTTAGTTAGTTTGAAATGGAGTTTCACTCTTGTTGTTCAGGCTGGAGTGCAAGGGTGCGATCTTGGCTCTGTGCAACGTCTGCCTCCCAGGTTCAAGTGATTTTCCTGCCTCAGCCCCCTGAGTAGCTGGAATTATAGGCATGTACCACCATGCCTGGCTAATTTTTTTATTTTTGGTGGAGACAGGGTTTTACCATGTTGACCAGGCTGGTCTCAAACTCCTGGCCTCAAGTGATCCCCTGCCCTGACCTCCCAAAGTGCTGGGATTACAGGCACGAGTCACCGTGCCCAGCCTCAAATATTCTTAAAACACTCATTTCCCAAACCTAGAACATTATCTATACACATAAAAATGTTTAACTAGTTTTAAAAAGAGAGAGGGTTAATTATACAATTTTCTATGATTAAAAAAATGCTAAATATTTCTTCATGCTTAAATATTTTTAAACTAATTTTTTAATTAGGTAATTATATAGCTTCCTATGACTAATGAATTCTAATCATTACAGAATTTTCTTACTAAGAATTTACTTCCTAATGAAACCTATGGTAGGATTAACTAATTTCTGAAGAAATAAAAGGATTGAGAGTCGTATTTGTTTTTAGTCTTAGATTTGCCTGCTTTTCTATATACCTACATGTGAGAACGTTCTCATTAATTTTTCACTTGGCCTATGATTTATGAAGCAGTTAATATGAATTTAGGAATTATCTTCCAAAAATGCATCATAATTTGTGTCTAAGTAACAACTGTTTCAAAAAAGAAAGCCACAGTCATCACTTGGTTGTGTTGGCTGACAAACCTGGAGCAATTAATCTTTGTTTTCAGTGAATATTTTATTAAATTAATTTTCAAAAATATGTGCAAATTACCATTTTAAGAAAAGTTTTTATATGTGACAGTCAAACGTAATGAAATGACTCATGCCCAGACATAAGCCCCTGCCAAAATTTGAAAAAAAATCTGCATATATATATATATATGCATATATATACCCAAAGAAATCCAGGGGACTGAGGTTTTACCAAATGAATAGACATAGACACATGTGTGTTAATTATATACCTGAGTATATATTTACTTTTCAACTGAATTTGCTGATGGCATGAAATACTCAGGCTTTGAAGAGAGACAGAGGTGGATTTGGATCCTATCTTTGCCATTTCCTGACAATATGACATTGAACAAATTATTTCACTTCTCTGAGCTCTTATTCATCTTAAATTAAGGCAACTTAAATACTGAAATCTTTCTTGTCCCATATCATATATCGGATTCTTGGCACAGTAAGAATTTGAACAACACTTGTCTTTTTTGGTGAATGTGCAGGATAACATATGCACTGCCTGGCATACAGGGAGTACTCAACAAATGCGCCTTCACTTTCCTTTTTCCACCTACACAGTTATTTGCATCAGCCTCTCTCTCCCCAAATATTTCCGTTATTGGAACAAATGTGCATTCTAAGCTTGGATTGTCAGAATAATCATCTCAATCCCCTAGTGTCTCTCCCTTTGGAGATACCAGATCTCCTACATTGAAAATATTATCATTAGTCACAAGTTAATGCACTAACATATGCTACCCAAATTCTGTCCCCAACTCCTCCATACTAGCAGGAATTACTTTCTTCATTTTCATGACATTCATAAACTCAGAGTTTAATTATCATAATAGAGTTGAGTTTTACCAGCATTTTGGTTAAATAAATGACAAGACACGTCAGGCATCCTGCTTTTGGTTGACATGCTAACATATGCCTCCTCCACTGTAAATTCTGTTGATGGTTCTGGTGTCAACAGCAAGTGGTGTAATGAAATACACACTTATTGTTATTGAAATTAGGGCAACCAACAAGAAACATTCCAAAGCAAGTTTATTATTTATTGTACATCAGAACTATTATAACATTGAAGCGGTGACATGATTCAATTTAGCTTTGCATAGAACTATTGATCTTGATTTTTGCACAAAGAAGTCCTTTTGGGCTAAAGCTCTACAAAGAAAATCAATTTGCTTAAAATGCTTCCTTTTATACATAATAGCTTACTCATCGAGGACTGAAATTCTGCATGTGAATAACACTGCAGTCTCCTTCTTGCCAATCACTAGAAGCACCATGTAAATTATAATTGGAATATTATGGCAAAAACCTAGAGGCCACAGTCTTTCCACAAGATAATTGAATGTCAATAATGATCCAGAAAAACATTTGAAGCTGCACCTCAGCATGAGTATAAATGTCTTCAAATTTAACTTTTAAAAAGTGTTTCTATTCATTGTGCACTGAACATTTGTCCAAGTATGGAGAAATGCAAGCAAGCAGCTACCCAGTGCAAACATTTGGTCCATGTACAGGGCAGAGGCAGGGTTAGAAATACAATTCTAGTCCCAAAGGTGTCACTAACAACTAGAGTTTTTAATGTGGCTATTTAACCTCCCTGAATCTGAGGATTTTCTATTTATGAAAATTACTCCCAAATCTAAAGTGTTTCAACTCCATCAATAATTACATAAACATTTTTTTTACTTTGAAATCATATTATTTAAATGTTGTTAGAAATGAATAAAATTAAAAAGTGTTGTACTAAACATTCCAAAACAAGGCAATAAAACAAGAATTAGGGCATCTGCATAGGTATGATTGCCTCAAAGTTTTTCAAAATTTATCTTGTCTCACGTGAATTCATAACAATTTTTCTAAGTTAAAACAGAAACAGTGATGTAAGCTCTTATATAGTATTTCCATGTGGTTTAATAAAAAAATGTATGAATTAAATAAATGTCAGATTTCCAGAATCTGTCAAAGAAGACTTTTTCTATATTGGTCTGTATCTGTCTCATATGAACTTTAGGATAGTAACATGCTTTCCTTATTTTTCTCTTTTAAGGTTTATATATAAATCTGATAATTAAAGTTAAGACATTACTGCTATTTAAAAAAGCTTCCCATTGTGACAAAAATGTTTCTATGATTTTTTTAGTTCATCTGGTGTAGACCTAACTTTCCCAGTCATGTCACACAAATTATATTCTAACTCTAATGGAGATAACTCAGATTCCATGTACAGATATAAAACATACTTGTTAATACTATGCTGGAGTGTTACAATTTGCCTGTGATCTGCTTCCATTCAATTTTCTTAAAGCTAATTTCAAAATCATTTTCCCTTAAAGATTTAATTGCGAGTGTCTCTCTACTACAGATCTAATTATTTCCTGCTATACCATGAATACGACACACTTCCGGCCTCATATACCCTAAAGGATTTCAATTAATTCCAGCTATTGTGAAACATTAGGAAAGTAATTCCTAGACATTATGCAATATTCCTAATTTGTATATATCTAAAGAAATGTGATCTAATATAATAATATTTTACTGGAGGCCAAATGAAGGACATAAATGTGTTATTGAAAGGCAAATCTTATATGATTGAAATTTGCTTTTCCTCCAGAACACAGTTTCTTCAAAAATTGCCAGAAACAAGGATTATTCCATTTTCTTATGCATAAGGGGGAGCAACGAATCTTTTTAACTCTAGCAAATAATGATGCATTTTAATAAGGCTTTAAAAAATCTGAAATTAGCATAACATCAAAAAGAAATTATACTTTTTTTCATTGACTACATGTAATAACTTATTAATGAGAAAGTGCATTTTTCTAAGCACTTATAATTTTCTAAATAAGTCACTAACTTGGTAAACAAATTAACATTGTATAATGGTTTTGTTTAATTCATGCTTAACGATATCTGCTGAATTTTCAAAATACAAGTGAATTAGTGTGTAGAATATTGACTGAAAATATGGTCTCTAGTGACCTGCTTAATGCTATGGGGATCTGGGTAAAACTTTGATCTCCAAAATTTTAATATCTTCAATTGTAAAATGGCAATTGAAGCAATACCTTCTTCATCTTCCTTCCTAGATTTCTTATAATGATTAAATAAGATAATACATGTAATATTGTTTAAAAAGCACTTAGACTTACTCCATAACACCAAGGTCAACAGTGAGTAGCTCTTATTCTACACTCAGCTATCTTAGAAGTCCTCCTGGTTGGCAGAGAAATTTGTACAAGGTGAGCATAATAGCATTAGCCCTCGACTGGTTCAAGTTCGTCTCTTGTGGGCTTAAAAGGTTTGAGGCAATCCCAAATCTAAGTCTCATGGCCATAATACCACAAGGCCCCACACGCTCCTTTACTCTTCATTCCAGTGGATTGTTGTTTTAACCAGATTCCCTGGGCACACCTGGCTCACAAGTTCAACAATGAAATGCCTGTGTAATCATTGTTTCACTGTATCTTTTACCCTTGGGTTCTATTCACTAGTACTTTGTCCCATATAATTTCATTTTGATGCTTAACATTCCTCTCCAGCAGGAAATTCTTTTCTATAATTAACCCCACTCTCCTGATGCAATTAAACACTATTTGCTCTTTTCTTTAAAACTGATATAGATAAACCGGTCAGCATCCTTGGCATAGGAAGTTTTTATACATAAACGCTAACATTAAGGATGCAACAGCAAACTCCACAGAGTTTAACCTTATGTAATTTTTGCATAGCTAGAAACACAATGGGAGTCTTAGTCTACACTTAATAATTTTCAAAACAAAACCATAAAAAGATATCCAACAAGTATCTCAAAATTCTCTTCTTCAGAAAGTTTTAACTCGCATACAATTTAAATCTCTTTGTCTACAATGAAAGCCTATTTTCTCTTGTTTTGTTCGCAATAGATATGGAGAACAGCTACTCATTGTTTCCTTGGTAGTCTTTATCCTTCTGTAAGTTATTCCTCTTTTCTCAAAATCCCTTTTATCCTAGTCTTCTAAAAGAGCTATTTGCCTTTTTTTTAAAATTTGTCTATCTTTATACAAGCTCCAAAAATACTCATGTAAGTCTGGATGCACTTTTTAAAAATCTAATAAAAACACTGCAGGCAGATAATACCTGTGTTCTTTCTCATTGTGTTTAGCTAGTTGCCATTATACATGAAGAATTATATGTATATACATTTTTGCTTAACATTATGTTAAACAGTTCATTTTGAGTTGATGATAATAACAAATTTACATTATTTTTATGTTCCTCAACTATTTACTGAAATCCTTTCTAATCTGTTTTATATTATTAGCTTGATCAATTTTATTCTTACAGCTTAAAAATATTTCCTAACATGTTGTGACATGTAATACTCTTTAGCAAAAAACAAAAAAGACAGTATTTGTTTTTCTTAATAGACAAAGTTAAGTCCCCTTGTAGCTCCAGTTTCCTGCTGTTTTTTTAAGAAATAGAAGAATCAGGACTCAGTTCCACCTAATGAGCCTTCCTTCACCCCTCCTCGACATCTACTAGCTCTACCCACACCTACCACACACCCCATTTTCCTTCATTTTTTGCAGGTGTCTCCATTTTCCAAGATTCATCTACACTATTTCTTTCTATAAGTAAACAGAAGACAAAGCTGATCAATGTCTGTCCCTTGAGTGTGTACTTTCAATTGAGTATTATACTCTTTCTCTCAGTCACATTGAACTGGAATTCACATAGTCAGTAGCCCAGGTGATAACCAAATGCACACCAAGGTAGAAAATCAGAAGTGTTCACTCTTCCTTTCATTTCTCTTTTTTATGCTAATCTTCCTTAACTCAAAAAGTGTCCTCATTCTTTTATCAACCTTCCAATAAAAGCTGGTAAAATTATTTTCTCTCCCTTACAGTGCTTTACAACTAAATCCACTTAGATACCAAATGCTATTTTATTGTTGTTGTTACCTATTCTAAACACATTTTTTGTTTTTCTCCTTTCTTTCAATTTCTGCATTTCCAGCGTTCATATAGGCTTTGATCTTCCATCTAAGCAAATGTACAATGAATATTGAAATATTAATTAATATACAGCCCTCCCTTAGAAATTAGTAATTTTCCAATGGTTTATATTTGTACCATTGAACAAACTGATGGTTTTTTGAACAGAAGTATTTACCTTGAAATTATGTACTTCAGCTGAGCTTTTCCAATAATGCCATCAATGCAACTATTATTATTTCTACCTTTTTAAATGAATGTTTAGTTTTTTGTGCTATGTTATTTCTACATTGAAAGAATATAAAACTTGTCAAAGGTAAAATTAACAAATTGAGTTTCAATAATCTAGTTGACTTATTAGTGGTTCATGAACTTGGACAGCATTCAAGTTACAAAATAGGAAGGAAATTTTATAAGAAGAAAAAAGTGGAAAAAAAGCAGGAAAAAGAAACAAATAGCAGTTAGATAAGTTCAAGACTACTGCCCATATTGGATTATAAGTGAAATTTTGTTGGCTTAATAGAATTTGCCTATCATTTCTCTCCTGATTTCTGGAAAGTTCAGATCTTGTAAGTAAACAACTTTGGTATCATTTGGTAATGAGGAAATTTACCATGAGTGACTCTCTTTGGAGATCTCTTTCTTTCTTTTTTTTTTTTTTTAAACAAAAGTTTTCTTTCTTTTTTATTCTAGTGTCTACGTTTGCTTTAATCCAGTTCCACAGTTAAATATATTTTGTGCTCACCACCATCATTTTTCTATCTAATCCCAGTTATTTCTTGGTTGACAGCAGTTAATACATTGATTGATTGATTCTTTATGATACTGTGGTGAAACAGTATTGTCTGAATTCTTGTAGATATTTATTGGTATTTTTATAATTTATACAGTTGAAAGTAGGTTGAAAGGTTAAAAATTCTTGGCTTTACTTTGTTTGCCAAGTTTTGAGTATTTTATTTTAATTTTACTCAATTGAGTGTTCCTTTGTAGAAATCTGAGGCCAACATAAATTTTTCTTGTTAAAAGTGACAACAAGTATTTCCAAATCATATATCTGATAATAGGTTTATATCCCTCTTATATAAAGAACTCCTATAAGACAGCAAAAACAAAAACTTGATTTTAAATGAGCAAAAACTTTGAATAAATATTTCTCCAGAAAATACACAAATGGCCAATAAACACATAAACAATGCACAACATCACTATCACAAGGGAACTACAAAGCAAAACCATAATAAGATACCACTTCAGACCATTTGTGCACCTATGTTCATAGCAGTATTATTACAATAGCCAAAAGGTAGAGTTAATCCAGTGTCAATGAATGAATGAAACACAGGGGAGTACTATTCAGTCTTAAGAATATTCTGACACATGCTACAAGGTGCATAAACCTTGAAGACATCTAAGTAAAACAAGCCAGTCACAGAATGACAATTAATGTATGATTCCATTTATAAGAGGTAACTATTGTAATCAAAGTCATAAAAACAGAAAGTAGAATGATGATCTCAGGGGATGAATGAAGGGAGGAATGGGGAGTTTGGGTTTAATGGGTACAGAGTTTCAGCTTGCAGGATACAAAAGTTCTGGATGTGGATGTTGGTAATGGTTGCACAACAGTGTGAATATACTTAATGCCACTGAATTGAACAGTTAAAAGTAGTTAAAATGTTCAATTTTATTTAAAATTTTATACAATACGAATTTTTTTTAAAGTACACTGATGTTTTAAATTGACAGTTAACATTTTCTAATTAAATAATACACTTCTAGTAACTGACAATAAAAATATTCACTCTCTAGAAAAGGATAGAAAAGGGACTTGACACACCCACTAGAATGCTAAAAATTAAGAAGACTGACCAAATACCAAATGATGTCAAGATGTGATTCAGTTGGTACCCTTCCATATCCCTACTGTACTGATGGGAGGCTAAAATAGCGGCCACTTTGGGAAAGTGGTGACACTGTCTTAAAGTTAAATGTGTATATACCCTGTGACTCATCAATTCCACTCCTGAGTCTTTACCTAAGAACAAGAAAGCAATGTACAGGGATACTCATGAAAGCTTTATTCATATTAGACAAAATCTAGAAACAACGTAATGTCCATCAACAGGAGAACTGATAAACTAATTTGAAATCTCCATATAATGGAATACCACTCAGCAAGGCCACAACATGGATAAACCCACAATATAATATTTTGAGTAAAAAAATACTTGCCACAAAATAGTACATGCAGTATAATTCCATTATATGAAGTACTATATGGTGATTAAAAATAAGAATGGTGATTATTGTAGATGGTATTGACTAGAAAGAGACATGAGTAAATTTTAGGTTGTAATATTCTGTGTCTTGATTGGGGTAGTGATTGCATGGGTATGAACTTGTCTAAACTTATCAGATGGTACACAAAGATTATCTGCATTTTGTAGCGTATGAGTTTTACTTTGATTACAACTTAGGTAGAAAACAAGAGATGATCTTTTGCCTTGTTTGCTTAAATGTCTCTTTTAGTTTTAGAAATACAGTTAATATTTTAAAGTATATTCCTATTAAGAGCCAATCTCAAACATGTTCCTCAGCATGTGATGGGCTCATTTATTATGCACATGCAATTATTTTTTATTTTAGAAAGAGTTCATGAATTGCATATTTAAATTTGTGATTTATTTCTTTTTGTTGGGTTTCTTCTTCAGAGACTTTGAATATGACAATGCTGTTCTTTTTTCTAACTCGAAAAAAATTATATTCCTTTAAAATTCTTTTGAACACACAACTCCTTCAATCAGACATATTCTACTATTCCACTGAGATAGATTTAAATAAGATTGCAATGACGTTAACATCACCAGATCTAATGGATAATATTTTGTTTTTATCTAAATTGGCCTGCACTTTTACTTCATTTTGGAATTAGTATCTTCCTCTTAGCTTCCTGAGTAATGCACAGTTTTAGCTGTTTGCTGACCTTTCTGGCTTGTTTATATCTTTATCTTTCCAGGATGATCTTTCTCTAGCCAGTGATGAAATACAGAGCGCTCAAGATTTTCCTTAGTACTGTTCTTTCCTAATCCCATATCTCTTCCTAGATGATCTCATCTATACACAACTTCATTTACTATTTATATTCAGACAACTCCAAAATTTATACCTCCCCTCTAAATTCTGGAAATCAACTGCATTATTGTAATCTCCATTTGGGAAAAATGAAAGTTAACTTAGAATTTGTATTTCCAAAACCAAACCAGAGATAGGCTTTCTTCCCCAATATTTATTATTGTAATGAATGACTCCATCTTCTATCAAATTAAATAAGCTAAACCCGAGGAAACATCCTTGATTTACGTAATCCACCCACCATACCAAATCTACTACCAAGGCTTTTTAGTTTTAACTCTACATTTCTCATGTTTATTTTTTTGTCTTTAAAACCATAGCAACTATGTAACCACAGTAGCTGTTCCAGTGAACACTCATTGTCTCTAGCCTGAGCTACAACTGTACCATACATATCCATTCTTTTTTCCAAGTCTATTTTTATAGAAGTCATAGTTATGTTTACACACATACACACACGCATTTAAAGCAAGGTCTCGCTCTGTCACCCAGTCTGGTGTACAGTGGCACAGTCATAGCTCATTGTAGCCTTAAACTCTCTGGGCTCAAGTAATTTTTCAATCTCTACCTTCTGCATAGCTGGGCCTACAGGCACATGCCACCACACCCAGCTAATTTTTTTTAATGTTTTGTAGAGATGGAGTCTCGTTATATTGTCTAGTCTTGTCTTGAACTCCTGGCCTCCAGTGACCCTCTTTCCTTGGCCTCCCAAAGTGCTGGGATTACAGGCATGACCCAGCACTGCACCCAGCTCATATTTTTTTTTATCATATCACACCTCTACTCAAAACTTTTCAATGAATTTCCACTGACCTTGAAGTAAAGTCTGAAATCCTATAAGACACTGTGTACTTGATTTTCAATCTGTATATCTCACTTTATCTCAGAATTGGATACCTTGGTTCTCTGCATTCAAGTGAGGTTTTTTGGTTCCTTACATGATTTACCCTATATTTTACTGCGGAGATTTTGATAGTAATGTGCTTTTTTGGAATGAAATTCTTCTTCCTTTTTTCATTTACTTCACTTCATGCTCAATTTTACTTCTCATCACGAATCATTACTGTGTAGAGGAGAATTTTCAACCCTACTAATCTGGTCAGAATCTACTGATATATTATTTTATTGCATCATGAAAGTCTGCTGCTAAAATTACAGTTATAATTTTACGATTTTTTTTTAGTGTGATCATTATATTAACGCATGGTTTAACCACCAGAATTTATGTCATTTTTGAGGAGCGTCTGCTTCTTAACCCATTCATGAAGCTATAAGAAAAATATCACAAACGTGGTGGCTTATGAACAACAAACATTTTATTTTTTATAGTTCGAGGCTAAGAAATCCAAGAACAAGGGTCTGGAAGATTTAATGTCTGGTGAGGGACCATTCCTCAAAGAAGGCACTTTCTCACTGCATCCTCGCAGGGCAAAAGCGATAGGGCAGATCACTGAAGCCCCTTTTATAAGGACACTGATACCATCTATGAAAGCTTTCTCTTCGTGACCTAGTCACCCACCCCCAAGAGCCCCCACTCCTAATGTCATTGCCTTGGGTGTTAGGATCTTAACATATTAATTTTGGTGTAACACAATTACTTGGATCTTGGTTACTATTTGTTGTTTATTATTTGCTCCTCAGTGCCTCGCATTGTTTGATAAATGTGTGTTGAAGGAGTGGAGCAAGATGGTCTGACCAAAGTAGACATTTCTCAAAAGAAGTCATAGGAATGGCAAACAGGCATATGAAAAGGTGCTCAATATCACTGGTCACCAAAGAAAATGCAAAACTACAATGAGGTGTCATTTCACCCCAGTTAAAACGGCTTTTATCCAAAAGACAGGCAATGATAACAAATGCTGACAAGGATGTAGAGAAATGGGAACCCTTGTACACTGTTGCTGGGAAGGTAAATTAGCACAACCTCTATAAAGAACAGTTTGGAGGTTCCTCAAAAGACTAAAAATAGAGTGACCATATGATCCAGCAATCCCACTTCCAGGTATATACTCGAAAGAAAGGAAAGCAGTATAGCAAAGAGATATCTTCACCCCCATGTTTACTGCAGCACTCTTTCACCACAGCCAAGATTTGGAGGCAATGCAAGTATCTGTCAAACAATAAATGGATAAAAAAATGTGGTCCATATAAACAGTGGAGTACCATTAACCCATACAAATGAGATTCTGTCATTTGTGCACATGGATGTAATTGAAGGTCATTATGGTAAGTGAAATAAGCCAAGTACAGAAACACAAACTTCTTATGTTCTCACTTTTTGGTGGGAGATAGAAATTAAAGCAATTGAACTCATGGAGGTAGATAGTAGAAGAATGGTTACCAGAGGCTGGAATGGGTAATGGTGGGGATAGGTATGAAATGAGGAGCATTAAGGGGTAGAAAAATACTTAGAAAGAATGAATAAGACCTACTATTTGCTAGCACAACAGAGTGACTACAGTAAAAAACAATTTCATCATACATTTAAAAATAACTAAAAGAGTATAATTGGGTTGTTTGTAACACAAAGAATAAATGCTTGAGGTGACAGATTTACCATGATGCATTGTGCATTGTATGCTTGTATAAAAATATCTCATGTAACTCATATATATACCGACTATGTAACCACAAATATATATATATATATAATATGTATGTATATATGCTGAATAAATAAATAAGCAACAGGAGATGATCTAGAAAGTTATAAATTGGGACCAAATTGTACAAGAAAACAGAGCTGATGAACAATTAGGTGGGCAATAGAAAAACCACTGTATGTTTCTGGACAAGGGAATAGAGTGATGTGAACAGTGAATCCGAAAATAAGGGATTCATATTTGCACAGTTGGTGAAGAATTAATATCAGTTAGGATTTTTATAGTTGAGATAAAGATAAGAGGTATACAGAAAACAGAAGTGTAGTGAGACTAGAGATTTCTTTTCATTGTAGCATTACACATCATTATACTTGAAGACAAGTAAAAAGTTATCTATACTGAAGCCAGAAAGAAAACTAATATAAAAAATTAAGAGAATAATGTATGAGAATTGTTGTAATATGAGATAATCTAACATTATTCATTTAATTTGTTAAACTTTTTAGATCATGGATACATGAGCAGATTTGTTATAAAGGTAAACAAGGTGTCACAAGGGTGTGCCATACAGATTATTTTGTCACGCAGGTATTAAGCAAAGTACCCATTAGTTGTTTTCCTGATACTCTACCTCCTGGCACCATCCACCCTCAGATAAGCCCCTGTGTCTGTTGTTCTCTTCTATGTGTCCATGTGTTTTCATCATTTAGCTCCCACTTTTAAGTGGAAAAACGTGGTATTTGATTTTCTGTTCCTGTGTCAGTTTGCCAAGGCTAATACAAAGGATGTGAGCTTATTCTTTTTTATGGCTGCATAGTATTCCATGGTATATATTTACCACATTTTCTTTATTCAGTCTACCATTGATGGACATTTAGGTTGACTCCATGTCTTTGCTATTACGAATAGTGATGCAAGGAATATATGCATTCATGTGTCTTTGTGGTAGAACCATTTATGTTCCTTTGGATATATATCCAGTAATGGGATTGCTGGGTGGAAAGGCAATTTTCTTTTAGCTCTTTGAGAAATCATGATACTACTTTCCACAGTGGTTGAACTAATTTACACTTCCACCAACAGTGTATAAGCATTTCTTTTTCTCCACAACCTGTTATAGCCAGCAGTGTGTGTGTGTGTGTGTGTGTGTGTGTGTGTGTGTGTGTTTTACTTTTTAATAACAGTGATTCTGATTGGTATGAGATGGTATCTCATTGCGGCTTTTGTTTGTATTTTTTTTAATAATTAGTAACGTTGAGCTTCTTTTCATATGCTTGTTGGCCACGTGTATCTTCTTTTGAAAAATGTCCTTCATGTCATTTGCCCATTTTTTTAATGGGGTTGGTTGTTTTTTTTCTTGTAAATTTGTTTAAGTTCCTTTTAGATGCTGGATATTAGACCTTTGTCAGAGCCTTAGTTTGCAAAAACTTTTCTCCCTTTCTGTAGGTTGTCTATTTATTCTATTGACAGTTTCTTTCGTTGTGCAGAAGTTCTTTAATTTTATTCCATTTGTCAAGTTTTGCTTTTGTTACAGTTGCTTTTGGCATCTTCATCATGAAGTCTTTGCCTAGTCGCATGTTCCGAATGGTATTGTCTATATTGTCCAGGGTGTTTATATTTTTGGGTTTTACATTTAAAGTTTTAATCCATCTTGAGTTGATTTTCATATATAGTATAAGGAAGATGCCGAGTTTCAATCTTCTGCATATGGCTAGCCAGTTATCCCA
The DNA here is from genome assembly GCF_049354715.1 of Callithrix jacchus. Lineage (NCBI taxonomy): Eukaryota > Metazoa > Chordata > Mammalia > Primates > Cebidae > Callithrix > Callithrix jacchus. The sequence continues at coordinate 118,289,082 of NC_133508.1, forward strand.
ACACCATTTACTGAGAAGGGAGTCCTTTCCTCATTGCTTTTTCTGTCAGCTTTGTCAAAGTTCAGATGGTTGTAGGTGTGTGTCCTTATTTCTGAACTCTCTATTATGTTCCATGTGTCTGTTTTTGTAACAGTACAATGCTGTTTTGGTTACTGTAGCCCTGTAGTATAATTTGAAGTAGGGCAGTATGATGCCTCCAGCTGTGTTCCTTTTGCTTAGTATTACTTTATTCAGACCCTTTTCTGTTTTTATATGAATTTTAAAGTTTTTTTCTAGTTCTCTAAAGAATGTCATTGGTAGTTTGATATTTTCAAGGGAAAGAAAAGAAAGCAAAACCAATAAAAGCAAATTAAAAAGCATTATGTAAGGTGCTAGAACAAAGTGACCACAGTTAATTTATAAAGATTAAATTTATACGTTAAAATTTAGAAGTTCGTTTGAAGTGTGTGTGTGTGTGTGTGTGTGTGTGTGTGTGTGTGCGTTTAATCAAGTTACATCCTACAACATAACAACACAAAAAATGGAAAAGGGATAAAAAAACTTTAATGGGTATATTCGTCAAAGAAAAGCTAGCTTACAATACAGTGTTAGTTTTAGACAAAACATCATTTAACAGTCAATGCAATGAATGAAATAAAGTGAATGTTAATACTGAAAACTGCAACAATACATCAGTAACAAATAATAAGGATGAATTTGAATATTCATAAAGGATATTCTGGAAGAAGCAATATAAAACTTAGTGATTTAAAAATGAGTATTGACAAATATACCATTTTACTTGGAGATTTTAATAAACTTCTACCAAAAACTAATGCATCAAGCAGAATGTTAAGTACTAATAAAATATTTGCAAAATTTATGAACGAGCGCGGTGGCTCACACCTGTAATCCCAGCACTTTAAGATGCCAAGAGTGGATCTTTTGAGGTCAAGAGTTCAAGACCAGCCTGGTCAATATGATGAAACCCCATCTCTACTGAAAACAAAAATTAGCTGAGTGTTGTGGTGCTTACCTGTAATCCCAGCTACTTGGGAGGCAGAGGCAGGAGAATCACTTAAACCTGGGAGGCAGAGGTTGCAGGGAGCTAAGATGTTGCCACTGCATACTGGCCTGAGTGACAAAGTGCAACTCTGTTTAAATATATATATATACATATACACACACACACACATGTGCAAAAAATTAGATCATTTAGCTGTTTACCAAAGAAGTCTCAAAAATAGAATCAATATTATAGTCACCACCTTTTCTGAGCACAATAAAGTTTCATTTGAAATCAATTAATTAGAAGACCAATAAACCATATGCCTAAAAATTATAAAATATTTAGACTTAGACAACACAAAATTTACTATATGGTAAAAGTTGTAGGATGAAGCTAAAGTGATTTAAGAAAACCAGACCTTAGTTTGTTATCTCCCACCCCTCAAAAAAGATCCCAAAACTAAATAAGCTAAATATTAATAACCTTCAAAATCCAGAAAAAAAAGTGCAATAAAGCAGACTCATGGAAAGGTGATAAAAGAAGGTAATAAAGGTAATACCAGAAATTAAATAAAATACAGAAAAAGATGCTCCATTAACTTAAATGTTGATTCCCAGAAGAATTATAAAATAAATGAGCCTCAGGCAAAACTGATCTTATAAAATAGAAAGAAGGTATATTGCTGTTGAAAACATAGAAAGAAACATAACTACAAACATATAATAGAAGAAAACTGCATATAAATATTTCTAGAAAATGAAAATAAGAATTAATTGGACAATTTCATAGAAGGTATGAATTTGAAAATTGACAGGTAATAAAAAACTTGTATAAATCAGTAACTATTGAAGATATCATACGAATAATCCAACATCATTAATCTAACTCCCAACAACAAACACAAAAAAGCTTAAATTGCTTTGAAAAAAAGGTTTGTCAAGTCCTAAGAAGCAAAGTTTCTTAGCATATAGTAGTGTTCCAGAAGAAAAAATATGTTAAAAACATCAACCAATTTCATTAATGAACTGAAATAAACTTGAAATTCAACTGGAAAGTTATACAAAAGTTATTAATCAATTTTACTTATATGGGTAAAAATCCTACATAAAATTTAACACATAAAATAATAAATTGAAAAGAATAGTAACAATAACAATGAATTTAAACCAGTACATTTTATTTCAGAAATGAAAGAATAGTTAAACCTCATAAATGTATTACTCTAATTCATCCTAAAGAATAGAACACACCAGCTGAGTGCAGTGGTTCACGCCTGTAATTCCAGGACTTTGGGAGGCCAAGGCGGGCGGATCACCTGAGGTCAGGAGTTTGAGACAAGCCTGGCTAACATGGCAAAACCCCATCTCTACTAAAAACACAAAAATTAGCCAGGCATGGTGGCGTGCGCATCTAATCCCAGCTTCTAGGGAGGTTGAGGCAGGAGAATTGCTTGAACCCAGGCTTGAACCAGGGAGGCAGAGGTTGCAGTGAGCCGAGATCACACCACTGCACTCCAGTCTGGGTGACAGAGCAAGACACAAGACTCCCTCTAAAACAAACTAACAAAAAATAAAACATAACATTTTGCTAACATTTAAAAAAATTACTTAAGGGGGGAAATAATGCTTAGAAACCCAGGACTAAAAGATTAATTTAACCACAAAACAGACAATACCATATTTAATAGTAAACTCTACATTGGAACAAGAGAAAGAATCCAGATAATTATAATTTTTAATATCTTTCTGGAATTTTTAGCCACTGTATTGAGATAAGAAAAATCAATACAAGTTATAAAGATTAGAAATGATAACATTGTCATTATATTTATGAACAAAAATAAAAACAAAGTTATTTTCTACATATCAAATCCAACAGAATCTATATGCATATTTTATAACCAATAAGAGAGTTCCACCCCAGTTTTTAGAAAGAAAATCAATGCAGAAATATTAGAGCATTTCTGTTTACTCATATTAACTATGTGAAAATATAGTTGAAAACATGCTGTTTACATAACAGCAAGAGCTTTGTGTACTTCAGTATAAATTTAATGAAAGATGTGTAAAACTTTAAGGAAAAACATATGTAATATTTCTGAAGGATGCAAAGGAAGATTTGAATAAATAGAAAGGTTTATCATATTTATGCCAGGGAAGGCTTGATATCAAAGACATGTCAAATTTTACAAAATTAATCTATAAATTTCTTGCAGTTCCAATAGAAATCTACTAAAGACTTTTATGATACTTGAGAAATTGATTTTAAAAATCATATGTAAAAACAAAATGTCAAAAATAGCAATAAAAATATCAATACCATTACAAGAAAGATAATTTTTGCTACTTGATATGAAGATTTTTATAAAGCTATAATAATTAAAACATTTTTATATTTTCAGAAAGATAGAAAAGTGATAAATGGGACAAAATCAAGTGTCAAGAAACAGAGCAAAATAAGTATGGGACTTTGACAGGCCACTGAAAATCTTTAGGAAAAATATGGCTGAGCAATTTGTTTACATATGAAAATATTAAATTATACTTTTTTTAAAGCAGAAGCAAAAACAACTCCAGACAAGTTCAGTAGTAAATAAGAAAAAGAAGCATGAAACACATTAAGAGAAATATAGAATATCTTTGTGCCATGAATGTATAGAATTACTCAACACACCCACACACACAAAAATTATAAGACTAATAAACTGAATAAAACTAGTTTTTGGAAAAGTAAAACAAATAAGAAAAGTAGTAGCTTTGACGATCTTTTCTGAAGAAATATTTGGATTCTATAAAATTGCTTATTACTCAAAATAAATTTTTTAACCCCTAAATATTTGTAAGAAAAAAGGCAAATTGTTCACTTGAAAAAATAGTTGCAAACTGTTAACAGGCAAATCACAGAAATAGAAATGTAATGGTCAGTAACCAGAGTGTTTAATACTACCACTAATAAAGAATATGCAAAGTAAAATAATAAATATTGTCTCCATACTATCAAATTGGCAAATACTTTATAATCTGTTGACAGGGAAGGTTTATGAAGATGTAAAAAAATTGATAATGTTTTGTATTGTTAAACCAACAAAAGATATTTCAGCCCACCAAACATAAACTAAGTATATTAAGCAACAACGTAATGTATGTTTCACTTATTTTAACTCCTACAAACTCTATAATAAATTATGCACTGCCATAGATCTTCATTTCATCGCTTTATCTTTCTTGTCTCTGCCAGATAAGGGCCACCCTATGGCCCCTCCTCTTCATGATTCATCTCCCACCATTATATCCATCCTCTAGAAGATAGCCTCAAAAGCCTGTAGAGGATGCTGGTGCTGTCTTCTCCAATGCCTTTCTTTCTTTCTTTCTTTCTTTCTTTCTTTCTTTCTTTCTTTCTTTCTTTCTTTCTTTCTTTCTTTTTCTTTCTTTCTTCTTTCTTCTTTCTTTTTTCTTTCTTTCTTTCTTTCTTTTATTATTATTATTATACTTTAAGTTCTGGAATACATGTGGAGAACATGAAAGGTTTGTTACATAGGTATACACTATGTATACCATGGTGGTGTGCTGCACCCTTCAACTCGTCATCTATATTAGGTATTTCTCCTAATGCTAACCCTCCCCCTAGTCCCCTGCCCACCAACAGGCCCCAGTGTGTAATGTTTCCCTTCCTATGTCAATTTTCTCCTTGTTCAACTCCCACTTATCAGTGTGAACATGCGGTATTTGGTTTTCTGTTCCTGTGTTAGTTTGCTGGAAATGATGGTTTCCAGATTCATCCATGTCCCTGCAAAGGACATGAAATCATCCTTTTTTATGGCTGCATAGGATTTCATGGTATATATATATGCCACATTTTCTTTATCCAGTCTATCACTGATGGACATTTGGATTGGATCCAAATCTTTGCTATTGTAAACAGTGCCCCAATGAATATACGCGTACATGTGTCTTTATAGCAGAATGATTTCTGATCCTTTGAGTATATACCCAGTATTGGGATTGCTGGGTCAAATGGTATTTCTGGTTCTAGATCTTTGAGGAATTGCCACACTGTCTTCCACAATGGTTGAACTAATTTACACTCCCTGCAACAGCATAAAAGTGCTCCTATTTCTTCACATCCTCTCCAGCATCTGTTGTTTCCTGACTTTTTAATGATTGCCATCACTGGTCATTGGAGAAATGCAAATCAAAACCACAATGAGATACCATCTCATACCAGTTAGAATGGCGATCCAAGGACTTTCTTAAAACCTTTGGAGAGGAAAGGTTATCTGGGACCTCATAGGAAAACATGATTTGGGGCAGATGAAAAAACAATGTTTTCCTCTAAAATTCATATGTCCCAATGCTTTCAGACTTTTCTTTCTACAAGAGTAGGAAAACATTTTCTGTAAATGGTCAGATAGTGAATATTTTAGGTTTGCCGGGCACATATGGCCTCTTTCCCACTCTAGTCTGTTTTTTGTTTATTTGTTAATATCCACTAAACACAAAACAGTGATTCTGTTTTATGGCAGTAAAACATACAAACAACAAACAAAACTATGCTGTGAGCTAAAGATTGACTCTGGCCATAGTTTGCTGACCCTGCTCTATGGTAGAAGAAGGAAGTGCTAGCACCTCAACCTCAATTTGTGTCTTTCTAGGAATCTGTTTGTTTCACCAGGTTATCTAATTTGTTGGGGTACAATTGTTCATAGTATTTTCTTAGAATCTTTTTTTTTTACCTTTTTTGATATTTTAAAATATTTTATTGTGTTTTAGGTTTGGGGGTACATGTGAAGAACATGCAGGATTGTCGCATAGGCACATTTTTATGTCTGTAGTTTCCATAGTAGTACTTCCAAATTCATTTATTTTGGTTATTTTTGTCTGCTCTATTTTTTCTCATCAGTCTAACTAAAGGTTTCTAAATTTTGTTGACCTAAAAAAATCAGCTTTTGGTTTTATTAGTTTATTGCTATTACTTTTCTATTTCCTATTGTCTTTCCCTCCACTATAAATGTATTGTTCTTTTCTTTCTACTAGCTTTGGGTTTAGTTAGCTCTTTTTCTATTTATCTGAAGTATAAACTTAGCTTATTGAATAGAGATATTTATTCCTATTTTTAATGTTGGCATTTATTGCTATAAAATTTTCTCTAAGTACACCTTTGCTACATTCTATAAGCTTTAATATGTTGTGATTTTGTTTTCATTCATCCCTATTTCTTAATTTTCTTTGTATTTTTTTCTTTGAGATTTTGGTTGTTTGTGTTGTTTAATTTCTTCATATTAATTATTTTTTCAGTTTCCCTTCTTTTATTAATTTTCAGCTTCATTTCATTGTGATTAGAGAAGATATTCTGTATTATTTCAATCTTTTAAAATTGCATATGGCTTCATCTTATATATATCAACTATATAATATTGAGAATTTTCTAGCAAACTTTAGTAAACCATAGTCTATGGAATCAGAAACAGAAGAACAAAAATATGGTAACAGAATTTTTCTCATATTAAAGATTAGCTAAAGTGATATCCAGTCAGAATTAGGAAGAATACAGACATGAAAGGCTACTAACAGACTGGTGTTATCAGAGGGAGTCAAGAGATCACAGGTAATAAATTCATAAGATTGAAAAAGAAGAAACACTGAAAAGTAAAGAAATTGCCCATATAGCCAAGACAATCCTAAGCAAAAAGAACAAAGCTGGAGGCATTATGCTACCTGACTTCAAACTATATTACAAGGCTACAGAAATGAAACAGCATGGTACTGATATGAAAACAGATATATAGACTAATTGAACAGAACAGAGGCCTCAGAAAAAATGTCACATGTCTACAACCATCTGATTTTTGACAAACCTGACAAAAACAAGCAATGGGAAAGGATCCCCTATTCAATAAATGGTGTTGGAAAAACTGGCTAGCCATACACAGAAACTAGACCCCTTCCTTACACCTGATACAAAAATTAACTCAGGATGGATTTAAGACTTAAATGTAAGACCTAAAATCATGAAAGGTCTAGAAGGAAACCCAGGCACCACCATTCAGGACATAGGCATGGGCAAAGACTTCATGATTAAAACACCAAAAGCAATGGCAACAAAAGCCAAAATAGACAAATGGGATCTAATTAAACTAAAGAGCTTCTGCACAGCAAAATAAACTATCATCAGAGTTAACAGGCAACCAACAGAATGGGAGAAAATTTTTGCAATCTATCCATCTGACAAAGAACTAATATCCAGAATCTACAAAGAACAGAAACAAATTTACAAGAAAAAAAAACAAACAACCCCATCAAAAAGTGGGCAAAGCATGTGAACAGACACTTCTCAAAAGAAGACATTTATGCAGCCAACAAACATGTGAAAAAAAGCTCATCATCACTGGTCATTAGAGAAATGCAAATCAAAACCATGATGAGGTACCATCTCATGCCAGTTAGAAAGGAGATCATTAAAAAGTCAGGAAACAACCGATACTGGATAGAATGTGAAGAAATAGCTATGCTTTTATGCTGTTACTGGGAGCATAAACTAGTTCAACCCTTGTGGAAGACATTGTGGTGATTTCTCAAGGATCTAGAACCAGAAATACTATTTGACCCAGCAATCTCATTACTGGGTATATACCCAAAGGATTATAAATCATTCTATTATAAAGACACATGCACACATATGTTTATTGCAGTGGTGTTCACAATAGCAAAGACTTGGAACCAACCCAAATGCCCATTAATGATAGACTGGTTAAAAACAACATGGCACATAAACATGGTGAAATACTATGCAGCCATAAAAAAGGATGAGTTCACGTCCCTTGCAGGGACATAGATGAAGCTGGAACCATCATTCTCAGTAAACGAACACAGGAAAAGAAAACCAAACACCACATGTTCTCACTCATATGTGGGAGTTGAACAATGAGAACACACGAACACAGGCACGGAAACATCACACACCATGGCCTGTCAGGGGTGTGGAACTTGGAGAGACATTAGGAGAAATACCTAATGTAGATGACGGGTGGATGAACACAGCCAACAACCATGGCATGTGTATATCTATATAACAAACCTGCACGATCTCCATATGTATCCCAGAACTTAAAGCATAATAAAAATAGAGAGAAAGAAATTGGGGTAAAAGTAAAGAAGGGGTAGAATATGAGATGACACATGAGTGCTGGGATGAGAGACTAAGTTCCTTCCAGCTTGGAAGAGTAGTATAGTTAGATCACTTTGGATTTGAAAACTTTGAATTTGAGGACATTAAAATAATTCCATACAGACTTTCCTTTTTCAGTAAAGATGGGATGATTGAAACCAGATTTATCCTATTACCTAAATTTTTAAAAACCTGAACAGAATATATGTAATGACAGTTTTCAGATATCAGACAGTAGAGAGTGCAGAGCAATGATTTCTAAGAGAAAGAACACCATTGAGAAGAGTTCTGTGATTGTCACTAGAAAGAGCATCTAGGTTGCAGCAAAAAGATGAAAAACTCAGGTGCAGCTGGCCATCAATCTGTATTGAGGAGACAGAACTAGGACTCTGAGAGTCCAAAGCAGCTGAAGTTGTGAAGCAGAGTACCAGAAAGGAGGTTACTGAATACACAGAGAGAAAAATTCTAGAAATCTGCAGATGCTCCGACTTGAGTCTCCAGCTGAGTACCGATCAACACATGTATATGAGGACACTACATATGCTCAGGAGAACTAACCCAAAAGAAGAGAGGAAAAATATATAGATACATAGGGATGTGAACAGTCTGTATGCTCACCAACCATAGTGGAAAACATCCTGATTTACAGGGTGTAGGGTGGCATAGTCAGGGGATTGCCTCTGAAATCTGTCAAAAAACCCAGCCATACATTAAAGTTTACTGTCTTCTATCGATTCTAAAAATTAAAAAAAAAACAAAAAGCCTCAAAAGGATCAAACTGTTTCCAAAGTTGGAGGACAGGTAATATTCGATTTTGAGATCTTTTAAAGCTTTACCGTAATCAAGACAGTGTAGTATTGGCATAAAAGTAGATAAAGAAGTCAATGGAACAGAATAGACAGTCCAGAAATAGACCCACACATATATATTCAATTGATTTTTGACAAAAATGCCAAGGCAATTCAATGGAAAAAGATAATGTTTTCAAGAAATGATGCTGGAACAATTGAAGAGTTACAAAAAAAAAAAAAAAACACACACACACACAGAGGCTGGCCTGCTACCATATACAAAATATTAACTTGGAAAGGCTAAAACTATAAAACTTCTAGAAGGAAACATAGGAGAAAATCTTATTGACCTTAGATTTGGCAAAGATTTCCTAAATATATCAAAATACTTAATATGAAAGAAAAAAATGATAAATAAGACTTCATCAAAATGAAACACTTTTGCCTCTCAAAAGACACTGTTAAGATATTGTTATGAAAAAGAATAGACAAGCCAAAGATAAAAATAGTTGCAAAACATCACATATATCCAACATAAGTTATGCAGCTACAATGTAAAAGACAGCACAATGAAAAAATGAGCAAAATTGTTGAGCAGCAACTTCACCCAAAACTGTAAATGTTAGTGAACACATAAAAAGATGTCAAATATCATTGTCATCAGGGAAGTATAAACTTAAACCACTATGGATTGTCACTATGCATACGCTAATCTAGCTAACGTTAAAAGGATGACCATACCAAGTGTTGCAACTGGAACGCTCATGAACTGCAGGTAGAACTGTAAAATGGCACAAACATTTTGAAAACAGTTATGCAATTTCTTAAAATATTAAACATACTCAATTCTATGACCCAGGCTATGTATTTACCCAATAAAATGAAAGCATATGTCTATACAAACACTTATATGTGAATGTTCATAGTAGTTTCATTTGCAGTGGACAAAAATTGAAAACAATCAAATGTGTATCAGCAGATAAATGGAAAACAAATTGGCATGTAGCCATACAAAGAAATAATACTAACCAATAGAATGAGGTAAACTATTGTTACATGCCACAATACAGATGTATCTCAAAAAGTTTTTATGTTGAGTGAAAAGAAGCAGACCAGAAAAGGAGAGAGAAAGAATGCATACTGCCTGATTTAATTTTGCAATTTTCTAGAAAATGCAAATTAATCTATAGTTACAGATTAGTGTTTGTCTTGGGTGATGGGAGCAAAGGAGAAGAGAATAGTATTCCTAAAAGAGTAGTATTCCTAAGAGAACAGTATTCCAAGGAGACTTTTGGGCTTGATGAATGCAATATATTCATTATCTTGATTGTGACAGTTTCACCAATATATAAATGTCAACATTCATCAAATAATAGACTTTATATATGTGCATTTTGATGTGCATCAATTGTACTTCAATAAACCTATAATAAAAAAGAAACTATTTTGATGATAATCACTAATTTAAGTACATATACATACACAGAGTATGACAAGATCTGGACTCGAAAAGAAAAATATGTATTTGTGTCCTCTGAATACTAAAGCATTCTGTAAAGTGGGATTATATCTGAGAAATTAGAAAATACTGAAAATAAAGAGATTATTTCATAAAAGGAAAGATAGTTGTTGAAAGATATTGGGAAATTTGAAAGAAAGAAGGGAGAATAAAGGGCATACAGATTTCACCAGTTCAATACTTAGGAAATTGACAGAAATCCTTCATTTTGTTACCTGAAAATGGATTAATAGCTACACTATACCTTTTGTTAAAATTAATTAACCTGAATATTTAACATCCCATAACATTATAATCATGAAAAGCAAATGTTATCAGCATCTAATATGAGTGTGCTTTATATAAAAATATTTACTGAGTTTGTTATTTTATGCTTTTGTTCAGTTGTTTATGCAGGTTTAATGCTGTAAGTACTTACTTTGTTTAGGGTCAAATTTATCAACCTAATTAATCTTAGTAGTAAACAATTTAGTTTTGTAATCAACTATGTTTTTGAAGATTTCTTATCATTCACAAAAGTGAATTTCAAACAATTTCAGCATTTCTGCCTGATTAGTTAACTTTAAAATCAGATTCTTTCAATGAAGTGCTGAGAACCTCGTATCTCATTTTATCAGTTAGACAGTCATTTTATCAAGAAACACATTGCTGTCAAAACTGTTTTTAGAGCATATTCAAAGACTATCTTTGCCCCAACAATCATGTTCCTCTGGCTCTCCTAACACGTGTATTCTTTATTATGAAGCAAAGATATAGTCCTTGTCATTGCATAAATGTTCAAGTCCCACAAGACAGCTTGCATTAAAATAAAATGCAGACATATAAAAAACAAAGTAGGAATTACACCTTAATAAAATAAAATAAAACAAAATACAGTCATATACAAAATAAGGAAGTACACCTTAATAAAATATATACTCAAACTACAAATAAAAGAGAAAAAAGCACTTTTAAAACAATCAAGAGAATATAATTAATGCATCATTTAGCAAATAGGTTTCAGGCATTTACTTGATAATTGGGATAAATCGGCAGGAAAAAAGGGACACATTCCTGCTTTGGAGGAGTTATATTTTAACAGGCTGTGGCTGACAAAGAAAACAATAACTATATCAATAAGAAAAGTGTAAAATATGCCTGAAGTTTCTAAGTTGTGTAGAAAAAAAAATAGAGCAGGAAAAGGTGTACCACGAGGACAAAAAAGGATATGGAGACTGAAATTTTAGAAAAATCCATATGTTGGAATAAACGTAAACATACACACTTATGTTGACATTTACCAATTTCCCTCAGAGAGGATTTGGAAGAAAAGAAAGGTTTATGTGTTTACAGCATATATTAACAAGTGTTAGTTAAGGCAAAAATAAACATTCTAAAATAAAAGAATGCTATTGTCAAAAACACATTTTAGGGGAAAGCATATCTCTAAAATCAAAAGATGATAATTCAGTGCAAATGAGATTTACCATGGTAATATTTTATTTTTTTTACAAAATATTGGGCACACATACATCAAGTGAAACAAAATTCAGTGTTTTATATAGGTCTTATTAGCATTGACTTTTTATATTGCAAGATCTTAAGATGTATGCTTTACATTGATAACAGCCATTTTCATCTAATTAAATTGTCATGATTTTATATATGCATGTGTCTTAATATATTACATATATATAATATATTCATATATTCACATGTTGAGTACTTTATTCAGTCACTGGTTAATACTAAGCAAAGGGTGATATAAGAAAATACTTATTACAGTGAACATTATATAAAGTTTAATATGAAAGCACTTTTCTAAGTGCTTTCTTTTTTTCTTTTTTTTTTTTTTTGAGACAGATTCTTGCTCTGTCACCAGGCCCAATCTCAGGTCACTGCAACCTTTGCCTTCTGGATTCAGGCGATTCTCCTGCCTCAGTCTCCCCAGTAGCTGGGACTACAGACGTGCACCACCACACCCAGTCAATTTTTGTATTTTTAGTAGAGAAGGGATTTCACCATTTTGGCCAGGATGGTCTCGAACTCTTGACCTCATGATCCACCCGCCTCAGACCTCCTGTAGTGCTGGGATTGCAGGTGTGAGCCACCATGTCGGGCTAGTGCTTTCTTACTTATCAACTAGTGTCAACGTCAGAACTACCTCAATAATCTAAGTACTAGTAAGGTCTGACCTAAGTATAAAAGTACTAAGTGCTATTTTTCACCACTTTACTGTTTCAGCACTTTACTGATAAGGAAAGAAGTAATAGAGAGGTAGAAGGCCATATCTTTGTTTATTCTAGCAACACTGATATGAAGTGGCACCGGGTTACACAACCTGGCTCTTGGGCTCAAAATTTGTGCCGTTAATGGCTGTGCTCTACAGCTTTATGAACGATCAGCCAGTCAGTTTCTGCTTTTCTAGATGTATAGCTATTTTAACCATTATTTTGGATAAATATATGTAATTTTGAATAATCACTATTACTTTTCATTTAGAGATTTAGACGTTTAGCCTAAATGTTCTCTGTGAACTTTTCTTGCATTTTACAGTTATTCAACCAATTTACATTTCTAATTTTTTCCCTAAGATCCCAGAAATTTTTCTTAGATTCAGCCTCCTGTTATTTCCCGGTACTTATATATCTAGGATTTTTCCCCTTAGGCTTGAAAAATAGGTTACTTGAAATTCAGCTTTTCTGGTGGCAATTAACAAGTCACTACACTAGCTGGCCAGGTTCTGTTGTTTGTTAGGGGACTACTTTGTGCCTGACACACACTGTACGTGAAATTTAAATAAATCAATGACATGGATCTTTCCCTGGAAGAATTTGCAGTCTAATTGAAAAGTAGACCCTCTACTCTCCACAAACAAAACTGCCACATCAACGTTTCTCGACTTTTTATCACCATGAAAAACACAGGAATTTCACCTGGCTGTACAATTCAATAAATAAACACTGTGGGTGATGAACAACTCTTATTTACTCACTAAAACATTGTACTCTTTTTCATTTCCTTCCAAGAGTAGCCAATGTTTATTAACTGACCAGCTTAGAAAAATAATCATGGTAAACCCCTTAGTTCGTTCTTCTAAAAAGCCTGCTGATCTAGTCCTCTCCGTTGCCAGCGCCTCCACCTTCTACAAAATGGGTGGCCGTTTTCTCCATTCCGCCTCATGGAGAAGATAATTCAAAGTGCCACAGGAAGGTATATGCTTCTTTGAAGTGTTTTCCAACAGCACAGATCTCATGAATCAGATCCTCTATGCAGATGATGCCATGTTTACCAAGAGGTTGAGCAATCAAAGCGTTACCTGTCAAAGAAATTCGCTTCTGATTGATTTTGCCATAACCACACTTGTAGATTACTCCTCTGCTGACTTCAGATTTGGGTACTGCCATGCAATATATGGTTCTACAATCCTCAGCATGTTAATTGAAGCCTTGTTAAATTCCACAAAGATTCCACTGAAGATCTGAGGAAGGCAAAGAAGCTGCAACACCTTTCAAACCTTTGGGCCACACCATTGATAGTACTAATCCTGATGACAAACACATTTGGGTTCTCTGCAGGTACATAGAAATTCCCAGCTTTTCTGGCCATGCTTGCCATTCGAATTTCAGTTCTGTACATCAGCCTATATTCCTTGTGATAGTGCTTCACTTTTTTCACACAGAAGCTTCGCCTTGTCTTTCGAAGAATCTTCTGGGCAAATTTTTTTCTCAGGGGCTTGATCTTCAGCTCTGCGAAATTCCCTCACTTTTTCTTAAGGGTTTCTGGCACAGCAGGAACCATCTTTTTTTCTCTTTGATACCCTCTATGGTTCCAACTGGAAAAGAGGCTTTTCTTTTTTTTTTAGACAGAGTCTCACTCTCAGCAGCCCAGGCTAAAATGAAGTGGTGCGGTCTCCACTCACTTCAATCACTGTGTCCCAGGTTCAAGCAATTCTCCCGACTCAGCATCCAGAGTAGCTGAGACTACAGGAACCTGCCATCATGCCCGGCTAATTTTTGTACTTTAGTAGAGACGTGGTTTCACCATGTTGATGGCTGGTCTTGAACTCCTGCCCTCAAGTGATCCTCCCGCATGGACCTCCCAATGTGCTAGGATTACAGGCCAGAGCCACCGCGCCCAGCCATTGTTTTTTTTTTTTTTTTTAATAATAAAGTTATCTTGTGAGCAAATGGGAGCATTGTCAGTACAGAAATAGATTCAGATCTCCCATAATTTTTTTTCTTAAAGTATAAGTTTTCTTGAGTTTTGTCATTAGTAACAAATTATTTACAACTATTGACATTTAAATTTTAAAACAACCTTTTGCATCTTACATAGTTTTTGAGGGCTTGTGTAGTCACAGAAGGGTTTATTGAGATGAAACTTCAAGGATGTGCATTATTGATGGAAAAGACGTCTTTAAGTTACTATGGCTTACCTTGGACTTAAATAAATTATTCCTCCTGAAATCTGTTGTTTTCTAAGCAGCAACAAAACAAAACACACTGCATTCAATTTGACCGAGAACATCCATTGAACTGGTTGTGTAGCTCCAGAGCCAAAATTTATTGTATTGAATTTGTGTTTTATGGTTTCATTGGAATGCCTAGAATCAAATTAAATTTTTCTAATGAGGTCTCATATCTAATTGAACAATATATTGGTCTTTATTTTTGCTACAAAATAATGGAAAATGTATGTCCCCTGTGCCATTTCCCATATCTTATCTACCATCACTTCCAAATACTCTCATTCTCTATTGGCAAGCAACCATTGGCTACTGAAAAACAATTTTAGGGTAGTTTTCATGAAGAAAAACTTATTTTATTTGATTTGATCTTCAGCTCTGCGAAATTCCTTGATAACTCTGGAATCCCACTCTTATTGCCCAGACTGGAGTGCATTAGCGTGATTGTGGCTCAGTGCAACCTCCACCTTCCAGGTTCAAGTGATCCTCCTACCTCAGCCTCCTGAGTAGCTGGTATTACAGGTGCCCGCCACTACGCCTGGCTAATTTTTTGTATTTTTAGTAGAGATGGGGTTTCACCATGTTGTCCAGGCTGGTCTTGAACTCCTGACCTCAGATAATCAATGTGCCTTGGCCTTCCAAAGTACAGGGATTACAGGCATAAGCCACCATGCATGGCCAGAAACACTTATTTTAAAAAGAAGTAAACAGTTAAAAGATTTTATCAATTCTTATCCTGATTTTTAACTAAGGCATTTATTTATATTACAAAACAAGCATTTGCAAATTATAAATTTCTAGAAAAAGTTATCTTTTCTAATGAAAGCAAATATTTTGGATGATGAAAATAGCAAGTAGAGAAGCATATCTATACTAAGGTTTTCTTCTATTTTGTAATGTATCGTCAAAGACAAACTAGAAAACCAACTAGATATGGTCCACATATTCCTTTTTCTGCAATAACCTAAAATCTGATTATGAAATCTTTCACTAATAATTACATTTGTGTTTAAGGCAATGTTGTTTGGTGATATGGCTTGGCTGTGTCCCCACCAAAATCTCATTTTGAATTGCAGTTCCCATAATCCCCATGTGTTCCGGGAGGGCCCCAGTGGGAGGTAATTGAATCTTGGAGGTAGTTACTGCCATGCTGCTGTTCTCATAATAGTGAGTAAGTACTCAGAAGATCTGATGATTTTATAAGGAGATTTTCCCTCTTTTGCTTGACACTTCTTCTTGCTGCCACTGTGTGAGGAAGAACGTGTTTGTTTCCTTTATCACTGTGATTGTATAAGTTTCCTGAGGCCTTCCCAGCCATGCTGAACTGTGAGTCAATTAAACCTCTTTCCTTTATAATTTAATTATTAGTGTGAGAACAGACTAATACATTTGGTCTTCATGGCACATTTTTTAATTCCAGAATTTCCCATGGACTTTAAAGAATGCTAACCAAGCTAGCAATGCTTCATTCAGTACATTCATCACAATAACTAAACAGTACTGTACCCTGTACTGTCTCCTGGGCACTATTCACCAGGTTGAACTTCAGCTGAAAGACCTTGTTTGAATTGTTACTAAGTTGCCTGACCCTTAGAAGGCAATCATCCAATCTTTATCTTTCTTCCTATGGAGGCTCAACTTTATACAACCCTCTCATTTCTTATTCTCAATTCTTTATACCTTTCTTCTCAGCAAGTCTTGTAACCTGTTTGGCCCAGTACTATGATATTCTCATTTTTTTGCAGCTGTAGAAAAAGTACATTCTAAATATTGATCTATTTGGCAATATACCTGTTAAATATTATAGCCTTTGAAAGGTGTAACATAGGGAATATGGTGTTTCCTTAAACAGTTTTGTGAGTTTTGTGGACAATTACAGTTCACTATATAAACATATCCAGTATAAATGTATTTTGAATGTCCCTCATAGGTCTACTTTTGAATATCCTAATTAAGTTTCCCAGTGTTGAAATGTAAAGAACAGATGACAGATTATTTTGTGGGTAATACAACCATACATTTATAAATTTGGGATACAAAGATCTGAATTCTAATTTAATAGAAAATAAGCCCTTGATCCTGGGGCTATGCTAGGCAAGTTTCCAGTGTCAAAATTTATGTAGGCCTATATAAATGATTTGAGGATCATAAAACATGGTTTCAAATTTTCATGAGAGTCATAGGAAAACAAGAACAAAAGATTTCTATAATGTTTAATGTTCCTCTTTATATGATGATATCCAAAATCAATATTATCTTTTCATTATTAATGCAGAATATATATCATTAAAATAATGAAATAATGCAATTATTGAGGAATGTTTTATTCCTCCAAGTCTCTGACCTTATGTTTTCGTTGGCACTGAGTAACATAGTAGTTTCAAGTATCTCCACGTTAATGAGAAAGTATACTACTATTGTAGGTTAGCGTATTTTAATTCATCTCAATAAACAGTTTTCCAGTATCCCTCACATACAATCTAGGTATACCAGATTACACAGAATAAAATGCTTGATAAAAACAATCTTTCCCCTGTAGGACTTAACATTATTCTGTAGGCTGTACGCCTAGTTAGTAGAACAAAGTTAGAATGTATCCTGTCTGTATTTATAGCTAAATTTTACATGCTTAATTTAAAATTAACTTCTTCTTATACATCAATCATGATGAGATAAGATAATATAAATTTTGACTGTATCAATGATGATATATGAAGATACAAATCTTTCATGATTGCATGAAGATAATAGTTAACCTCCCTGAGAGAAGCAGGGTTGCCTTCATGAAGGTAAAGCCATTTAGGGTAGACATTTAAAAAGGATTTCATATTATGGAAAAAGGAGAGAAAGAACAAAAGAAACAGAAATGGAAAAGTATGGCATCTTATAATATAAGTAGTTCTATTTTCCTGGATATGATAGTATACACACAGAACAATGAAACAAAAAAAGAGAGTTTCAAGTTATTTAGAAGAAATATTGCTTTATTATTGAATTCAAACTTAAAAACAAAATTGGTATTTAATTTCATAGACTATAGACACCCAGTTAGGTTTTAAAAGGGAAATGGTAGAATTACAGTTAGGGTTAGAAACAAATTTAGTCTTATAATAGTAACCAAGCTCCTCTAGAGTGAGGCAGTATATTCATGGAGAACTGCCAAGGGATTATTTTAATGATCCAGAAGATAAATAATGAAGGCTTGAACTAGCCTTTTGTCAGTAGGATTGAAAAGAAAGGAATAGATTTTTATAAATAGAATAGATAAAATCTATAGACATGCACCTAAATGTTGTAAGGCAAGATAGAATGAAGATTTAAAGATAACCCCAGGCACTTAATACTATGTAACTGAGAGAATTCTGCTGCTCTGACAGAACCTAAGAAGTCTGGTACAGAAACAGGTTGTAGGAACAAGATTGGCCCAGTTGATTTTAAGGGCTGACAAGGTATCCAGAAAGAATTGCAGTGGAAACTTTAGAAATGCAGACGCTGATGCTATGGAGAGAGACAAGCGCAAGCGGTTGGATTCAGGAGTCATCTCCACAGGGTCTTCTGCTGGGCATCTAACTACTTACTGCCAAGCCTAGATTCACTGCTCTAAAAGAAACTCTCTCTGTCAATAAATTTATTACAGGGCTCCCCACTTCCTTTCTTAGTGGAGTTTTAGCTATGATTTAAAACAGAAATTTCAAAATCTCTGTTAGTTTGGTGAATATTGCAGTATCTTTGTCTGCCATCTTAAAATAGGGAAAGTACTACCACTTCCTTAAATTGCGTGAAGCTCAGGAAATTACATGAATTGTCAGGAACATGTTCTGGGCCCCTGTGCTCATGTCACTAGCTCAAGTAGCATGATTCTGAGTAGGTTGTTGAAATTCTTTTTTAGTTTATAAAATTGAGTAGTAGAGTAATAATCTCTACGTTGCCTACTTAACAAATGCACATTATTATGAAATAAGACAAGATAAAGGCAGTATTCAAATGTAAGGAGTGATTACTGTGTTCTTCCTTCACATCTTCCTCGCATTCCCATGTGAAAACTTCACCCAGCTGGATGGTGGGGACATTGTATGTTAGCTTCCAGGCCATGAATAGGCTATCTCCCGGTTTGGCAAATCAGGAAATAGAAAGTCTAGACATAGGTGTGGTGATGTGCCTGTGGGCATGGCCTATGAGACTTAGTGTAAGGTAACACTCACAGTGCACCCCAGTTTACTCTTCTGCAAAACCGACATGGTAAGAGAAATTCTTAGGTTAGATTGTTGTTAGTATCAAGTGTTTAAATATGTTAGCAATAGACTATTATTGTAATAGGTGCAGATTCTGAGTCTCAAGCTTGGATTTACAAAAATATAATGTTTCCTATGCCCAGGCTGGTCTCCAACTCCTGGCCTCAAGTGATCCTCCCATATTGGCCTCCCAAGTAGCTGTGATTACAGGCATGAGCCCCTGCACCTGGCCCTAAAAATTAAACTTACCAGAGCTCTGAAGTCTTCATTCAAGCTATTGGCAAATTGCTTATTAATTCAATTGTTATTTCTCATTTTACTGAGTTCAATTCAGGATTTTGACTCAGATAATTAAGGTTTTCACTCCCCTTCCTTTCACATACCTTCCTCTCTAGTGCTTAATTATTGTCCTGGCATCAGGTGAGAGGAGTCTGGTCCACATGCCCATATCCTCTAACCTTGCTGCTCTCCATGGTTGCTAACATGCTTATCCTGGCAGGCATCATCACGTTCTGGCAACTGCTGCTGACATCCATGATCTTTGTGGCCTGTGACCAAGAAGTTTACAGTGTGTTTTTGTTGCACACATCTCTATTAATTATCGAATTTATGCTACACTAACAACACCCAACTCACAGTTGTTTATAACAACAAATATTTACTTCTTGTTCTTGCTGCATGTTCATTGAAGGTCCAAAGCAGTTCTACTCAACATCAACCTATTTAAAACCTTTTCAAAAATAATTCCAACTTTTATTTTAGATACAGGGAGTATGTACAGGTTTGTTACATGGGTATATTGCATGAAACTGAGGTCTGGGGTAGAGATTCTGTCAGCCAGCTAGTGAGCATAGTACACAGTACGTCGTTTTCCACCCACAAGTCTCTTCCTTCCTTCTCCATGTAGTAGTCTACGTATCTATTGCTCCCATCTTTAGGTCCCTGCGTACTCAATTTTTAGCTCACACTTATAAGCATAAATTTGCATTATTTCACTTAGTATTATGGTGTCCAGTTGCATCCATGTTGCTACACAGGGCAAAATTTCATTTTAAAAAATAATTTATTTATCTTACTTTAGTTGCATACTATATCTGGCATTTCTCCCCATGTTATCCCTCCCCACTCTCTCCTCCCCTGCATTGTCTCTCCCCTACCCCCACAACTGTTCCCCGTGTGTGATGCTCGTCTCCCTGAGTCCACGTGTTCTCATTGTTCAACATCCACCTATAAGTGAGAACGTACGGTGCTTGGCTTCTGTTCTGGGGTCAGTTTGCTGAGAATGATGGTTTCCGGATTCATCCAAGTCCCTACAAAGGACACGAACTCATCATTTTTTATGGCTGCATAGTATTCCATGGTGTATATGTACTACCTTTTCTTTGTCCAGTCTGTCATTGATGGGCATTTGGGTTGGTTCCAAGTCTTTGCTATTGTACACAGGGCATCAATGAACATACTTGTTCATGCATCTTTATAGTAGCATGATTTATAGTTCTTTGAGTATATATACCCAATAGTAGAATTACTGCATCAAATGGAATTTCTGTTTCTAGATCCTTGAGAAATCGCCACACTGTCTTCCACAATGGTTGAACTAATTTACACTCCCACCAACTGTGTAAGAGTGTTCCTATTTCTCCACATCCTCTCCAACATCTGTTGTCTCCAGATTTTTTAATGATCACCATCCTAACTGGCGTGAGATGGTATCTCAATGTGGTTTTGATTTGCATTTCTCTAATGACCAGTGAGGATGGGCATTTTTTCATATGTTTGTTGGCTTCATATATGTCCTCTTTCAAAAAGTGTCTGTTCATATCCTTTGCCCACTTTTGAATGAGGTTGTTCTTTTTCTTGTAAATCTGTTTTAGTTTGTTGTAGATTCTGGATATTAGCCCTTTGTCAGATGGGAGGGTTGCAAAAGTTTTTCCCATTCTGTTGGTTGCTGATTCACTCTAATGACGGTTTCTTTTGATGTGCAGAAGCTCAGAATTTTAATTAGATCCCATTTGTCTATCTTGCCTTTTATTGCCTTTGCTTTTGGTGTTTTGGTCATGAAGTCCTTGCCTATGCCTATGCCCTGGTTGGTTTTGCCTATGTTTTCTTCTAGTGTTTTTATGGTGTTAGGTCTTATGTTTAAGTCTTTAATCCATCTGGAGTTAATTTTAGTGTAAGATGACAGGTAGGGGTCCAGTTTCTGCTTTCTGCACATTGCTAGCCAGTTTTCCCAACACCATTTATTAAACATGGAGTCCTTTCCCCATTGCTTGTTTTTGCTGGGTTTTTCAAAGATCAGACAGTTGTAGATGTGTGGTGTTTCTTCTGGGGTCTCTGTTCTGTTCCACTGGTCTAGGTCTCTGTTTTGGTACCTGTACCATGCTGTTTTGATTACTGTTCACCATTCACAGTTGCTACAAAGAGAACAAAATACCTAGGAATAAAACTAACAAAGAACGTAAAGCACCTCTTCAAGGAGAACTACAAACCACTGCTCAACAAAATAAGAGAGGACACCAACAGATGGAGAAACATTCCATGTTCATGGTTAGGAAGAATCAATATCGTGAAAATGGCCATACTACCCAAAGTAATCTATAGATTCAATGCTATCCCCATCAATCTACCAATGACCTTCTTCACAGAACTGGATAAAAACACTTTAAACTTCATATGGAATCACAAGAGACCCTGGATAGCCAAGACAATCCTAAGCAAAAAGAACAAAGCCGGAGGTATCACACTGCCAGACTTCAAACTATACTACAAGGCTACAGTAATCAAAGATTTTATTCTTTCTATGGTTGCATTATATTCCACCATGTGTCTGTATCACATTTTCTTTATCCAGTCCACCATTAATGGGCAACTAAGTTGATTCCATGTCTTTGCTATTGTGAGTAGTGCTGAGATGAACATATGAGTAAGTGCATGTATCTTTTTGCTAGGATAATTTGTTTTCCTTTGGGCATATATTCAGTAATGTAATTGCTGGGGTGAATGGTAGTTCTATTTCTGGTTCCTTGAGAAATATCCAAACGCCTTTCTACAGCAGTTGAACTAATTTACATTCCCCCCAGCAGTGCATAACCGTTCCTTTTTCTCTGCAGCTCCTCCAGCATCTGTTATTTTTGACTTTTTAATTGCCAGTCTAACTGATGTGAGATGGCATCTTATTGTGGTTCTGGTTTGCATTTCTACAAGGATTAATGATGTTAAGCATTTTTTTATATGCTTGTTGGTGACATGTATGTCTTCTTTTGAAAAATGTCTATTCAGGTACTTTACCCACTTTTAAATGGATTTGTTTTGTTTTTGCTTGTTAATTTGCTTAAGTTCCTTATAAATTTTGGATATTACACCTTTGTCAGTTGCATACTTTGCAAATATCTTCTCTTATTATGAAGAATGTCTGTTTACTCTGTTGATGGTTTCTTTTTTTGTGCAGAAGTGCTTTAGTTTAATTAGGTCCCATTTGTCAATTTTTTAATTTAGTTTTATTTTATTATTTATTTTTTTTATAAAGATGGGGTTTCACCATGTTGGTCAGGCTGGTCTTGAACTCCCGACCTCAGGTGATCCACCCACCTTGGCCTCCAAAGTGCTTGGATTACAGGTGTGAGCCACCACGCCTGGCTAATTTGTCAATTTTTGTCTTGTTGCAATTGTTTTCAGTATATTCTTCATGAAATCTTTGCCAGGTCCTATATGCAGAATGGTATTTCCTAGGTTTTCTTCAAGTATTTTTATAGTTTTAGGTTTTACATTTAAGTGTTTAATACTTCTTTAGTTGTTTTTTGTGTATCGTGTAATGAAGGGGTCCAGTTTCAATCTTCTCCATATGGCCAGCCAGTTAGGCAGGTACCATTTACTGAATAGAATCTGTTTTACCTGTTGCTTGTTTTTGTCAATTTTTTTGAAGATCAGATGGTTGTAGGTGTGCAGCTTTATTTTTGGGCTTGCTATTCTGTTTCATTGGTCTATGTGTCTGTTTCTGTATGAGTACTATGCTGTTTTGGTTACTGTAGCCCTGTAATATAGTTTGAAGTCAGGTAGTATGATGCTTCCAGCTTTGTAGGTTTTGATTAAAATTGCTTTGGCTTTGGCTATTTGGACCTTTTTTGGCTAAGTATCAATTTTACAATAGTTTTTTTTAATTCTGTGAAAAATAATATTGGTAGTTTGAAAAAAATTGCATTAAATCTATATATTGTTTTGGACAGTACGGCCATTTTAATGATATTGATTGTTCCAGTTCATGAGAATGAACTGTTTTTCCACTTATTTGTGTAATCTCTGATTTCTTCCAGCAAAGTTTTATGTTTGTTCTTGTAAAGATCTTTCACTTTCTTGATTACCTGTATTCTTATTATTTCACCTTCTGTGGCTATTGTAAATAGAACTGTGTTCTTGATTTGAGTCTCAGCTTGAATGTTATTGATGTATAGGAATGTTACCATCTTTTGCATTAGTACATTAATTTTATACCTGGAAACTTTATTAAAGTTTCTAGAAACACCTTGCCAGAGTCTAGGATTTTCTGGATGTAGAATCATGTCATCAAGAAAAAGATAGTTCACTTCTTCTTTTCCTATTTGGATATCTTTTATTTCTTTTTCTTGCCTGATTACCTGGTTAGGACTTCCAGTACTATGTTGAACAGGAGTGGTGAATCTGGGACTCCTTGTTTTATTCCAATTCTCAAAGGGAATGGTTCCAGCTTTGGGCCATTTAATACCATGTTGGCTATGAGTTTGTCATAGATGGTTTTTATTAATTTGAGATCTGTTCCTTTAAGGCCTTGTCTGTTAAGGCATTTATCATGAAGGGATGTTGGATTTTATTGAAAACTTTTTCTGCATCTATTGAGATAATTATATGGATTTTTGCCATTCACCATTGCTTATGTGGTATATTGAATTTATTGATTTGCATATATTGAATCAGCCTTGCACCCCAAAAATAATGCCTACTTGATTGTGGTGTATTAACTTTTTTTTTTTGAGACAGGGTCTCTTTCTGTCACCCAGGCTGGAGTGCGGTGGCATGAACATGGCTCACTGCAGCCTCAACCTCCTGGGCTCAAATGAACCTCCCACCTAAGCCTCCTAAATACCTGGGACTACAGGCACACCCCACCATGGTCAGCTATTTTTTTAAATTTTCGTAGAGACAAGGTCTCATTATATTGTTCATGCTGGTCTTGAACTCCTGGGCTCAAGTGATCCTCCTAGTCTCTACCTCCCAAAGTGCTGGGATTGTAGGTGTGAGCCACTGCACTCAGCCTGTATTAACTTTTTAACATGCTGTGGATTCAGTTTGCTAGTATTTTGTTGAGGATTTTTACATCTAGGTTGGCCGAGGATATAGGCCTGAAGTTTTTTTTTTTTTTCCACTGTGTCTCTGCCAGATTTTGCTGCCTTCTCCAAATAAGTTAGAGAGGAGCCCACCCTCTTCAATTTTTTTGGAATACTTTCATTAGGACTGGTACCTGTTCTTCTTTGTATGTATTGGCTCAAGCCTGTAATCCTAGCACTTTGCAAGGCTGAGGCAAACGGATCACTTGAGGTCAGGAGTTTGAAGCCAGCCTGGCCAACATGGAGAAACCCCGTCTCTACTAAAAATTCAAAAAATTAGCTGGGTGTGGTGGCACATGGTTGTAATCCCAGCTAATCAGGAGGCTGAGGCAGTAGAATTGCTTGAACCCAAGAGGCGGAGTTTGCAGTGATCCAAGATCATGCCGCTGCACTCCAGCCTGGGTGACAGAGGGAGACTCCATCTCAAAGAAAAAAAAAAAGATTCTAGAGGTATAAATTTATAGTTTGATCAGAGGAATAATTTCTACCACACAGTAGAATGAATATGGATAACAGTATTGTTTTGTGTATTTCAGAATAGCTAGAAGGGAGGATTTTCAATGTTCTCAACACAAAGAATTGATCAATATGAAGTGACGGATATGCTAAATGCCCTGATTTAAATATTACGCAATGTATACTTGTATCAACACATACATTGTACCCCATACATGTACTCCATAAATATATGCAGTTTTATGTCAATTAAAAACATATTTTTTAAGCAACTCCTGCCCCATTTTACAGAATAGTTCTTTGGGAAAGATTTCCCTGAAATTTTCTCATATTTTCTTTAATATTTTGTAAGGAATTTTATTAACAAAAGTGTGCATTCTTTTAACACCTCTGTATCTACTATGTAAAGTAATATCTATTTGTCTTTGCAAAAAACTCAACAGAAATTCTGACTTTTGTCTAAGAACATCCTAACAGATCAGGATGTCCATGTCAGTGTGATGAGTCACTAGTGACTTTTCTTCCTTTCTTGGCATGATACACACTCTGTGATTAGGGAGCTGTCTTTTGTACATTGCTGGCCAAGCTTGCTTTCTTATTAGCAGGACTCCACCTATGGCTAATATAAAAATGTTTTTCCCTGGGTAAAATTAAATGAGACTCCATCTGTGGCCTCACTAGTACCCAAACCTCAATTTCTCAATTATATATAGTGATAATTACGACAAAATAAAAACATAGAATGACTGATGTCACCTCCACAGAACGTGTGCATAAATGAATAAGTACTACATCTGGTGAGTCTGATAAGTCCTCTTTAGAAAAACAGAGGAATTACTTTATGAATCTGAGTTCTGACATGTGAGTTAGAATTCTTCCTGGTATGAGAATATCCAACTTTAAGTGGCTTGACCCTCACTAGCAAGGCAGTTTTTAAGAAAACTGCCAATTTGCTTTATTTTATACGTACTTAATTTTTTTTATCAAACAGGGAAAACAGAAAACCCCCCATGTAACCAAGCTGAAACAAGAAAGACAATTACTTTTCCCTAATGAAATGTTCTATTTCCTTACTTTGCTGTTTCATTAATTTCCCAACTTCATTTTATGCTGATCTAGATTTTAGTAGATTTCCCTGAACACAACTTGAGCAAAAGACGTTTGAATTAATTCAAAAAAATTATGTATCTGTGATGTTAGAGGTATGTTTCAAGAGCTGGGTCATGGTAAAAGGCAATATTCACATTACCTCTGTCACAGAACTTGTCATTTTAGAGCTGAGGTGGTATGGGCAAATAAAACAGGCAAAAGAATGAGAATCACATACAGTGATAATTATGAAAAAATAAAAAGATAGAATGACTGAGGGGTGGGCACATAACTTTTCAAAAGCCCTCTCTGAAGAGGTGAGCTGTGAGCTGATAACGTGAGTGACACGTGTGGACATTTGGAGGGAGGCTCAGCCCCCAAAGTCACCAGCAAGCACAAATGCTCAAGAAAAGAACAAAGTTGAGGTGTGTTCCAAGACTGGAAGAAAGTCACTGTGATGGGAGCCTAATGAACAAAAGAAAGAGAGATAGGAAATGAGGAAGATTGATTACCCAGGGGTTGAATTAACTAGGCAAGTACAAGGAAAATTCCATTTTATTTTTAGCAGGAAGTCACTGGTGGAATTTCAGCTGAGGATTAACGTGACCCAGTATATACTTGTAGGAGATGACTTTGGTTGCTGAGTGTAGAATGTATCTTGAGCCAGGGTGTAAAGCAATGGGTGATAAGGTAGGAGAAAGTGAAACCAGGGAACCAGGTAAAACTCTGTTATTTCTGGCTTCAGGTCTTTATGTATAGAAAAACAAGACATCGTCTGTCTTCTATGTTCACTATCTTTTCTTCTTGGCCTTTGATCTGGGTTCACAGTTTGTGTTCCCTTTATTTTTTGAATTCTTTTTCTCTTTATTAAAATATGTCATGAAGTCCCTTACATTTGCTGCATTTGTTCAGAGCTCATCCTCTCAACCATGTGCACAAAAATTTGCAGAATTTTCCTCTGATAAAGGCACACAGCAGTTTCCTGGAATTACCAGACTCCTTTGTCCAGAGGGATGACAGCATTCACAGAAGCTACGCACTGTTTTCCAGAAGTTGCTAAATATTCAAGAGTATATCTACAAGTCAGTAATTTTAGATAACAGGCAGATATAATTTATTTTTACCTCTTTCTGGCTTAGTCATTTTAAGTTCTTAAATTATAATTGATGAGAAAAAACAACTTTATGGGCTTGGACATTCCTTCAAGCTGTGAAAAAGCAAAAAAAAAAAAAAAAAATCTGAATTTTTAAAATTGAAATTATTGGATAGCAGCAGCTGGGTAGCACTAAGAGGATTAGAAACATGCATGGTCTTCTGTTTAGTTTTCTGTCCTTATCATACATGTCCAGTCTAATTTCTGGAACATTACCTTTGTTGTCAGTTATGAATCTTTCTGAGGTGGAACAATTTGTGGTTTTGGTTCAGTCAATAACTTCTTTGGTATTAAAATCCTCTCTAAAATGCAGTGACTCATGTGTGTTTTTAATTTCATTTCTGGCTGGGTGTTGCAAACTTCTACTTTGGTAAAACTGTGGTAGGGACCAAATCCATACTGCTTATAAAAAACAATAAAATAGTATCTCTGGTTTTAGTAGATAGAGGAAGGTGTTTCCCATTGCTGGGAGGTGTTGGGTGAAGAAATTTACATTTGTTTTCTTCAAAAATCTCATCGTTGTGTTTTCTGTGCTTTCAAGGGATAGGTTTAACAGCAGAAATGAGATAGTGGTTTAGACAAAAGAATCGCAAGTTGGAGGAATATTATCATGTTTTCTAACAGATACTTTCTCTGCAATCAAAGCTTGAGTCTACGAAATTATTGAAAGGAGCATTTTCTCAAGACTATGTCTCAGTAAAGAATAGAGAAAAAAAAAACTCAGGGCAATGTTACCAGTGGAGGGCATCCAAGTTTCTGGCGGCTTGAACAAAGACTTGGGGAAAAAAAAAACAAGAAACAAAGCAAAGAAAGAATGAAGCAGCACAAGCAGAGATTTATTGACAATGAAAGTATACTCCATAGGGTGGGAACGGGACTGAGCCTATAGGCTCAAGAGCCTCATTACAGAATTTTCTGAGGGTTAAATATCCTCTAGAAGATTTCACCGGTTACTTGGTATGCGCCCTATGAAGAGGCTGAAGTAAAGTTACAAAGTCATTTACTCGGTTTGCGCCCTATGTAAATGGAGGGGATACTTGCTGTCATAGCTGAAGTGTTTCCATTTGATATAGTTCTAGGAAGTCAGCGTGAATCAGCTTAATGTTTCCTGCCTCTAGATCCTATTCTCCTGTCTCAGTATCATTTTGAAACATTTTGTGAATTTCATTAACTACTACAATTAGGTGGGCAAATACTATTATAAGAAAAATTGTTAAAGTGTGTAGAGATTTGGATCTACACACTTGGAGCTCTGTCATAGTAGTCTTCTTCCTTTCTTAAGACTGCTCTATTATTCTTGAGTTCAGATAGCCAAGCATTCACTTTATCTTCTGTAGGAGGTATTATCCTTGTTTCCAGTTTAGCCACAGGTAATTTGATATATGTCAGTTTATGCATTAGATGCAAACTATGAATGTTTAATCCTAAGCAGCCCAGGATCATCTTTGTGCCTACAAGCTTCTTGAGCAAATCTTAGGTCTACAAGAATGCGATCTATGGCTTCTATGACTGAAGGTGTAGACTTTAATGCAAACATTGTAATGGAACAATTGTTCACTACACCCTATATTAATAAAATTGTTTCCCATGTGCCAAACTAATTAATACAGTGGAAAATTCTGGATGCTGACTGTGGACTCTGGATCAATTTGCTCCCATCAACTGCTCCATCTTATTTAGTCCTTGTTCAAATGATCTTAAGAAAATCAGTACCTACATCTTGTCAAATGCAAGTTTTGGTTTGGTTTGGTTTGGATTTGAGGCAGAGTCTTGCTCTGTAGCCCAGGCTGGAGTGCAGTGGCACCATCTCGGCTCACTGAAACCTCTGCCTCCCAGGTCACGGTTCAAACAATTCTCCTGCCTCTGCCTCTCGAGTAGCTGGGATTACAGGTGCGTGCCACCATGCCCAGCTAATTTTTGTATATTTAGTAGAGATAGGGTTTCATCATGTTGGCCAGGCTGGTCTCAAACTCCTGACCTCATGATCTGCCCTTCTTGACCTCCCAAATTGCTGGGATTACAGGAGTGAGCCACCACATCTGGCCACAAGTTATTTTTTTTAATGAGCCAGGATAGGCTAGGACTGTCCTACAGTAACAAACAACCTTAAAATGTTGATGTCATCAAACAAGAACAGTTTCTTTTTGTTCAGGTTACATGGTCTTGCTCATTATACACAATATGGGATTCAGGATGAATGAAGAGTCACAATTTCCAGCAGTGCCATTTCCTGAGTCCAAGAAAAAAAAGCTCTTCAGGGAGCAATTAAAATGTTCTAGCCTAGATATGACACACTCAGAGCTCATTGGCCAAAAGTAGTCACATGGCCTCAAGGGGCCGGAGAGGCGGCTATGCCAGTAGATCGCATGCCAGTTGCAGGAGTGTATTTCTACATATGCCCTAGAGGAGGGAGACCCAGAAATATTTTGATGAACACCTTAGTGATTACCACAGCACCTCTCTACTAGCCTGCCTGAAGGCTTTTTGTGGAATGCATCACTGAGTTCCAAATACCTGATTCCTTTCTAGCAACTTAGCCTAAGGAATCAGTCCTTCCTGAAAGACTAGCAGACAAAGGCTGCTGATCTGAAGAAAACAGTGGGAAGCACATCACGTCTGCGTTTTTACCTGAATTTCTGATTAGTTAGAACATACGGGTGCTATTGGTAGCAGTCTCCTTCCTGACACTTGCACAACAGCAACTCCATGAATTGACCCACCAGCATATATCGTAATGCTGGTAGAGACAGCACTGTGGTGTCCTATGTCTCAGATTTCTCACAAGGAAACTGAGTTTTTCTGGCACTTTCCTGGCATCCTAACACTTATGCTTCTCTGTAAAATTCTTCCACACCAGGAAATCAAAAACCATTAATAATCATTCATTTGGAAGGTGAAGCAGCTAGAAAAAATTTTCTGAGTTGTGCCCTGGTTTTGCTTGAGGGGATTCCATTGATCCATTCCCAGATATTCTATTAGGTTCCTCAGATTTCACCTTAAACAATGTAAACGTTAATTTCAGCTTCACTGTGTAGTAGGTAGATATGTATACTTTCTACTGGCAGTATGAAAGTGCTGCAGTCCAGACACTCACTAGGGATAGAAGCTTGCATTCTTCGCTACCAAAACTGATTGTAAACTCAGCTAAGCCTTTTTCTTTCTACCTTCATTTGTTTTTAAAAGCCTTTTGAGTTATAATTTAAATTCTATAAACTATACATATTTAAAATGTACAATTTTATGTGATTCGACTTATATAAACACAAGTGAACAGTGCTTTCTGTTACTTTAGTATTCATTTTCTAGAATTTTATATAAAGAAAATCACAGTGTATGTACTTTCTTTTGTGGCTTTTTTCACTCAGCATAACTATTTTGAGGTTTTTCCATGTTGTTACACAAATCAGGGATCAACTTCTTTTGACTGCTGAGTAGTATTCCATTGAATAAATATATCACAATATGTTTATCCATTCACTTGTTAATAGATGTGTGTTGTTTCCAGTTATTTAATAGTACAAATAATTCTGCTATGGACATCTGTATACTGGTCTTTGTATGGACATATGCTTTCATTTTCCTGAATAAATACCTACAAGTAACATGACTAGGTCATTTGGTAGGAGTATATTTTTTTAAATTGCCAAACTGTTTTCCAAAGTGCTATATCATATATTCTCAAAAGCACTGTATAAAAGTTCCAGTTTCTATAATTTATCTGCCAACACTTGACATTGCCAATCTTTTCAATTCGATAACATTACAGTGCATACTTAGTCGTATTTCATCTGATTGTGATTTGCAATTCTCTGATGACTAATGAGGTCATCTTTTCATAGGCTTACTTGCCACTCAGTTATCATTTTTGGTAAAGTACCTGTTCAAATTTTTTTGCTCATTCCTTTTAATTCTTTTGTTTTCTTATTGAGCCTCTATTTTTTGTTTAAAGTTTTTTCATTTTGAGACAATAACAAACTTCTGCTACACTTTGTAGATGTATACAAAGACACAACTGTCCTCATCCATTGGAGAGTAAGTAGTCAGCCTGATACTGCATCACCTCTTAATACATGAATGTGTATTTCCAACAGAGGAGATTATCCCACATAACCACAGTACAACCATCAAATTCAGGAAATTAACATTTGTGCATTATTACCATTTACTATTCTGACCTTACCCAAGTAAGTTTGGCCAATTATTTGAATACTGTCTGATAAAGCATAAAAATCCAGTTCAGAATCATGTGTAGCCAGGTATCGTGTAATAGCCATGTATCTTTAGTTTCCTCAAATCTACATTTCTTCACTCTTTTTCTGACTTTTAGGACCTTAAAGATTTTAAAGAAGCCAGGTCAATTATTTTATAAAATCTCCTTCAGTTTAGATTTCAATTCTGCTTATATGTTTTTGACAAGAATATCACAGAAATAATGCTGAACTTTCATACTGGTTATATTATTGTTTCTTCAAAACACCTTTATTAAGGCATAATTGACAAACAATAAACTGCTCATAATTAAAGTATTCAATAAGCTTTAACCTATGAATACATTGTTACCAAAATCAAGATGATAAACACACCCTTAACTTTCCCAAAGGGATCCTGGAGCCCTTTATTATAACTCCGCTTTAGGCCTTCTCTCCCAACCCAGACATCAAATCATCCGTTGTCACTGTGTATTTGTTTGTATTTTCTAAAATTTTATATAATTGGAATGATAGAATATGCACTATTCTGTCTGAATTCTTTCACTTGATATTCTTATTTTGAGATTCATTTATGTTGTAACATGTATCAACATGCATTCCTCTTTATTCATAAATTCTACTGCCTGGTGTACCACAGTTGTTGACACCTGTTGATGGACATTTAGGTGGTTTCCATATTTTTACTATTAAAATAAAGCTGCTATGAACATTCATGAATAAGATTTTGTAAGGACATATGCTTTTATTTTTCCTGGGAAAATACCTTGGCCTGAAATCACTGAATCACATGGTAAGTGTATGTTTAACATTTTAAGAAATTGCCAAATATTTTTCCAAAGTAGTTGTGCCATTTTACATCCACCAGCTGGGTGAGAGACCCAGTTTCTTTACTTCTTCACCAGCACTTGGGAGGGTCAGACTTTTAAATTTTAGCCATTCTGAAAGGTGAGCAGTGGATCCCATCATGGTTCAGCTTGCATTTCCACAATGACTAACAGTGTTAAGAATTTTTCTGTGGGTTTATTTGTGATCCATATATCATGAGCTGTTAACAAATCACTCAAAATATGCTTGTTAGCAAAATTTTAATGTTATATTTATAATGAAAATGTGCAGCCCTGTGTCACAATACCCTAGCACTTTTTTTTCCTTGAGAGGTCAGGGGAGTTCAAAATGTGGGTTGCTTTTCTTTATTTCTTATCATCAGTGATACATGCCTCTGCATTGAATAGTAGAAAACCTAGGGCCCCTTTCTTTTGGGGCTCTTGAAAATTACAATTATTAAAACATAAAAAGACCTAAGTATCTCCCTCAAGGTATTTTTATGGATGCTATGGTTTGTTGCTATTTATTTATTTACATCAGTATTTCTTTATGTATTTCTTTATGATTAAAAGCAGTGTATGGTTCTCAGACATATAAAAGTAAAGACATTTCCCATATACTCTGTTGGCTTTCTTTCTCAGATAGCAGGGGTTTCCTGTCAAGGATGTCAGCATTTCCTCAGAGGCGCTGAATTTCATGGTAGGTATTAGGAGTAATTCTAGAAGTAAAATATCTAACCCAGGTTTTGGGTACTATGAGATACGAATAACAACATTCAGAATGTAGACAAGCCTGTTTCCTCATTCTCCTTTGTGCACAGCTGAACTACAATCTCAATTGCCCTTTGTAGTTGGGGATGGTCGTGTGTTTAAGTTTTGGCCAACAAAATAAAAACAGACATAATATGTGCCACATCAAGATCTGCTCATAAAAATTCACCCCATGTGACCCTCAGCATTCTTTCACCTTTCAGGATGATCTTGTTAAAAGCATTAAAAATTATAGATAAGCAAGATGTAATAATACTGAGCACCTGAATTATCATTTGAAAGAAAACCACACATGGATCAGGTACACTGATTGGTAGATTATGTGAATAACTTCCATTGTCTTAAACCTCTGAAATGTGGGAATTTGTTTGCACACAACTAGAGTTATCCTTACCAATGCAGAAGTCACTAGGGTCAGAAAGATACATCAATAATAAAGTTTCTGCATTTTTCTACTGGTATCTCTTTCTCCTTTTTCGGACTTCAGGCTTCAAGCCCTTGATGGAATGCTGAAGCCCACTGAGACAACAGTGCTTAGAGTTTAATTGAAAGACGTAACTACTGTGCAACAGTCCTTTTAATCAAGATGTTAAAAGGAAACTTTATTAAACTGTGATTGCATATATAAAATTAAGATGTAATGCATTTTAAATATATTAGCTCAAATTATAAAATATTAAATTAAGATTTAATATATTAAATTAAACACAGATTAAACTAGATTGAAAAAAATGCTTTTAAAATCTCAAATACACCAGAGAAATTATTAATTATTTTATTTAAAAGTGAAAATCTAGCAAGTACTAAGTGATAAAAGGTGGACTTTTCTGGGGAAACTAGTTGCACGAGAGGCATAGCAGTTGCTCCCTGAGGTAGATGAGACTATCAAAAGACTAAAGCTGACATTTGATTCTGGATTAAAGAGAATAAAAGCAAAATGTAATGACACATTGAATTCCACTGGTATCCCATGAGATACCAGTGACAGTCCCAACCCTGATGGTGAGCACATGGCTCATCTATTTAGAGCTATTCTCTTTTCCCACACCCAACATAAAAACCCCTTGAAAATAATTTTGTTGTTTGTGTTCACGTTTTTGTGAGACAGGCTGGCTCTCTGCTGATACCAACCCTTGAGTCTAGCAGGAAACTTTTCATAGGGGAAAATAAAATAGCAAGAACAGTATTTAAAGCTAAAAAATTGCATGATTGCATTTTTCCTGCTTAACCCTGAAGATAAATGAATGCAAATGTATTTTTTTATTAAACTTAGTAAGTGTGGGTACAACCCTTTAAATAGATGTTGCTTCATCCAATGTTTATAATGGTCCTATAAGAAAATTATTATGTTTCCAATTATACAGATAAGGAAATTACATATCAGAGAGGATAAGACATTTTACAAGAATAAAACAGCTAGAAACGAATGTAACCAAACCCAAGGCTTTATTTTATTCCAAATTCCATGCTCTTTTTCTCTTCCCATTAATGCAACTGTGTGTGAGAGTGTGTGTGTGTGTGTGTGTGTGTGTGTGTGGTATGTGTGTGTGTTGTCTACACTGGACTACAACAGTGGTCTATATTATGGCTGAATTATATCTGTGAAGGAAGAAAATTTTCTCAGAGGAACAAGTCACTATTACATAATCACAGATGATAATAGTAAATAATAAGTATAGCTGTTGCCATTTATTAACCACTAAATTATGTGAGACACAATGATAAATACTTTGCAATACTTCATTTGATTGTCTGAGCAATTTATAAAATCAGAGAACAGCATGGGGGAAACTGCCCCATGATACAATTACCTCCACCTAGTTCTTCCCTTCACACTTGGGGATTATTACAATCAAGGTGAGATTTGGGTGGGGAGACCGAGCCAAACCGTACTGGCATCTATCATATAAAAAGAGCTTCAAAACATTTGTTGAATAAATTAGTCAATCAAATAGTTAGCAGAGGTCACATTTGTACCAAACAGATATTGGTGCTAAAAAAAAAAAATGCCTAAAATATAGAAGACATGGTCTCTATTTCAAGTAGCTACAATCATTCAATTTAGTAAGAATACAGAATAGTGTAAAGGCATAAAAATAGATTCAGATTTGTAATTCCGCCTTTGCCAATACCAGAATTGAGAAAGTCATAATTTTTATTTTGGTACATGTCCTCACGGCTTCCCAAAGCCAAAAGTTTAGATTATGTAATAAAAAGCGAACTTCCCACTCTTAAAATCTGTCACTGCCCTCCAAGTCAGTCAGTTCGTGATAGCACTATGCAGTTTATATGTGTAGATCACTGGCATTTAGCAAGAATTGGTTTAAAGATTTGCAAATTACAACAGATTCCACTTCAGGAAACAGGCTTATGAATCTGTTAAGATTTTTTAATCGTTATTAATAGCAGAAAGGTTGAGCTACACACATCACTTTTGTGATTTTATTTTATCTTAAACCCTGAATTACAATCTTCTCATCTTTGTAATGTGAATTCTGTGAAGAAATAAAAAATTTTAACTGTAAACAGGAGCATAGTACATTCTAGGCAAATGTCATTTTCCTTTTCCTTTATGCCTC
Source organism: Callithrix jacchus (assembly GCF_049354715.1). Taxonomy (NCBI): domain Eukaryota; kingdom Metazoa; phylum Chordata; class Mammalia; order Primates; family Cebidae; genus Callithrix; species Callithrix jacchus. Next base: position 118,324,663 of record NC_133508.1, read on the forward strand.
TGATTATATTCTTATGCCATCTACAGACAATTAAAAATAATCTTTGTCCCTCTAATCTATTACATACAGACTGATGTTCAAAACATTTAACAACTATTAGAGTATCAGAACTGACCAATCAAAACAAGACCCTGCTTTCTTATCAGAGATTCAGCTCCAATCAGTCTTCAGGGGCTGGACAGCTGAGTTTATTCACCTACCTCACTGTGACTGAGCAATGATATGGTATAGTAGCAAAGCCTTAGTACTCCATCCAAAAGTCCAATTTTGAGATTCAGCATTATCCTTAAACTTCACACTTTTCTCAACGCCATCTATTACCACATTTATTTTCATTAGAAAACTGAAAAATAAAAAAGAAATATTTCCTCTTTAATGTAATCAAGAAGATTTAGTTCAGCAACACAAACTGATCAAGTGCCTATATTGTACAAGGCAATATAAAATCTGCTGGTAGACATGAGAACAACAGGCAAAAACAAACACACAGAATCTGTAGCTTGACTACACTATAGTAAAATGAGAAAGTTCAGCATCTGTAAATTACAATAGAGATGTAATTTCACGAAATTTTAAGTAGCAGTCAATGGTTCCTAATAATTTATCAGTATAGATTATTTAAGTTTTAGCCAACAGCTCTCAAATCTGATGTATGATTCAATTAAATTATTAAAATAAAATTGTTTTAGCCATAACATGATTAAAAAGAGTCTTAAACATTGTGGATTATAATTCTCTTGATTGAAGGTTGTATGTGTGTGACCTCAGGTTTTATTGTCTTCCCACCAAATATTCACAAATATTTAGACCTATTTATCCGTGATATTTTTGTCCTGCTCCTCTATTGAACAATGTAAGACAAAAACGTTGTTACAGAAGTTAACAAAAGACCATTTCTGGTTGTGACACAAAGGCATTTCACATTTCTTGAGGAAAGGAATGATAAAGGAGGTTAGTCACTAGTTGATCATAACTTGGCAGAAAATTGCTAAGTATACAAAACTACTTAAGAACAGAGAAAAAACCTTATTAATGAAATGTCACAAAATATCACAGTTCATTAATCCTAACTTCCTGATACCTGCTGAACTAACTATAGACTTTAAAATAAATAGTTTCTTTCATGCATATGTATTTTAAAATACCAAAAATGTTAATCATCAAATTCACTAAATATGACAATTAATAATTATTGAAAAAGCAATTTTAACATATCTTAAATCTTCTTACTTTGAAGATTATAATGTGTAAAATATCTAAATTCAACCAAATTAATTATTATGAAGAAGCTTTCAGCTTTAATTTTAATTCCTGGATTTACTGAACTCAAGAAAGTACTTGGCAACCTGTTTATGAGTTATGTATATTGTAATTAAAGCCATAAATGTATTCATAAGCACATTTATAAAAATGATAATGACGTGTGTTTAGAATCTTTGATTTCGTTAACCTTAAAGTTGCAAGAAGAGTAAAAGATTCTTGAAAGTATCATGTTTTTGTAGCTTCATTTTATTCTTCATTTCCTTGTAGTACTTAAGTAAGAATTTTCTTGGTTGGAGGTAGCAGGATTTTTCTTATTGCACAAGCTTCCATGTAGATAAGAACTTTTTTATTCCTTAAGTGTCTTATTCTTTATCCAACTATCATAATTCTGAGATAGGCATTAAAATTAAATAAAACAATGGAAATTATGTGTGGAAATATCCACGTCTTATCACACCAACACTATTTTCTTGTTTTTGCTTAGAAAGAAAGAGAAAATAAAGTGTTAGATTCCCTTGCTTTCTATGTCTTTTTCTAAATCCTGGGTCTCTAAGTCATCTGAAATGAAATTGAATGACCAATGATATGGTTTGCTCTGTGTCCCACCCAAATCTCATCTGGAATTATAATCCCTACAATCCCTATGTGTCAGGGGATCCTGGTGGGAGGTGATTGCAGAATAAGGGCAAATTTCTCTCTGGCTGTTCTAGTGATGTAAGTTCTTATGAGACCTGATGATTTAAAAGTGTGCAGCGTTTCCCCCAACTTCTCTTTCTGCCCTGACTTGCTTCCCTTTCACCTTCTGCCATGATTGTAAGTTTCCTGAGGCCTCCCAGCCATACAGAACTGTGAGTCAACTAAATCTCTCTTCTTTAAAAATTACATAGTCTCAGGTAGTTCCTTATAGCAGTGTAAAAACAGACTAATACAACCAATAAATATTCTGCTGACTACAAAATCAAACTAAAATTCTGATCTTGTAAATTATTTTCAAATCTACCCCACCAATATTATTTTCATTTTAACATATGTTAGAGAACTAAAATAAGTCATGAATAATATTTCCCTTGAGGATTTTTCTGCATCTACTTTTTATAATTATTTTCTTGCATTTACCTCTAGGGACCATCCTGCTCATAAGGTTTATAATTATGAGCATCTTGCTTATAAATGTTATATTTAAAAGGTATAAGCCCTGTCTATATCCCATCTTATGCCCTGTAAATGTGCATATACTTGAATATGAATATCACAGTTCACTAGTTGCTCACTTAACTAAACTATTTTGGTTTAAAACAACATAAAATCATATATTCAGAATTTAAGCCTAGAGTTCTAAAACCCAGTGTACAGTTTAAGTAATAGAAATCAAACTTTTCACTTGGCTTTAACAGGAATGCTGTTTTCAGTTCGTGGCACAGCATTTGCTTAGCAACAACACTAGCTTTCATTTCATTTTAGAAGACTTGATCTAGTTTGAACGTTATGCATGTATTTTGGCTGAAAGAAAAGTTATCACAGGTGTATGCCTTCAATTTGCAAGAGTGCTTGCAAAAAAGCAAGCTGTCTGAACTGAGACCACCATATCAGATAGTGAAGATATCAGATAGTGAAGATATCAGATATTAAAATGTTTCTTTTGTGTTATTTTCAGATGAAAATCATTCTACCTATTGAGCATAAGAACTGGAATCTTCAGCAAAAGTTAAAGGGGTTTTCAGGAAAAGAGGTTTCTGATATTTTGGTTTGGCTTGTGGGATTAAGAAAGTAACTGAGGCTCAACTAAATAATAAATTACTAATTCAAATGTCAGACATCAATGGCCCAAAATAAAGTGTTTACCAAGAAATTTAGAGGGAAAGACAGATATCAGTAGATGTTCAACAAAAAGTTTTTGGAATAAATGGGTAAATAAGTACTCAAGGTCACAGTAGACAAAGTTACATTTTCATAAGGTATTTGTCACTGCTCTCTTTTCACATCCTCATTGTTGGAACTACACAGTACCCATTGATGGATAGGTTTACCAAGGAGAAGAGAAAGCACAGGCTCACAAAGCTCCCTGTTATGTAATGGCAGAAGGGTTAAAAATAATAAGAGATTTTTATGTACACCTTCACACTTTTTTTTTTTGATAAAAACAAAGAGAAGTTGTTCGAAGATTGTCAATGGAATTTTGAGATGCAAAAATGAAAATACCGTGAAAGTAGCATGTTGCAGAATAAACATTACCAACTATTGTATTGTCCCTTTGAAGTCTGACATTCACCATTGAAACCAAAAAAGAAAAAAAAAAACAAAAAAAGGTAGAGGCATTGTACATACCTTAAAACAACCAGTTTAAAGACAGCAGACACAGAATTAAAATGAAGAATAATTGTATTTTAAAAAAAAAACAGGAGTTTTTTTCACAGTTGGGAATTTGGTGTGGAGTTGAATGATGAATAAGATAATATCTTAGAAAGTGAGTTTGCTAGAAGGTGAAAATTAAAAGATTAGGAAATATTTGTAAATATCTAAGTTTGGTGCACCAAATTTGTACAAGAATGACAACAAAAAGTAGTACTGGCTAAGTCTATTTTTTTAAGTTCAAATCTTTATATATTTAAAAAGTAGGTATTTTGATTATTTCGACCAAAAAAAAGTCACATAAAAATAGTTATCAAACGCTGTGAAGCAACATTGTGCAAGAGTTTGAGACACAAAGAGAAGAGGAATGTATCAAGTTGAAACTGAAGAAGGAACTGAGATGACAGAATATAGTTACTCAAAATTGGAGTCTGTCCAGTATACCGAAACTAGAACAAGAGCCATGTGGAGCTCATCATTTAGAGTTTGGAGAAACTGTATACAGAGGCTCTGTATGGAATAACAGAGTCATATACAAATGTATCAGAGCTATGGAAGGTTAACACACTTGTGTAATTCCCTACAAGGAAAAGGTGATTCTGGAGTCTATTATATTTTGACTCAGAAACTAAATGTTAAACCATTATGGTCCCAATCACTATTCAGTAAAGAGTCATCTGATAGTGTTTCCCACTCATAAAACAACGCCACTAGATATTTTTTGAGAGATTGAATTTTCTTACTGAATATCAAGTCCTGCCCCAAGCTGATCTCTTCTAGAACAACCAAGTATACCCATATAAGGGGAGGGAAAATAAAAGAAGGATTTAAATAAGATATGCTTAAAAAAACAAGCTTTTTTTCTATTTTGCATTAGTAAGTAAAAAGGAGATATGCCACAGTAAGATTTGTGTATGTTTTTTAATATTTCAACTTACGTAGCAATTTTATGATCACAAAAGTTTTATAATTCATCTTCAGTTTCCAGAAGATTCTTTGATGTATATGATTCATGTTCTAATGGTCTCAATATAATATTATACCTATTAAGCCTCTATAATATAAGATGGAAGGAAAAATGCTGAGGGCTTTGGAGGCAGGCACTCCGAGCTTTCATTCCAGCTTTGCCCACCGTAGATGTGGAATCCAACCTCTTTGACCTTCGGTTTCATCATCAAGAATATCGGAATAATAGTCTTTTGCCCCATAGGGTTGTTTTAAAAATAAGTTGGCTTGTGGCAGGTGCTTAATAAATGCCGTATTGTGTATTCAGTCAGCCAATTATTATTGGTGATGGGAACAAAAAATCAAAATGCATAATGTTCCTGCCCTTGAGTGAAAAAAACAGACTGGCAGTTAGAACCCAATGTGACAAATTCACCAACACAGCCCTGCCCCAGGTGCTTAAGGGGCTTGGATTCTATCTGAAAAAAAAAAAAATTCTCAAAACCTCTTCTCACCATTGAGTATTTCACTCTTCTAACTTTCTTGTCTAAAGTAGTGAAGTGATCACAGTAGCAATGAGACTATGTAAAAGCCAAATGAGCTAAAGGAAATATCAGCTCCTTTGGAGGCATGAGGACATGGAAAATCTCCATTCCCAAGAAGCTGTGAGATCATGTCTGATTTAAGTCCCAATCCTAAACAAACCAGGCCTCACGCTGGGTTTCATGTGTAGAATTTCATGTCCAATCCCTGTAATGAGGTGATAAGGCCTGTGTCACAGTCAGTCAGTAGCAGGCGATGGCAATTAACAGGATTGCACTAACCTGGAGATGCGCCAAGCCGGCAAAAAAAGGATTAGAAAGTAAATGAAGTGAACAACCAGGAACCAGCAAATAGGGCTTAATGGACAGTACGAGTCAGTGAGGCAAAAATGGGCCAATTTGCTCTCATTGATTTTCACTGCCCATTGAGTTGCATTCCTCTTTTGCTTTCTAATGCATTTATCTTGGCCTAGGCACGTTCCCTGGCTGTCATCCTGAGGACAATTCCATTGACTGCAACTCAGTGAACGACTGGAGGGGACCAAAGTATAATTTGACCTTCAGAGCTCTCTTTCAGGCATCATGATGTAGTATTCTGATGACTAGGAGAGTCACAGACAGAAATTCCAATGGGGCCTCATAGTAGACCCAGAAAATCATACGGGTTGAGGAGACTTTTATGAGAGGAATGGAAGTACAAGTAGCAGAGTTCCATTCAACTTGTGTGTTCTACTTGATTTATAAATAATTCACAAAGTAATGAAAACATTCTAACCTGTCATTTTCCACTGGTTCTAAGTAATCTTTGGTGGAAGCACCAAATGACGTCTGCTATCCAAAATAACTAAATGTTAATGATAATTTGTTGCTCCCTAATTATGATCAGAGGAAAGCCATGCAGCTATTTAAATTCCAAGAATAAAGGAATTTTAAGTGCCAGCATAGTTGGGATACTGAGAGTTTTTCAGCATCCCCTGTCATAAACCCTTACTCTCTTCTCTTCATATTCTTATTATTTTTCTCATCTCTTCTTGTCTCCTGGCCATTTTCCTCTTTGTTTTTGTTTTGCTGTCTCTTCTCACTCTCTTCTTTCTCTCTACTGGATGCTTTTTTATTTTTTACTCTCTTACTTTAAATGGAAATGTACTCCAAAGGTAAGCTGGCCACTAGATTACATGCCAACCAGGAAAACCTGCATCTGGATTATTCAAGAATTATATTTAGAATAATTTCCTCATACCTTGCCATTTGTGCTTAATCTCAGAATAAAGTGACTTCTGAGACTGTGGAATTTGGAAGAAAGCAATCTCTATCCAAGTTGTAGTGAAACTGGCTTACTTGTTGTGAACCTGAGTCAAGTTTCATGTCTTTCAAAGACAAACAAGATACAAACATGTGTCTACTCATAATAAGTGTTTTTCTTGTGTTAAGAATTAAAAGACTGAGTACAGAGATCTGTGGTTGGTATTTACTTGAGAGTGAATTTACCTGTGACAGGGGTCATATTGGCATCGTCAGCAATTCAGATTTCTTCATCATTACAGAGTGGCTTAGTATCCGCCAATGCTGCTTAAGGAAGATTCTGAGTTTTTCCAGGACGTGCTGAAAGGTCAGATCTTACTTAGCTGGTGAGTGAATGAGACTCCAATCTGACAGGGAATGGCTACAGGCCTGAAAAAAGACTTTCTTTTAGAGCTAATTAACAGGTGTTTTTTATAAGTCTAGTAAAATAATTTATTTCTCTAGTCACCATTGTAAACAATGCCTTATTCAATTATTTGGCACTAGGACACACCAAGAAATGATTAGAAATAGCTAATCTACGACTAGCCCATAAATATGTGATACCACTGTTTTCTGTTTCATTTTGTTTTAGGCAATTAACAAAGAGTGGGGGAAAAAAGAGAAAGAGTTGGGTTAATCTTGAATGTTACAGGTTGATATGGTTTGGTTTTGTGTCCCTGCACAAATCTTACAGCAAATTGTAATCCCCAAAGTTGGAGGAGGCAGCTGGTGGGAGCGGATTGGATCAGGGGGCTGGCTTCCACTTTCCAATCTTGTGATAGTGGATGTGTTTTCACGAGGCTTGGTTGTTTAAAATTGTGTAGCACTCGCCTTTCTGGCTCTTCCCCCTGCTTGGACCATGGAAGATGTACCTGTTTCCCCTTCGCCTTCTGTCATGACTGAACGTTTCCTGAGGCCTTCCCAGCCATGCTTCCTGTACAGCCTGTTAAACCTCTTCTCTTTATAAATTACCCAGTCTCCAGTATTTCTTTGTAGCAGTGCGAGAACAAACTGATACATCATATTGCATTCGGATTAGTTTTCTCCTCACCTATGCTTTGCCTCCCAGTGGACTACTTTTCTCCCTTTCATAAAGTAGCTTTGTATTCCTTGGATGCACAATGGAAATTACATGACCAGCTGCTATGGTGTTTCTCTGCCGCTGCTCTTACTGCAACCAGTAGAAGAGATACCGGGGACATATCAAACTTCACAAAAGTGTTAACTGCAGCTGCTTAAGCAGGAAAAAAAAAATCTGTCTTAATCGAAGTTATGCATTGCATGGCACGTGCACTTGATGTTCCCTTATATGTTTCCAAAGCAGCATGTGCAACATATCACACTCAAACTGCCACCATCTGAAACACAGAGCAGCACACAGGCAAAACGTTCCACTAAGACTATTGCACATATACGCCCCACCTGAGGCACATGGAAATAATTAAACCTCTAAACATAATGTAGTTTGTAGTTTGCTTTAACAAAACAGAAAGCTTCTGTGTTGAAATCTATTTAATTTTAACTGGGGTTAATTTATTCTAATATGTACCTCTGGTTATTTTAGATTTCCCTTGGATTACTTCTAATATTCTCTGAATGGCTCTTCAATTCTCTGTTTTCTCTCTATCTCCTATTCATTCTATCAGATTTTCTTCCTAAAATGCACATTTTTTTTCCATACATCACTCCTCTACTTAAAAACTGTCAATGGTTTCTCTATGCCAAAAATAAAGCTCAGATGCCTTAGTGTGACATTTAAAGTTCTCTGCCGTCTGGCCTCAACTTGCCTATGTTTGTTGCCTAGTTCCCTGTACATCTAAACATAAATCTTCTGCTTCAAAGTGATCTAATTAGTGCTACCCCCTCACCCTATTTCCATAACCCCAGTAAAAAATTCCATGAGTTTTCTGAATGCTGATTATCATTCTCCATGCTTGAAAGGACCATACCACCCTTCCCCTTTCTGTCACCCTTTTTTCTGTCAACCTTCCAGATTCCATTTGCTCTGGAAGGATTTCTCCACATCTGCATAGCTCTTGGAATTCATGGGGCCCCCCTGGGAAGTGTGGTTCTAGAAAGAAAATCAGGTAAAGTCTAAAACCTAGAGAGAAAGACTGAGTTTTTGTTCCAGCACTCTTACATAGCAATAACAGGACCCTGAATGAGTCACTTGACCTTCTGATCCTCCATTTCTTTGTTACTAAAATGAGATTAATGATGGCTTTCCATAACGATTTCAAAGGAATATGTCTAAAAAGGTACTTTGAAAATAATACAGTTTATTTGAATGTAACATATGATAATTTTCTTCTGAACTAGCATTTCCCATGCAATTATAATATGCCAGGACTATTCTGTCTAATTCACAACAATATTATGGTTGTTATGCACATTTTTTCCATAGATCACTCCTCTACTTAAAATCTATCTCTTAGGTGGACTAGAAATACCTTGAAGGCAGAAATCATTAATTCCATTAATTCCATTAACTAGTTAGTACTCGTACTGTTGTACACATTTTATAGATCACAGAGCAGAAAGGTTAAGTTACTTGTCTGTGCTAAAACAATGGGTAAAAAGAACTGGGGTTCAAACCAAGATAAGTGGACACCAGAGCCTGCTTTCATCATGCTACATGACACTGCCTCTTAGGCTATCTTGTAACTAATCATTAATATGTATGTAGTCTTAAACACTTCTGGAGGCCAATCACCACTATTCATTTTCTTTGTGTATTTCATATGACCTCCACTGTCCAGAACGCTTGTCACACGGCTCATTTCCTATCTCCTTCAGATGTTTGCTCAAATGGTACCTTCTCCATGAGATTTTCCCTGACACCTACCTATATTTAAAATTTAAAATACATAAAATTATAACCCTCAGCCTTTTCTATTTACCTCATCGTCTTTATTTTCTCCATACCACTTATCATCGGACATCATACATACATGTTTTACATATTTATTTGTTTTCATTGTCATGTACTATTAGAATTTAAGTTCTATGAAGCCATGGACTTTTTTTCTGTTTTATTTATTGCTATATCTCCACTGCCTAAAACTGCCTCTCACATATTATGTACTCAATAAATATTTGATAATACATTAATAATTCTGCTTAGTATGTGTTGATCAAGTGATTTTGGAGTTTTCTCAACTGAAGGCTACTGACTTTTGTGTTCAGTTGTGAAGAATAAAAATACACACAGTATCTACAATTGTGGCATTTTCTTTAGATGAATCCTTGGATAGTGCCATTTGTATTAAGAGGTGCAATAAATGCACTGTGATTCAGATAGGCATGTTGTGATTGTACTTTTTTAAAACTGCAAATGTGTTTCCGGTTTTTAAAATCTATAAATGTAAGAATGAGTATTTTATAAGAGAAAAGCATCACTATAGAATAAGTTTCTACATTTTATGAAAATTTTGTCCATTATAATATGAATATATCCATGCTGCAGAAAGGATAAAATGTAAATTCCTAATCATGAGCTATAAGCCTTTTAGGATGTAGTATCCACCTGCATGTCTGCTTTCATCCCTTATCAGTCCCATTTCAAAAGTAAAATAGCACAGCAGTTGTACCACAAGCTTTGGATGCAAGATACCTGAGATTGTATTGCAGGCTTATCATCAACCTTCTTTAAGCCTCATATCTCTCCAGTAAAATGAAGATAGTTACATTCCCTAATTCATAGGATTGTTATGGAGAGAAATAAAATAAAATAAAGTAAGTTTTGGATTATTGTTATTTTTATTAACTTCGTTTTACAATCCAGCCACTTGAAGTTTCCCAGCCTTTCTCTTGCATGTGTGACTCTGAACATCAGGTTCTTCTTTAGCTTAGAGAAAATATTAATCCCTAACTTATCCAACTGGAAAATTTCTTCCTACCTTTGAGGTCTCAACCCAAATGCCGATTTCTATAAGAAGTCTTTCCTGACTTTGCCATTCAGACTCAGGAATTGCCCCACCAAAGTTCAACATCATATTGTGCATAATTTGATTTTGACAATTAACATCATGATTTATTGGTTTGCTTGAAAATCTTTCTCCCTACTGGACTAGAAATACCTTGAAGGCAGAAAACATTAATCCCATTTTTGAATTTCCAATGCCTAGCATGTAGTTAACACCCAATGAATATGAATTGACTACATAAATCAATGATCTGAGTTTTTGTTTGTATTTTTATATGTATATTTATATAGAAACACAGGTATTTGTACTCTGTCTAGTTTAAGATTAAATTATTACTTAGATATTTGGCATAAAATGTGAGTGGTATCCATTTTGGAAAAGAAACATGGATTTTCCCTTATCATGATGTTTTTCTTCTATGTGAAGAAAGCTGTATCTATGCACATTCCTGGCCCCTCCACCCCCTCATTTATTCTTCCTCACCTGTGAGTTCTTAATTAGACTGAAGAGTTTGAAATAAAAAACTCATCCTTGTAGGCCAAGCCCTTTATTCTCTCTTTCAAGAATGGACTACCCACAAAGTGTATGGGTTCCGGTCACTGTGGTCAAATAGTCAACTTGGCATGAAAATTCAGTCCATGAAAATTATACCCATTTTTTAGTTTTGATACCAAGAAACTGGTTTATCTTTAGATATAATCCACATTGGCAACTGAGAACAATATTCACAATTAAATAGATATTTTTTTCTTCCAATTGCCTTTCCCTTTGTTCTTATTTTTCAAGTGGTTTAGAATTCAGACATGGAACAATGAGGCTCTTTACTGAACCCTTGAAATATAAACATCTTTCATAATTTAACTGTGTTTGCGACATAAATGAAAATGTTTTACTCAATACTGTTATCGTGTCTACAATATTGCTTCCATGTATTTCAAGCAATGTTGGTGAGTATAAGGGTCTGTACAAGGAAGATGCTCACTGTGATTATGAAAAAATATTAAATAAACCTTTTCAATCTACGATAACACCAAAAGTAGCATGATCTTTTTAACCAAAAAAAAAAAAAAAAAAAAATCGCTATTGTGATGTTCAAAAATTTCTAGGAGAAAGGAAGCAGAAAATTCATTCATCTGACTGGTACTGTGTTAGCATATTCAGATACTCCAGACAACCTCTTGCTCACAAATTTCATTTTCACAGATCCAAACATGCTATTTGTCTAGTGTAAATTTCATATCTTTGCATGTTTCATGATTCACTTATTTCACTTTCCATTGAAAATAAGCCTCTAATGAATAAAATGGTTTTTTCCAGTTTATTAAGTAAAACATTTAATATCATGAAAAACAATTTTTAGTTGAAGTATCATATTAGATTGTGTTGATTTTTTAATCAAACATGATTATAAGTGACAGAAGTGGTTTGCATTTTTATTTTATAACATCATAATACTATAAAATATAAGAATAAGAAACTAAATAAATTACAGTTATATTAAAATGTATTTTCAGAGAGACTGGGGAAAATAGTTTCTTATCGTTATATGTAATTACAGTTTTAAGATTTCACTAAGGAACTATTACAGAGTTTTGACTTTTATTGGGCAGATTTCATTTTCATATTCATTTTTATATAGATTTCCTATATTTCAGCCACATTTCAGCTTATTTTTTCTGTAAAAATATGAGCCAGTCATAAATGGCACATTATTACTCATTTGTTTAGTCCTTTATTTACATTTAACTAAAATATTTTTTGCTAATATGGATTGTGGGTTCAAATTCTGATAGACATTCATAAATACTTTATATAAACATCACATTTTTCTTCTTTAAACCTAGAGGAGGTAATATAGTTGATGAAATATTTGGAAATGTAGAGCTTATAATATTATCCAAATATATTTTGGATGACTTAAGTTTTGAAGGCACTGTCCTACACCTGTGAAATTTTATGAGCCATAGGCCAAATACTTGGGTTTCATGAAGTTTTCTCAGTACCTTCAAAAACTTTATTAACTCATCCAGTTAACTAATATACCATAGTGACCCCTTTATATTAATCAGTATTCTGCCCCAATATAGATTAATGATATCTGTCCATAGTATGCATGTTTTAGAAAATCGTTTTTACTGAACAAATCACTTGAACATCTTTATCTTGCTCACATTCTTTTTTCTGTGTACATTTTTAATCTATAAAATATATGTAGCAGCTATTGTGTTGTACTAAACAAATACACTGTACTTCAATACAAACGTTACTTCAATAACATTGTATTGTACTTCAATACAAACATTATTGCACCTACCTTCTCATATTCTACTTAGTTCTACTGAAAGTACAACAACAAGCATGTGGGAGTCTGAATTTTTTTTAATGTTTGAGGGTGTTATACTGGAAATGATATGCTACAAATTGTATGAACTCATTACACTTATTAAAATGATACTTAATATTTAACTTACATATCACTTTTCATGCCTTGGGAGACTTGATGAGAAACTTGGGAACTTTGAAAAATCTGTACAATTATAACTGGAAGAAAAGAAGATGTCATTGAAAGGAACAAGATAATCCTGATTCATTGAAAAGTCTCAATAAATATTTATCCAAGGACTTATGATGTACCTCATATTGTATTTTAGGAAATTGACCCGAGTTAATTCCTGATTCGTGTTCTATTCTGTAGAAGTGTTTGCACTAAGTTACAATGTTTGAAATTCCATCATTTAGAAACTCACCTTAAGTTAAACTAGAGCCTTCTGTATCAAGAATCTTTTGACTTCAAGTAAATGAACTATTTCTCAGACTCTGAGATAAATTGGCACTCACTTTCCATTCCCATGTCTTTATTAGTACATTTTCTTCTAGAGTAATGATTGAAATGCTAAAAGCTGCATTTCCCAGACTTCCTTCCACCTTAGCTTTTGTATGAGAAAAAGAGATTCTTCCAATTAGTGGTACTGAAAAGCTGCTGAGAAGATGGACAGGAGAAAAAAAATCCATGTGGCTATTAACATTTGCTACTTTTTGCTGGCCAGCAAGGTCACGAAGTAGAACTTTTCTGCATCAGCATTCCACTGTGTCACCTCTAGCGATGTGGGTATTAGGAGGCAGTTGGGTGGTGACAGAATGAACAGCCCGACTCCAGTGTGTGGACTCCAGCTTTGATAATGTCAAAAGAAGATTCTGGAGCAAGAAGCTTCCTGATCCTCATTCCTCTTCCTAGATTTGTAGTTTTTGCATTGTGTTGCTGAAGTAATGATTCCTCCTTACACTACACTTTCTGATAGATGCAAGGTTAGAGCTGTCCTGGCGGGACAATTCTGTAGTGTTCTGGAAGTCAATTCTAGAAGCCCAGCCCTCCAGGATTTCCAATCATTTGGTAAATATTTAATTCACTCTTTTACATTTTCTTCTGCTTAAAATATCTTGTGATTTTTCTTTCATGCAATGAACCCTAATATATTGGCATAAACTATGCAGAGATGTAAAGGGAATTTACTGGCTAACGTTAACTGAAACACCCATGTGTAAATGTGACCTTCAGACAAAATGAGTCCAGGAACTCATAGACTTCAACATCATAGTCCAGTGCAACTCTCTGCTTTGTCGTTGATTATCTTGGCTGAATCCTCATGTATGGTGGAAGATGGCTGTGGCAGCCAGGCTTCTCACATTCCCAGGCTCCAGTCCTGTGGTGAAGACCAGCTGCTTCTCCTTGGCAATTCCAGCGAACACTTCAGTGAGTCCTATTGGCTCTGATTAGGTAACATGCCGGTCTCTGATGTAGTCATTAAGGCCGAAGTAATTTAAAAGTCCCATTTACCAAATTTGTGCACTGTGTATCACTCTTAGAATGGAAGCAGTAAGAATGAGCTCTATCCAAACACAATATAGGAGAAGTGGCACTTGGAAATTGAGGTGCCATTACCACAAGAAGAAACACATGATTCAAAACCAAACAACACTGTAATCCCAGCACTCTGGAAGGCCGAGGCAGTTGGATCAAGAGGTCAGGAGATCAAAACCAGCCTGACCAAAATGGTGAAATCCCGTCTCTACTAAAAATACAAAAATTAGCTGGACGTGGTGGTGCTCACCTGTAATCCCAGCTACTCAGGATCTGAGGCCAGAGAATTGCTAGAACCCAGAAGGCGAAGGTTGCAGTGAGACTGCACCACTGTGCTCCAGCCTGAGCGACAGAAAGACTTCATCTCAAAAAAAAAAAAAAAATCCAAACAACAAATGTCCACTGCATATTTTCCTTAAAATATAAGCACTTCTTGAAGGATTCTAATTTTATTATTTACACATTAGTACAGATTTATTCAGATTAAGTACCTTTCCATTTTGATAAAGAACTGTTAAATAGAAAACATTAATTTTAAACTACCAAATTCCTACTATGATGTAGTCTATAATCTCTGCCCTTATCAATTTTTCAAACCAATAATAAGGCAATTGCATATTTCATTACAAGTAAAAAAAAAACAAAGCTACCAGAAGACAAGTAGAGATAAAATGCGACTGATTCTTGGAAGAAGAATTAATTATTTCAATTGTAGAAATTGAGAAAACTTCATGATTGGGTGGAGCACAAGAATTTATTGAGAATTTTGTTGAAAGCAGTGTAAGAAAGAATTTTCTAAGAATTGTAATAATCTTTTCATAATTACCTTTTTTTTTTTTGGCAAAGTACATAGGATGATAATTCCAGAGGAATAGGCAGAAAGAGATATCTTCACAATACTTGGAGAGGATGATTCTATAGCACTTGTGATTTGATATGGTCTGTTTTGTAATTTATTTATACTTAATCTTATTTTTAAAAGGATTTGAGGTGGCTGACCTAGCAATTGATTGGATATGTGGGCCAGTGAGAGAGAAGAGATAAAGGTGACATTCAATAAATATTTGTTGAGAAATGAATTAAATTACTGAGCCTTGGTGAATGGAAGATGGAAATGTCACTTTGAGAGTTGAGCAAGTCAGGAAGGAGTTGATTTGTAGAGATAATGGGGATTGACAGCAAGTATATTAGAGAAGACACTTCTTGTGTTTGTAACTACATGAACTGGTGGTACCAAAAAAAAAAAAAAAAACAGAAGAGGAAGAAGAAAGAAGGCAATTTAGTTGCCTTGTGACAATCTTTACAAGCTGTGAAAAATATCTCACTAAATTTCAGTTATGGTTAGAAAGCATAGTATCCTGAGTCTCTCCCTAAGTAGACAGACAGCAGGTAGAACTGACTTTGTTTGTGATATAGTGGAGCTCCCGAATACTCCATCTTTTGCAGCAAATGGAAAATTACAGCAACTGCAGTAATCAGAACTTTGCTTAGAGCTACTTGGAGGCAGGGGGCTTACATGCTATAAAAAGTATCTCCCTATCCTTCCTTTTATCTTCTCTCAAAAGATGCATGAATGGCCACTTTTCATGACTCTGGTCGGCCTAATAACATCAGTGCAAAGACTGTCCAGACAGGAGAACTGGGCTCCTCCTTTCAGAAACAGCTGTCAAAGCAATGCATTCATGTGTCCTTTAAGTACAATAAATATTTCCAACATCCTTGTAGCATATATGGAAAATAGGTATCATCTTGACTCTGTAGATTAAAAACAAATGAAGGAAGGAAAAAGGTTGAGATTTGCTCACATTAGCAGGACCACTGTAATCAGAGGCATAAACCAGAACTGGATGCCGCCTAAAATCAATGTTTTCAGCTTTCCCCAGCATACTTCATGCCCATGCTATTCCCATAAGCAACAATGCAGAAAATATATACCCTTCCTTCCCTCCTACAAATAAAACACTTGCGCAACTGTAATTCTGCTTCACCAGTTTAATATAGACATTGCATATCTAAACTTAAGTCTATAGGATTCAAACAGTGTGGCTGTACACTTGGATAAGTGACCTAAGCCTTAGTTTTCTCATCTGCAAAATGGAAACAGCAATAATATTGCCTTCATATGAAAACTATTGTTTTCAGATTACATGCTGGGTTAAGTGTTGTGCAAAGTTTCAACCCCATATATCCTCTGAAACAAAGACTTTATTCTTTTGAAGTTCCTTTTGCTCATAAAAGACGTTCCTTTTTTCCTGAGAGATAAGTTTCCACTTACAAATGCCTTGTTTGCTTGGAAATAATTAGCATGTTGGCAGTGTTCAGTTGTTTATTTTTAAAGGTGTAGGAACAAGAGACTTTTTAGCCCTGTGAAACTATTTCGAGAGTAATCTCTTTAACAAAAGCAACACTCTGTATTTTAAATCTTTCGTTATTCATATTTGTATGGTGAACTGAGATGGATATTTCATCCTCCTTGGACCTGAAGACCAAAATGTGCTCAGCTGCAGACCAGTTATGATATTCAAGTATTTTTAAGACTGCTGAATGGGATATGTCGAACTGTGCTTGTGTGATTAGCTTCATTTATTTATGTAGAAAATGCAGTACTTAGCTTCAATCAGTATAGTAGTTGAGTAGTTCAAGGAAGTTTATTCTTCCTTTGAAATTCACAAGAAATACACAGTACAAAGCCAGGCGTGTAAGGGTCACAATGATAATTTACCAAAATTAGAGGTCTCAGGATCATCTGTAATCTATCCATTTGAACAGATTAGACCATGTGATTACTCAGCTGTGTGTTTTCAGTCTTACCTTACTTACAGATTACACTGTGCAATTACTTGCAAACAATTATTGATTACTTTAAAAATATATAGGGATCCATTACATGGGAGTCTCCACTGTTTCTTTTGTTCAGAAATGTTTTACTGTCTTCTAGTTGAAATAGTGATGTCTTGTGCCTGGAATATGACCAGGCCTTCACTACAAAATATGGAGGCTTTTAACACAATGAAAATTCTTAAGTGGAAAACTGGTGGTTAATAGATCCTCAACAGTAACAGACATAAAATTTGGTGAGCACTTAATCTATCTTTCCACCTATCCAACTAATTATTTCTATGACACCTATGATCAAAATTATTTAGCCAAGCTGAGAGAGATATTAGAACTTCAACATGATACAGGATGAAGCTTTTCTCCTGTCTTTACTTGGCTGGAGCCATATTGAGATGTGTTAGGATTTGTGATACAATATCTATAAAGTACCCTGAGCTCCTTGGAAGAGAGTCAGTACAGAATTTGAAAGAATAAAATGTTTTGCTTATCTCACCTACACTTTGAAGGGAGTCTTTCTTTGGCCACTTGGGTGTTATTTGGCCTGTTAGTTGCTGTCAACAATTTATTTGCCATAATGTTCAAGGCCTGGTAGATGTTTCTGATTATACAGAAGACCAGCAATCTGAAGATCCTCTGCAGCCTTCAGTGTCAAAGCAAAGCTCTTCATGGAGATAATAACAGAAACAAATCACATGATTTCGCTTCTACTTCCGCTTCTCGTGAAGACTATTATCCAGAGCAGAATCACATCAAAAATAACCCACTCATCCCTTTTGCCAAGTCCAAAATCAGGAGTTCCATGATTAATAGTGTAGTGAGTAGTTAAAAATTCTGATATATTTTGGAACACTGTTTTCAAACATTTGCACAGAACAATGTTGAAAATGTAGTTCCTTATTCTCAAAACTCTTCCTGATAAAATGTGAATTTAGTTCTGTTATAGTGTCAGCAATACTCAGAATTTGAAAGTGAAACTCCCAACTACTCCTCCATTTTTCTCTCTTGTGTTATATCTATTCCACTTTGGTTTTTGTAAGATGATATTTGTTAAAAGCATCCAAGATATTGTCCTAGCTGCCAGTTGTTGTTTCTTTTGCTTTCTCCCCTGAAAACTCACTGAAAGCTTTTTGACTTAAGGACCTACAGATAATTGAGCCATGCATATGAGGGTGAATGTCAAACGTGTAGCCTATGGAAGGGTTGGTGGCTTCCAGGGTTCAATCTCACCTGGTCGTTGTTACAGAAGTAGTAAAAAAACATTCTTCAAATATAATCCTTTCATGCCATTCACATAGAGTCAGGAAAGCACTCTCAGGCCTTTGCGAGGTTCCATCAAGTAGAATAAACATAATGTTATATACATAACCATTTCATAAGGGATTAGCTGTATGAACTTTGGAGGCAACATTGTTTCGATTTTACATTTGAGAATAAAAGACCATACTTGATTGAATACTGCAGATGATGTCCATAGGAACACAGGTAAGTTATCTCATTCATTTATTGAGTCACTTATGCACTCATTGAACACATGTTTGCATTCAACAAACACATTAGGTATTCATCTATTCTGGTAACAGAGGAAACTTTCGTTCTAGAAAGAGATTGAGTTTTTGTGAAAAGTTTAATTTCTTTTTTTTTTTTGTCTAATTCTTTAAATCTAGACAACCAGAGTTGACAGATAAAAAATTGTAATATTAATACATTTTATAATTTTGTAAGTGTCTGGCAGTCCCAAATCTTATTTCCATCAAAGGATTGCTTTCAATTTGCTTTGACTGGTGCTTATTTTTTTAACTTGTCATTGTAATGAAACATTGGAAGACTATCATAGAGGATACTACTAAAAACACACTACTTCACTTTTGAGCTCACTGGTGTTTTTCAGGTTAACAAATTATTGGTAGTAGTATTCTGTAATGTGTTCATTGCAATAACAGTGATCGCCAACCTTTTGGCACCAGAGACTGGTTTCATGAAGACAATTTTTCCATGGAAGCTGGGGAACTGTTCCACCTCAGATCATCAGGCGCTAGATTCACATAAGGAGCATGCAACCCAGATTCTTCGCATGTGCAGTTCACAATAGGGCTTCGGCTTCTATGAGAATTTAATGTCATCACTGACCTTTCAGGAGGCAGAGCTCAGGTGGCAATGCTCACCTGCCAGCTGATGGTACTGGTCTGTGGCCCAAAGGTTGGGGACCTGTGCATAGCATATTAAACTCATTTATCCCTAGTGTTCCATTATTGGAACACTAAGCATGTGGGAGTTGTTTATATCCTACTGCTCAAGGTCATTGCCAAGATCTGATTGCAAAAATTATTCAAAAAGTTACAACATCAGGCATAAATGAGTTAACTGTACCCAAGGAGGAGGTAGATAGATGCTTTCCTTTATGGATTGTCCCATCAGTTTTAACTGTTATTTGAATGGTAGAAGGGAACGTCTCTCCAAATTCTCTTGTGTCAAGCTACAGCCAAATATCAAATATCACAGCACCAACATAAACATGCTTCACACATTGACTATCTATTTTGATATGAGATTATATTTCCAAGTCTATTGACCTGGGCAATTCTCTTGTGCATAATATCAGTCAATCCTCAAGGTCTACCTCAAAGTGTCCCTCTGTTGTTTCTGGAATCTGGGAGAAATGGTCACATGCATTGTAAAGTCGCCCAGCTCTCAAGTCACCTCAGGCGTCATTTGTAAAGCTACTTTTTAATCATGCACTGTTCTCTTCAGTTGTTAATTGGCACTATCCATTTGTCACAGTTGAAAATATTTCCATTGCATAAACTCAAGGAGGTTAAAATGTTAGCTTTCTGCCCTAACAAAATAATGAAGTAAAGAAATTTAATCTAGTTTAATAAAAAAAATGTCAAGAAGGCATTGCAGCATGTTAGAGGAAAGATTGCTCATGAACTTCAGCTTTGCAATTGGTCTGTTGAATCTGTTTGAAAGAAAAATTTGAACAGAGAATTGCCCGGGCTAACAGGCCTGAGGAGGGATGGCTACAAATCCTTATTTTTTTCTTACAAAGAAAATGGAGACTGATATGTAGAAAGCATTGCCCTTCCATGAAAAAAATCAATAAAATCATTTTACTATATGCAGCATGCTTTAGGAGCTAAAATCTGGGTGAATTTAAAAGTGAACCTTTGTTTTGTTTAACTGTAGAGGACAGTAAGAAGCAAAGTTTATTCTGTTCTTTAGTCAGGAGGTGGGGCAGAACTCTGGAATGTTACATTGCCCAAAAACATCTGCACTTGCCAACAGTTAACTTATGGGAATAAAAGCTTTTTTGTACAAGTGATTAGATACTCTGAGCTTCAAAGAGAGTTGCGGCATCTTAATGAGTTGGAATATAACTACTCCAGTTAAAAACAAAATACTCAAGGTGAAAACACAGTAGAATTAAGCAGTATTATTTCAACCTTGAAATTGAAGCTTTATCTTATCACTCTATTGCCCCATAGTGGAAAACTGAACTTGGGTTAATCAGTATTCCTGATTACAAATAGAAAAATTGTGGGGATTTTTTAGAGTGCTTCTTTTTATTGTAAATGAAACGTCATGACCGTGATTTAGATAGAAATATTTTGCAGAGGATAAAAGGCTTTTAAAATCGTCTCAGCCCATAAACTCCTGAAACTGGTAAGCAACTTCAGCAAGGTCTCAGCATACAAAATCAGTGTGCAAAAATCACAAGAATTCCTATACACCAATAACAGACTGAAAGAGAGCCAAATCAAGAATGAACTGCCATTCACAATTGCTACAAAGAGAATAAAATACATAGGAATAAAACTAACAAGGAACGTAAAGGACCTCTTCAAGGAGAACTATAAACCACTGCTCAATGAAATAAGAGAAGACACAAACAGATAGAGAAACATTCCATGTTCATGGTTAGGAAGAATCAATATCGTGAAAATGGCTATACTGCCCAAAGTAATTTACAGAATCAACGCTATCCCCATCAAGCTACCAATGACCTTCATCACAGAACTGGAAAAAGCCACTTTAAACTTCATATGGAACCAAAAGAGAGCCCGCATAGCCGAGCCCACATAGCCAAGTCAATTCTAAGCAAAAAGAACACAGCAGGAGGCATCACACTACTGGACTTCAAACTATACTACAAGGCTACAGTAATCAAAACAGCATGGTACTAGTACCAAACAGAGATATAGACCAATGGAACAGAACAGAGGCATCGGAGGCAACACAACATATCTACTACCATACAATCTTTTATAAACCTGACAAAAACACGCAATGGGGAAAGGATTCCCTGTTTAATAAATGGTGTTGGAAAAACTGGATAGCCATGTGCAGAAAGCAGAAACTGGACCCTTTCCTGACACCTGACACTAAAATTAACTCCAGATGGATTAAAGACTTAAACATAAGACCTGGCACCATAAAAACCCTAGAAGAAAATCTAGGCAAAACCATTCAGGACATAGGAGTAGACAAAGACTTCACGACCAAAACACCAAAAGCATTGGCAACAAAAGCGAAAATAGACAAATGGAACCTAATCAAACTCCACAGCTTCTGCATGGCAAAGGAAACAGTCATTAGAGTGAATTGGCGACCAACAGAATGGGAAAAAATTTTTGCAGTTTACCCATCTGACAAAGGGCTGATATCCAGAATTTACAAAGAAATAAAACAGATTTACAAGAAAACACCAAACAACCCCACTCAAAAGTGGGCAAAGGATATGAACAGACATTTTACAAAAGAAGACATACATGAGGCCAACAAACATATGAAAAAATGCTCAACATCACTAGTCATTAGAGAAATGCAAATCAAAACTACATTGAGATACCATCTCACGCCAGCTAGAATGGCAATCATTAAAATATCTGGAGACAACAGATGCTGGAGAGGATGTGGAGAAATAGGAACACTTCTACACTGCTGGTGGGAGTGTAAATTAGTTCAACCATTGTGGAAGACAGTGTGGCGATTCCTCAAGGACCTAGAAATAGAAATTCCATTTGACGCAGCAATCCCATTACTAGGTATATATCCAAAGGACGATAAATCTACTATAAGGACACATGCACACGAATGTTCATTGTAGCACTGTTTACAATAGCAAAGACCTGGAACCAACCCAAATGCCCATCGATGATAGACTGGACTGGGAAAATGTGGCACATATACACCATGGAATATTATGCAGCAATCAAAAACGATGAGTTCATGTCCTTTGTAGGGACATGGATGAATCTGGAGAACATCATTCTCAGCAAACTGACACAAGAATAGAAAAGGAAATACCACATGTTCTCACTCATAGGCGGGTGATGAACAATGAGAACACATGGACACAGGGAGGGGAGCACTACACACTGCGGTCTATTGGGGGGAATAGGGGAGGGACAGTGACGGTGGGGAGCTAGGGAGGGATAGCATGGGGAGAAATGCCAGATGTGGGTGAAGGGGAGGAAGACAGCAAATCACACTGCCAGGTGTGTACCTATGCAACTATCTTGCATGTTCTGCACATGAACCTCAAAACCTAAAATGCAATAAAAAATAAAAAAAAGACTTGCTGAATGAAGGCTCAGATAATTGTCAGCATTTTTAATTAATAAAGTATTTTTAAATTTAAAAAAATTCTGATAAAAACAGGCTAACTTCTGAGATTTATAACTTATTGAACTTTTTATGCATAAAATATTTAGATTAATTCATTTAAATAAACGATTGGATTTTTATGCTGTCACTGCCTCAGATGTACCTACTTGGTCTTTCTTTTCAATAAAGTACATTAAGTGATTAGCTGAGTACATTTAAATACAATTTGTCTTGAAGAAGAAAAATCTGAAGATAAAGTAGCTGTAAACAAATAAATAAAGCTATAACAATGCAAAGAAGAGAAAACTTGGAACTGAATAGATGAGAGAGTTGCAAGCATTGAATATTGATTGAGCTGTAGTTCACAGTAAGTGTATCTGCCTATCTTACTTGTTTGTTTCATATTTTTAACTGGGCTGAGAAAGAAAAAAAAGCAAGACTACATGAATACTTCATCATTTTAGTGTATACTTGTTTCTGTGTCATTCTAGAACACCTTGTTGCATGATAATGACAACCCAAGCTCAGAGCAACAGAAACACAGTTTATTCACCAATTCAGTACATGCCACGTAAAATGGGGTCCATATATCTACACATGCTAGATTAATTTTATAGCTCACATGACCCCAGTGTACACCAGAGTTCTTCCATATTATTCAGTGGCAGAAAACATTAATAGT